>NC_045456.1:16293121-16323046 GCF_002776525.5 Piliocolobus tephrosceles | reverse complement strand
CCTCCTCTCCTCCCTTCCCTCCCTCCTCTCCTCCCTTCCCTCCCTCCCTTCCTTAATCCATTCCTTCCTCCCTCCCTCCCTCCCTTCCTTCCTTCTCATTCTGTTTTTCTCTCTTCGTCATCCTTTCTTTTACTATCTTCTCTTTCTTAAGTTAACATCTCTTCACCTTAGCCCTAAGCTTCCCATGGACGGAAACTAAGTCTATTTTGCTTAGAATTCCATCTCTACTCCTCATCTGTTGAGCAAATGGACAGATAAATGAATGAAGGGTTGAAAATATGAGCATACCATATGAAAAGCCCATAACCCAAATGGTAGTAACTCTTCTCCCCTTGTGTCATATACCACCCCACACGTGATAACTCATTTAACCTTCACAATAACTCTATAGGCTGGTATTTATACACGCCTTCTACAGTTCTGTTTCCGTTACACCACATGTTTTCTTCTAGTAACATTTGGTGCTTGGTACTGGAAATATACTACAGGGTTATAATAGTATCACCTACCAGAATCTGCTTATATGTTGCCAGGGTTATTATAGTATCCTCAGTAAGCAGTGCTGTGTGCCCTGTGGATGAAATTGTTATTATTATGAGTGGCTATGCAATGACCTAGGAAGAGAACATGCTTCTAACAATCTTGCCTCTGTTCCCCAAACTGCTGTATCACTCATTGCATCTCCTCTGTAGTGGGCAAAGGTAGACAATCCAAGTGGTTCTATTCCCAGACCTTTTTATTGGGATCTAGAAATAAAGAGCACCTATTCCAGCAAAGAGAGTTGATTCTGTTAGATAAGCCAAAAGGCAGTTTTGGTTAAGAGGAAATAATTGTCTAAACTATATGAGAGAGGCTGTGCTCTGGGAAAGAGCGTGCATAGGTGACATGCTGCAGTGTTTCTGTGCAGAGACTTTATTGACAATGGCAGTGAGCTTCCTAAATTGCCAAGGAAGCTCTCCTGTCCTCTCAGCGTAAGTCATTTTTCTTTTTTCTTTGATTTAAGGCAAACAATGTTTGGGCCTTTCAATTATTGAAGATGCCCTCTTCTGTCCTGCATCCAATCAATTCTTTTTTGAAAATTAGTGATTATTTAGACAGGAAGCCCATGAACTAGTCATTCATGAAATGCCTGAGACCTCAACTTTATAAATTGTTACCTTAAAGGTATTGGGAGTTCAGGGATAGGGTGTCCCTCTGCCACAGCTTAGACGTTATGTTCGAGCCTTTTATTTGCTCATTTTAAGTAACGTGTGGCTGCGGGATACCTACCCTCGATGCCTCCTCAATAGAGAAGGCATATTTTATAATCTCAGCATTTAATTCAGGTGAAGAAATGTCTATCCCTGCCTTGGTACACAACATTTATCAGACTGAAAAAAAAATGATTATTAAGGAAGGTTCACAGAAATAGCTCCTAAAGCAGATAAGCAGATGGTCTTTCCATTCATCCTTTAAATTATTTATTTGATCTTTTAAAAGACAATTTCCTAAGTGTTTGAGATCTTTTAAATATTTTAATCACAAGGTTCTTTGTCCTGAAAGTGTTACTAAATACCTGCCTTACAGAAGTAGCTAATCTTATCTCCAAGTACAAAGGACTGACTACAGGCATTTATTTTCTTGCCAGTTCAAGTGGATGAAATTGAAGTATGGATTTGCATATTAAAGGTGAAAGGCATTTGCATTGAGATTATTACAAAAGTCTTGCTCATAGCACTGACTTGTATTAGCCACATTCCCTTTTGACTCCTGTACCAAATGGCGCACCTAAGCATCTCTCTCAACAGCTCAAACAGCCTTAGTGATCCCTTCTCAGTATCAAGGTAAAATCTCAAGTGCTCTCCAGGCCCTTCAGCTGACCCCATTCTAGCCTCTCCCAAGGCCCTCCTCAACCTATGCCCCAAATGGACCATGATCCAGGCACACAAATTACTCCTGGAAAGTCTTTTGTCCTGTATGTGGGTATGGTTTTGCATCTGTACAAGTGTCCACCTCTACTATATGGTGAGTAGAATGTTGACTTATTCTAGGGCAGCAGAAAGAGCATATTTCCCTAGAAGCCTTCCCTGAGCATACTTCCCATGTCCTGGGAGAGTCCCCATTCCTCCTCTCCTCCCATCCCCTGTGAACTTTTGTTTGACTACATCCCAGGACTCCCAGTGGCCCAGAACTGAGTGGAGGAAAGAGAGGCAGTGGAGTGGTCCCTGGATGAGAAGCAGACATTTCCATCAAGGGCTGGTCAGTACTAATGGATCCAGGAAAGCTTGCAGAGACGTCTCCTGAGCAGTCAGATGATCAGTTTGAGTGCTCCCTGTCCACATTCCATCTCAGCTCAGGAAATACCTTTTACCCACGGACACCGGCTGCTCATGTCCCATCCCTGCACATCATGCACATGGCAGTTTTGGGCCCCCGGGAGTATCTTATCAGGATCTGTGATGAAGACCATGATACTCTGCCAGCCCCACTACAGGATAAGGGATTACTCCTCCAGCTTCTAGGAGGTTCTGTCCCTGCCAGTAGCCCTCAACTCTTCATCCTCTCCAAGAATTACTCTTTTCTGAAGACGTCTCTCTTTTCCTAGGTTGTGCTGTTACTTCAGGACCATCCTGTATCCAGTAACTGTTCAGTGCAAGGGTATAAATCTTCCTCCCCACAAACACACCTCAGAGCACTCTACCAGGCCACTGCAACTTCATCTACCCAATAACACCGTACCAGGCCACTGCAACCTCATCTACTCAATAGAACTTTACCAGGCCACTGCAGCCTCATCTACACCAGAGCACTCTACCAGGCCACTGCAACTTCATCTACTCTAGAGCACTCTACCGGGCCACTGCAGCCTCAGAGCTCTCATGGGCTCAGCCAAGTGCTTACTGTGAGAGCACTACAGCTCAAATTTTTCCCTTTGCTCAGATGTGCCTCCTTCCTCTTCTCCTCCTGAGAGGACGCCCCCCATTTCCCAAGCTTCTCATATGCTAAGCTCTGTCTCCTTGGCTTTCCAGGGACAGCGCTGCAACAGTGCCAAGTTCTAGGCATAGCAAAGGCTGCACATAAACAGCAAACCGCTTTGGCAATAAAAACAACCTGGTCCTTCCTTTTCTGTGACATGTCTGCCCAAATCTAAACTTCTAGGCAGATCCAAGTAAGTTCTAGAAGGTCCTTTGTCCCTTAGGTGGGTATGATTTTGCATCTGTGCAAACGTCCACCTTCTACTGTGTGGCGAGTTGAATGATGACTTATTCTTCTAGCAGCAGAAATGGCACCTTTACCAGAAAGCCTTCCCACATAGACTACCATGAACAGGGGTTATTTATTTGAGGTGTGATATTTGCTTGTATCTGCACACCTGTGCTCATTAACAACCAACTTTTTCAGCTTAGGTGAAGCTTTCCTATTGATCTATTTGGTAGGCATATGTCCTGCCTTCCAGAGACCAGAGGTATCCAAACTAGATTCACTCAGTTACAGAAGCCTGGTAATAAAACAAATTAACTTTAGGAGAACCCACTTCCTCATTTTCTAACACCTTATCAAAGTTTTGATAATACAGGGCACCAAGAGGGCATCATCTCACAAAACGGAAGCAGATGAAATTGAAGTTGCAGTGCTGGACCCAAAGTAACATGCTTGTTTGGGAAAACAAACAGAGGGATCAGTCTATTGCTTAGAGGTCACCTAATCAAGTCCCCTAAATATTTGAACTTAAGTCCTTTTTCAAAATAGCAGGAAGTTCTTAATCAGAGTTCTGCCTTCTACAAGCACATCTTATTGAGGAATAACAATGCAGGTGTATCTGTGCTTCTCACTTTTTTTCTTTCCTTGTCTGTTTATAAGAAGCATGGATTTGCCTGTTCAGCTTTCCCCATGCCCCAGGCTACATCTAAATGAGGAGCTTTAGACTAAGTCTGGAACATTGCAGTGCTGGAGGAGCCACTGGTTAGGAGGGAATCAGATGTAACTCAGGGAGAAAGAAATTAAGTTTGTACACTATCGCTGTGGGCAATCTATCATGCCATGGTGTTCAAGAAATGCAAGTATGGAGATTGAGCACAGTTACAACAAGTTCAAAGTCACCTTTTGGATGCTGGATTTTGTTCCCTTGACTGTTATGCTACTGAGAATGGTCCGCATAGATGGTGACTTCAATGGGCGTATAGTAGCTGGGCTTTCAAGGGTAGCCTAGCATCTGTTAGCTAAAGCACATCGTCTAGCCTTATTTGGAGCTAAAATCATGACTTTAAACCTGAATCACGAACACACTTCACTCAAACAACCAGACTATTGAAACAATGACCAGATACTGAGATTTGATCAAATCTCTGTCATGACAGTTTTTGGAATAATGTGGGAAAGAAATATCATAGTGAAGATAAAAAATGTACATTTTTCAGATGGCAGAGTTTGGAACTAAATCTTCCTGTATTTAGTCCTGAGAGGGGTGGTCCAAGAAAGATCTTTTCTGTGATGGCTCAAGGCAACTGCCTGCTAAGTCATGCTCATATGTGGTCTTGTGGTTGAAGTTGTGAATTTTAAAACCAAACAACTTTTGTAGCCTAGGACACACGCTACTTTCTAAGAGACAATTAAGAGTCACAAGCAAGTACTACGGTAGGTTTAGAGAAAAGTAGTCAGAGTCATGATTAGAACATACCAGGAAATTAGTACAAAATGGACCGGCTCAAAGGGAGGAACTTCCGTATGAGAGAGAGTTTACCTAAATCCTCTTGGTATTAATTTCTAACTTTGCAAAGTCTGACATTGCTGTGAACAATTGCTGCTCTGGACGGGAATGAATTTATAGCTGAGGGCTGCAGAACCTGGCATTTCTGAGATTACAAAGCAATTGTCTGTATTTTTTTTTTTTTTTTTTCTGTTTGGAAGAAATGTAAGCAACATACTGTCTGCTTATGGGTGGAGAATAGGTCCTGTGTCTTAAAGACATCCAAGTAGAGTTTGTGTAGACTTTAATAATATGATAATGAGCCACCCATCTTGTCACAATTTCTGCATCTATTGATGAATGAAGAGGAAGGATGTTGTAATCCCAGTAATCACCCCTCCAGAATTAGATACATGCCCCTGGGTATGGGGTGAACTTCAAAACTGTAGGTGCCAGGGTGGTGCTACACTAGTTTCCTTGAGGCTTGGGTATTCTCTTGGTTCCTTTGCCTCCTTATAATGAAGTCCTTGCTTCTATCCCAGCTCCAGGGATACAATGCAGGAACTATGTTGCACTTTAGGGGACTCTGCTGCATCCCAGGGGAAAATAGAAGAGATCCTGGACTTGAAATTGACTTCTCATTGAAGAGGTCCACAACCATTTTCCAGGGTGAAATTTGATGCAACCAAAATTACTAACATGCAAACTCATGTACTGTGATCACACACCCTGTCCCCATTTTGACTGGTGAGAGTCTGAGCTTAGTTAATTGGTTTTATTACCAGGCTTCTGTAACTGAGATTGAGTGATGGTAGTTTTGATATATCTGGTTTCTGGAAAGTAGGAGATATACCTACCAAAGAGATCAATGGGAAAGCTTAAGCTAAAAAAGTTTGTTGTTAATGAGCACAGATATGTGGACACAAGCAAAGAAGAGAGTCCTAATGACAGTTGCAGACAGGATTGAATAGGTCCTCACTTTGGAGAAGAATGAAGCCTCCTGAAGCCTCTCCTGTTACTGAATTGCATCACATTTCCATGCAGGTGCTACTAAAGCTTCCCTACCGCATTGCCTATCTGCATTCCTCTTGGTCTTCACACTGGTTTTGCCTGTGTACATTCGATTCCCAGTTCTTCTGTTTGAAAGCCACTTAGCTCCAGAGAGCTCAGACTTCAGCCTATCAGTGGAGATTCCCACTTCTATGTCCTGAGTCACCATTCTTCCAAATTCCGTTAAATATCTCTTCTTTAGGTAATTTTCTTGGCTAATTTTAACAGTTATAGAACGTGATGTGTGAGAGGCAGTAGATTTCTCAAGGAAACAAGCAATAATTTTTAGGAAAAAGTTATATCAAATTGAGGAACAGACACAAACACACACACACACACACACACACACACACACACACACACACACACATTTTCTATTAGGCAGACTGGAGTCATATAACACCAGTGTGATTTTTAAAAAATGCCTCCTCTTTGGTGCACCATGAAAATTGGTTGGTTCAATTTGATCATTATGCCTTCTATGGCTTCGTTATAATATTACCTAATTATGGAAATATGGGTGAGTCATTTCCAATATGTAATTCATATTCTGGGTGTCAGACATGGTTCTACGTGTGAGGAATACAGGAACGAACAAAAAGTATAAAAGACTGCCTTATTGGAGCTAAAATTAGTACATACACCAGTTGCACAGAGTGTCTTCATTTCAGCCTTTGCTTCCTTTCAAATAGCTCATTTGATAATCTACTACTATTATTATGTCTTTTTAATTCAAATAAACTTACCCTCTATTGTGTTCCAATATCCAGATCTGATCTGTTATTTCTCAAATTCTGCTGAAACAGAGGTCTCAGCAGCCGTATATATGTTAAGACCTAGGTTCTAAAGGAGAATTGCTTTGAGTTGACTGTTATGTCATTGCCTTTCCATTCATCTTCCTCTGTGCTCTACTTGCTGCTGATTTTGATTATTTTTCTGAGATTACACAATCAAAGGGTACCTTCTTTGATGTCTTTAAAAATAATCACATTTGCTTTTATAAGGAATATTTTCTGTTTCAATCTAAGAACATTTCTACAGTCATTAGCTGAGTTGGCAAAATACAGAGCCCTTCCTGCATTAATTTCACCTCCTCTGGTATCGAATTCAACACAGGATTTATTCTGTAATCTGTTCTGCAAACTTGAAATTCTATTCATAAAGAAATGTTTAAATAAACTTCCCAACAGTGACCCTATCTTCCTCCTTGATTATTTTGATTCCTACATTCTGTGCTACTTTTCTACTTCTGACCAAGGATCAAAAGTAAAAGATTGTTTTGACTTTATTTTAAATGTAATTAGAAAATAAAAAGTCAGTATAAAGCATCTATTAATATAATCAGTCTTATGCAAATGCCTGTTCCCAGGATGTTTCTGATGAAGTTAAGTAAGATACATAATTTTGTGCATAAATTTTGGATATTAGGGAAATATTTGATTTAGAAAAAAATTAGAAAGCTAGCCACATTTATTCCCCTTTCTAAAACTCTTCCTATGGTATTTTAAAAATTTATAGTAAAAATATCATCTACTACAAAATATATTATTTGCATCTAAATTCAAGATTTTAAGTGATATGGATACTTGTATACATAAACATACCCACATACCCCCAACAGGCATAGTTTTACAAATATATTAAGCATATACATATACATTTAGAAACATATAGCTGTGAAGAAATGAATAATGTTTATGGTAATCTGGCTTTAAAATCCTTCCAAACTAGATGTTTTTAATTAAGAAAACCTTTTAGATAACTGCAAAAACACATTCCAATAAGAGAGTATGCTGTGACCATTTCATATGGTGTCTGTTGGCATTTTCTTCTAACTAGGTCCATATTTTAAAAACAATTTCTAGACCATATGTGGCTTGCCCAATCTTGAGAAAATGTTTAATTCTTGAATTTAAATTTCAATACTTGGAGTGGGACGCGATGGCCAGCTAGACATAGCCAGGAAGTACTGCTCCCACCAAGAGAGACCAATATTTTGAGTAAACCAACATAATTTGAACAGATCTTTAGAGACAATATGCTGAGAATGGATGAAGATGTGATGTGGACACTGAGGCTGGAGAAGGAGGAAGCTGGGAACCTGGCATGGGGTGCTTGAATGCTGGGGCTACTTCCCAGCCCTGAAGAGCTCCTGGGGAAGGGGTACATGAGGGACTGTGGGACTTCCCACTCTTGCGGTGGACCTTGGAGATCCCTAGCTAGAGGAGAACCCACAAACCCCATGGACATTTGAGCCAGCCAGATGATCATCCAGAAAGTAGGCAGAGATAGGACTTCAGCCAGTGAAGCACTGGGGGCCTTTGTATATGCAGTGACTCCAGCAAGCCCGGCCATAGGCACCAATCCCCCTGGGGCTCCCCACCTCCCTCCAAGAAGCTCTAGCTTCAGCTCACTGCTGGGCCAGGAGAGAGTGGAACCAGCTTCCCAGTGGGACTAGGGCATGTCTGTTCTGCAGGAGTGGGCCTGGTGAGGTAGTCACCTCTCTTCCCTCCACACTGCAGAGCATGGCTGCAAACATGAGGAAATACAGGCACCTAAGAGCCTATCTATCAGCCATTACTCTTAAGCATTATCTACTGGAACACAGTCCAAACTACAACACCAAAAATATTTTGCTAAAATACCCCGCTGTGAAGCAAAGGGCAAGGATTCAACCACAAATAAAGACCCTGTACAGAGCCTTGGCCCTGTAAAAACACCCAGGAATAAAGCCAACTGACTATACTCAACTTTCACCACAGTTGAAGGAATACCAACCCTCCCAGATAGAAATAATCAGCATAAGAGCTCTGGAAACTCAAAAAGCCAGAGTGTCCCCTTACTTCCAAACAAGTCCACTTGTTCCCCAGCAATGATTTTTAACCACTCAGAAATGACTAAAATGACAGTTGTAGAATTCAGAACCCGGATGGCAAGGAAGCTCATCAAAATTCAGGAGAGAGTTGAAATTCAATCCAAGGGATCCAGTAAAATGATCCAAGAGCCAAAAGGATGAAATAGTCATTTTGTAAAAGAACCAAACTGAACTTATAAAGCTGAAAAATTTACCACAAGAATTTCATAATTCAATAAGAAGGCTTGACAACAGAATAGACTAAGCTGAGGAAAGACTCTCAGAGCTCAAAGACCTGTTCTTTGAATCAACTCAGCCAGACCAGCCTGACCAACATAGTGAAATCCCATCTCTACTGAAAATACAAACCTTAGTCAGATGTGGTGGCACGCGGCTGTAGTCTCAGCTACTCAGGGGGCTGAGGCAGGAGAATTGCTTGAATGCGGGAAGCAGAGGTTGCAGTGAGCTGAGATCATGCCATTGCACTCCAGGCTGGGCAACAGAGTGAGACTTTGTCTCAAACAAAACAAAACAAAACAAAAATCAAAGACATAGAATGACAAGCTGGATAAAAAGATAAGACCCAACCATCTGCTATCTTCAAGATACCCATGTCACATGTAATGACACCCACAAGCTCAATGTACAGGGATGGAGAAAGATATACTATGCAAATGGAAAGCAGAAAAAGAACAGGAGTCACCATTCTTATATCAGATAAAACAGACTTTAACCCAATAACAATTAAGAAGGACAACAAAGAGCACTACGTATTGATAAAGGATGCTATCCAGCAAGAAAATTTAACTATTCTAAACACATGCACACCCAACACTGGAGCATCCAGATTCCTAAAACAAGTTCTTCTTGACCTACAAAAAGACTTAGCCACACAATAACATTGGATATTTCAATACCTCACTGACAATGTTAGATAATCATCAAGGCAGAAAACTAACAAAGAAACTCTGGACTTAAACTCAGCACTTGTCTATTTGGACCTAATAGATATCTACAGAACACTGCACCCAACAACCACAGAATATGCATTCTCCTTATCTGCAAACAGAACATTTTCTAAGTCTGGCCACATGCTCAGTCATAAAGCAAGTGTTAATGAATTTTAAAAAAAATCAAAATCATACCAAGCACACTCTAGAACCACAGTGCAATAAAACCAGAAGTCGATATCAAGAAGATCTCTCAAAACTATGCAAATACATGGAAATTAAACAACTTGTTCCTGAATGACTCCTGGGTGAACATCAAAATTAAGGCAGAAATCAAAAAATTATTTGAAATGTATGAAAACAGAAACACGACTTGCCAAAATCTCTAGAATACAGCTAAAGCAGTAAGAGGAAAGTTTGTAGTGTTAAACATCTTCATCAAGAAGTTAGATCTCAAATTAACGTGTAATAAACGTGCACATGTAACCCCTGTATCTAAAATATATTAGGTTGGTGCAAAAGTAATTGTAGTTTTTACCATTACTTTCAATGACAAAACCACCATTACTTTTGCACCAACCTTTAAGTTGAAATTTTAAAAATAAATAAATTTTAATACTTGTTTCACTTAAAGATTTCCTTGTAGTTACACATTTACATAACAAATTTAGCATATGATATACATTTTATATAAACTGTGTATATTGTATATCATATATAGCTGTATATATCAGTATATAATATATATTATAACTAATTGTATCAATATCTGTATATTAAAATCTTTTAACCTACCTTTTCTACAGTGATGGAGTATTGTACCTGTTATTCTGTAGTCAACTGAAATAGCAATTCTCCAACAACCTGGAGAAAGCCTCCAGGTCCCATATAAAGCAGATTTGTATAATCAAAGAAAGCAGAAAATCCTTGAGAAAAAAACAGACATTTTTCAAACTTTCAGCATTTGCTAGATTATAAAAGGAGGCACATCCAGGCTCACAGAGTTATTAGAAGATCTAAAAAAAATCATGCTAGTAAAACTTCTGTAGCACTATTAACCAACTCCCCTTTGGGGAGAGACTGAGTAAGATGAAAAGGATCATGCCCAAAGAGGTCAGAGCTTTTGAAGTACCTCGTTTAATTAAAAGGTGAAAGTTCTGTTAATTCAGATATAGAAAAGAAAAGTTAACAAGTTAACATGTCAAGTAGAAGCCCTGTTCATGTTAATCATGAAGAAAATGACAAGCTGCTGCTTCTTCTTTTTTTTTTTTTTTTAAATCTTGTCGAGGAAAGGGAATATTTAAATTTTACAAATCAAATGAAATGTTATTTTTTAAACAGTTGACAAAATAATGTTTTTGTCAATTGTAAATGAATTTTGACATAATTTATTAACGCATTAGAGTTCACTTTAAAACATTTTTCGGCAAATAAAAAAGATTTTATGAAAGGAAATACTGTTTTAAACAAGTCAGTGTAGTCACTTGTTAGTGAGACAGTAAATACAAAAGTGCAGAAAAAAGTCTCAATAAGCTGTCAACTCCTAGTCTCAGAACAAAAGTCTGGATCTAAATGTATGCATGACTTTGAATGCATGACTCATACTTCGCTAAAAGCAGCCTTACATCAGATGAATCTTTCAAACAAAAAGATCCCGAGCTAACTGGATTCGATTCACACAGATATACAGGGGAGTTGGGGTGGGGGTTATCTTCTTTTATTTTAGAATATTAAAACAAAATTCTTACATTGAGACTGCCACAATCATTTAATTCAATGACAAGAATCATCTTTAAAGGACTAGATGAGAGGCAGTCACAGTATAGAATTAAGTGACCTGAACAGAAGACTGACTTTGCCGACCACCTTGACCATGAGAAAATGATTTCTGTCCTCAGCAAGCCGCCATGTCCTGTGTTTTTGAGGAAAGCACATGCAAAGAGGCATAGAAACGTTTTGTAATCAGCTGCACTTTTAGATTTGAAAGACAAATAAAAACGATAGGGAGCTAATTTGGTCCAGGAAGTACAGAGAGTAATCTACTTCTTGACCTAAGCTAGAAAACCTAACTGCCCTAGAACCCAAGCAAGATAAAGCACATGTTGTTCAGCCTACCAATTTCGTGGAGGTTTAGATTCTATGACCTGAATGGAGAGAGTTAGATTCAATCACCTGAACACCTGCTACAAATAGGGGGTTATGTGTTCCCAGCAAGAATGGAGGTGGTAGATGCCCAGGTGCCACACTCTGTATAGCTTTGGGGCATCAGTACACAGTACCCCAATCAGACACTGAGAGGGAACGCCCTGGAATTCCCCAGGGCCTCCATTCTCAGCTCTTCTTTCTATATAGCTCTTGCAGGAGCAGGACTTAAAGAATATCCCAGTGTGTGGCTGCCATTTATTTTTAGGAAACAAATGGAATATCTTGAAAGAACAGATGAGGGGGCTGGATGTGGTGGCAACTTGAGAGGCTGAGGTGGGAGGACTGCTTGAGGCCAGGAGTTCAAGGCCAGCCTCTGAAACATAGCCAGAGCCTGTCACTACAGAAAATAAAAAATTAACTTGGCATGATGACACATGCCTGGAGTCCTAGCTACTTAGGAGGCTGAGGTAGGAGGATCAGTTGAGCCCAGGAGTTTGAGGTTGCAATGAGCTATGGTCACTGATCACACCACTGCACTCCAGCTGGGGTGACAGAGTGAGACTCCATCTCAATAAAAAAAAAAAAAAAAGTAGGTAAAGGTGAATACATCAAGTAAGATTAAACCCTTCATTCAACCCTCTATCCTAAGGGTCTAATGGACTTTTCCATCTTAGCATCCCAAATCGTCTCTTCATATTCGAATCCTGCCTGACTTCCTGAGACACATGCCAGGAGGTTCCCTTTTATCATCTGGTAAGCATTTCATTCAGACTTGGACATAATTATGGCAGGCCTGGCACTGCACTCGCACATGGTATTTCAGGGTCTGCTTCCTCAAAGCAAGTGACATTTCTCTGTCATTGAGATACACCAAAGAAACACTAAAGCATGTTACACTGTCTTCAGTTTCTTTTTTTTTTCTGAAATCTGTCCACATTTCAGCAAACAGCTGTGAAGCAGCCCTAGGCTTAGGAAACGGAGAGGAAGGAACCATGGGTAGCAGCCTTGAGCTTAAGTTAAGAACCAGCAAATTTCACCAACGAAACACTCACGGTGCTTCTTTCATCTCTCCCACAACATAACATTCTGACTGATTGTCAGGTTTTGGGTATATATACACACACACACACACACACACACACACACACACTTTATTTTTAAAAGTGGATTTTGTGTCTGTGTGTGTGTTTTAATAAACTTTACACTTTTAGGGCAGTTTTATTTTCACAGCAAAATTGAGTACAGAAATTTCCCATATACCTCCTGACCCTGCATATGCACAGCCTCCCCCATTATTAACACCCTCACCAGAGTGATAGATTTTTTACAATTTATGAACCTACATTGACACATCATTATCACCCAAAGTCCACAGTTTGCATTAGGGTTCACGCTTGGTATTGCATATTCTATGGGTTTGGATAAATGTATAATGCCATGTATCTACCATCATAGTATAACACAGTAGGTTCACTGCCCTAAAAATCCTCTGAACTCCACCTATTCATCCCTCCCTAACCCCTGGCAACACCTAATATTTTTACTGTCTCCATAGCTTTACCTATTCCAGAATGTCATCCTTATAGTTGAAATCATCCTCTAAGGGTTTTATAGTTTCGCATTTTACTAGATTTAATTTTTAAGAAGAGTTTTTTATTTATGAAAGAACCTGAGCAGAGTACAGATAATTGCCATGTAACCCTCTATATTTGATTTTAATGACAATAAAATCTTTTATTATTTTATAGGGGAAAAATAGAAAAGAAAGACTCAAATCCTGTTTTTCAAAAAGATAGAAGACAATTGGTTTAGTTCTCAAGTGATAGCTGATATCTGGTAACCCGGAACAGGTTTTGTGCCCCCTTCAGGCAGGAATTTTGTTTCCCAAAGGGCATTTTCTTTGTCCCAATTTACCGCTAGCTTAGACATTTTTATTACGATGGTTTCCCAAGAGTGTCTTTTTCTCCTTCTTAACCACCATTGTATCAGGTTTTAAGTTTACAGACCTTTTATCACCCATAGCAATTTCTGAGCAATTAATGGTGCCACCCATAATATCAAGTTATTGTCATTAAAACCAGTGTGTTTTCATGGCAGCAGTTACCACACTTGGCAAAGAAATGCTTCCCAGACACGTAAGTCACTGCAGCCCTAACGAAAGTGCAAATAAACTGCTTGTCATCGGTGAAAAGAGTCTTCCAGAAACTGGCATTCTAGGAATAAATCTTTTCAAACTTTGGTCCACTGATCTTAAAAAGACAAGAGTAGGGGTGCATTTGTGCTCCTTAATAATTATAGCCTGCCCTAAGAATTCTGTTTTATTTTCTACCATTGGGAAATGGCTAGTCCATTTCAACGAAGAATTGATCCATTGTTCCTCAACTTTGCACAAGCTCTTTTGAGTGGATAGATAAGTTTTGAAGCCTTGCCAAGCCTAGTATCGTTAGCACGATGCTTCCATTCCCCTTATAAAGGGAATGGTTGACACGCAGTGACAATGGTACAAATTTGCAAGTTTGAGAAAGCGTGGGGAATCTTCCCATAAAACCAGGCCTTCTGAACACAATTGTCAGCCCACAAAGAGAAGAAGGAGGATACTGGTTGCCATTTGGAAAAGATAAATTATAGTGTCTTCCCTGATAACTTACAATACACATCACTGTCTTTCAGGGTTGAGGGAATAAAAGACATTGTTACCTTCATCCGGCATCCTAAACCACCCTTCATCAATTTCTGTCCATATATTTTACTCTTTGCATTTGATTTATCCATAAAACCATGGTTGTGCCATGCTGGAAGGGGGAATGTTACCAATGTGAACTATTGGTTCTAGCAAAAGCCCTAATCACTGAGAATTCTACTGGAGGAGAGTCATTATAAAATGAGAATGCTACGACCAAATAAAATAAAATCACAGAGTTATAATTATGTAGCCAATGAAATAGAAGATGATTCTAGGGAAAATTAGCATGTCACTGTTTTAGCCTTCTTTCCTATTAAAAGATGGCATTATTGTATAGCATGGATTTATTGTGGGAATTTATTGTGTAGCATGGATTCAATTAGTGCTGTTTCCCCACTTAGGTCTTTAGTAATTACATTTCTTCATGGTTATTTAAGCCCATGAATCATAAATCATCATTTGTAGTTAAACAATTACCTCATCATGTAGCACTTCAAATGGATAGAGACGCTGTACTTGGTGTCAAACATAAGCAACTGTGTATGTCTTGGTGCTGTATTAATATATATCAGTAAAACCTTGAATATAGAATAAAAATGTTATCTACAGCCCTCATCAAGATTCCAGCCCAGGACTCAGCAAGCTTTCTCTGCAAAGGGCCAGAGAATAAATATTTTAGGCATTGCTGGCCAACAAGACATACACTCTGCATTTGTGGCAAGAAAGCAGCCACAAACAGTGCAGAAATGAATGAACGTGGCTGGCTTAATTCAGGGCAGCACAGAACAAGCATTGGCCAGATGCGGCCTCTCAGGCTGCAGTTAGCCAACTCCTGTTCTAGCCCCAGGATAGAAACTGAGTGGCACCACATGGGCCACCTCTGGATACCTCTGAATATTGGTGATGGCTGGCTTAGAAGTGATTGAGAGGAATCAGTGAGTGTGAATTCATTGGAATAGAGTACTCTGATTCCCAATACTAGATAAGGGTTACTAATTCCTTAGTGTGTACTAGCCTCTGTGCTGAGACTTATATCCCCCTAAAACAAATCAGAGCTTGTCTTACTCTTATTACTCCCATTTTACAGATTGACAAGATGAGGCAAAGTGACATTAAGCAGCTTTCCTAAAATCTCACAGCTGAGAATTGAATGTCTGTGTATGAAGAGAGTAGAGGGGAGAAGGGCAAGCAGGATTTGAACTGTAGGGGCCAAGGGAAAGCTTCCCTCTCACCTCCAAATCCTTCCCCCCACCAAAGGATCGAGTCTACTGAAATGAACTGACAATAGACAGATTAACAGAAGGAAAGACATACACATTTATTAACGTGGATAAGGATGAAAACCATACAAAATATGAGACTCAAAGAAGGCACTGATGGCTGACAGTTAAATACCCTCTTCATAGGAGAGAGGGGAATGGAAACTGTAGGCAACTGTGAGAGCTAGTAAATTATTTTCAAGAGAAATGAATGAGCCCAAAGAACACACAATGACTGAGGCAAAGTTCCTCCGAGCTCTGGAGGAAGTGGAGGGAAGGTGAGGAGCAGAACTACACTATGAACAAAGGTTGACTTATTATGCAAATGAAATTTCCCAGGTAATCTCTTGGAACTGCCCTCAGAAGAATAGATGAAAAATCTCTCTGGGCACATGATAACTTTTGGTCTTTTCTCTTCTTCAGTGGTTAATCATTTCTGGTTATTTCATGAGATTCCAAGGGAGGGGACCTTAAGACAATTAACATTTATTTTGGAAGAAGTTTTCCTTTGTTACATAAGGGAATTTCCAGAGAGAGGCCCTACCTGAGCATTGGAGGCAGAAATATGAGAAGATTAGAGAGTCTTTGGATCTGAGGCAACATCTAAGGCCTTCCAATGTCCTTTAATTCAAAAGTTCTCAGCATGCCAAAATACCAAATGACACTTTGAGGTATCATTCTCTGAGCCCCAGCAGAACCAAGACCAGGAAACAGAATGATGGAGGAGGCCTTAGGCCATGGGTTTGTTCTTCCAAACCAGCCTCTTAAAAAGAAAATAAACTGCTTTTCTATATTCTCAACACTTCTGACAACAAATGTATGGGATCCCCCCCAATACTAACCAATTCTGCAACTCTCAGCTGACACAGACTGGGTGTCCTCAATTCCGACACTAACTCACTGGAGTTAACTCAGACCCACAGTTTAGGGGTTTGGTAGCACAAGACTGCCCACTTTTACCCCAACACTAATAGCAAGTAGGTCCCCAGGTTATCCACAACTTCTATCAGATTTGGTTACAAATTCGGTTTGGCAATTTGCCAGAACAGCTCACAGAACTAAGGCAAACAGTTTACTTACTATTACCAATTTATTATGAAGGATATTTTAAAGGATACAAAAGAATAGTCATGTGAAGAGGTGTATAGAGTGAGGTCCAGAAGGGTCCTGAGCATGACAGCTTTTGTCCCCATGGAGCTTAGGGTACACCACTCTCCCAGCATATAGATGCATTCTCCTTCACCACACCACTCTCCCAGCATGTAGATGCATTCTCCTTCACCAATGTGGAATCTCTCTGAACTCCTCCATTTAGGATTTTTATGGAGGCTCCATTACATAGGCATGATTGATGAAATCATTGACCTTTGGTGTTTGATTCAAGTCTCAGCCCTTCTTCCCTTCTGGGAGGTTGGAGGTGGAGCTGAAAGTCCCAACACTCTAATCACAGGACTGGTTCCTCTGGTGAGTGGAACCCATTGTGAAACTATCCAGGGGCCCACCAAAGTTTACCTTATTAGCATAAACTCAGGTAGCATCAACTATGGTTGAAAGGGGCTCATTACAAATAACAAAAATCTCTCTTACTTAGGAAATTCTGAGCTTAGGAATTTTAGGAGCTCTCTTTCAAGAGCTAGGGACAAAGATCAAATATATGTTTTCTATTATATCACAATATCACACCTCTCCTAAATCAGTAATGTTTACCATTATGATCTCATACACACACACACACACACACACATACACACACAAATACTATAAATATGTATATATAATACATGTATATATGTGTATGTGTGTGTATATATATGTGTGTGTGTATAGACTTATATGTATCTATGTGTGTGTATATATATTAACATGACGTGTTAACAATCAACAGTCAATTGTTATTCACATGTGCCTAACTTCTACATTTTAGTTACTCGTCATCATTGAGACTAAAATAGTCTTGAATATTAAACAGCATGTAACTCTGGAAGTAGAAAAAAAGCATTAAACATTTCACATAAATAATTTATTTGAACTAATGATTGATTTGAACTAATTTGAGGGGGTAACTTGGTTGGGCAGGCGCAGACACACAGATGAGCATATATGGCCATGAAAATTTTATATTTAGGGAAAAGCCATGAGATGTCACTCAAATTATTGAGGTGTATTGATGTTTCCAGGGTTCTTTGACTCTTCTGTAAAATAATTGTTCAGAAAACCCCTCCACACATCACTAAATAGTTATAATTTCGATATATCTCTTTGCAGGTTTTTCTTTTAAAAATTTTCTTCTTAATATTTATGTATCAGAGCATGATATAGCTATGTCTATCCATCACCTATCTACCCATGGCTTAAATTTAATAAAAGAGTATATACACAATGTGTACATGGACAATAAGCTACTTCCTCCTTGAATCTTTCACCACAAATATTGTCCCATGTTACTGAAAATTTCTCTTAAGCCATGATTTTTCATTTTCACAGTTTTGTCCATTGACTTGGGCATACATTATTTGATCATTAAAAAAAATGACATTCTAGATGTTGACTTATTTCTGCTATCATAATCAAAGCTGTAGTGGCTTATTTAACAGTAAGTTTAAAAGTGTGTTGATTATTACATTGTTTGCATGATGGAGATGAGAAAAAAATCTGTAGAACGTAGAAATGTTAGAATAGGTTAAAGACGTCCCTCTGGTATCTGAATGTGTTGCCTCTGTATTGTGTTTTAAAAGGTTATGCGAATGTTTGTTTGCTTTTATCTCTTTGGCCATGTTTTGCCATCTTTGGTATCATCTCATCTTCTGTGCTTTGTGACTGAAATTGAAGTGTATTTGTTCAGAACACAATGATACTAGATTGTTGATTGCCTACAGCATTGTGGCTTGGAAATGAACACAGTAAACAGAACAGAGAAATGGAGTTGTGCAGTTCCAGGAGTGTATTAGTACATAATGTTGTTGTACAGCAGTATGTATTCAAAAGATTTAAAGATGCCTGATCAATGGAGACAAAGATTATTTTCAATTGTGAGTGGCTTAACAACATCACTCACTGACATGGCCTAAATGCGAATTTAGGTGCTAAACCAAAACAAAATTAAAAAAAAAAAAACACCAGGTGAAGAGCATTTCCTACAAGCTTGAATCCAGAGAGAGCTCATATATAAGTTTACATATGTATGTATAGTATGCAGTCATTACATATGTGACTACATATGCACATAAATGCATGACAAATACTTGCTATGGCATGTGATGAATGTGTTCTTCATGTACGCTCACCTAAACTATTTGCATGGATTTAATGAAATGGTTCTGTCTGAAGAATGCCACTAGAATGCTAAGAATTATCCTTCTGTATGCAAATGAATCTGAGTTATCTGAAAATCATGGGCAAAAATCTTGGAGTCTTGAAAAATTCCAGAAAAGGAGAGTATTTCTCATAATGTATGTGAAATAAGGAAATAAATATTTAATTTTACAACCCAGAGTTTTAGTTTTTACCTATTCACAATAATCAGGCAGGGTCTCATCTTCCCAGGGTAAGCTGTAGTCAAGGCCTGGGAGACCAAACTGTAAACCAGAAGGGAGATTGTCCCAGGGTTTTTGTTTTTCTCAGGAAAAGATGTAAAATATTTGTGACATTTAGATCTGAAACAGAAAGACATTCCAGAGATTTCTCAAATAACTAAAAATAGAATGACTGTTCGACCCAGCAATCCCATTACTGGGTATATACTCAAAGGAAAATAAATTATTCTACCAAAAACACACATGCATGCATATGTTAATTGCAGCAGTATTCACAACAGCAAAGACATGGAATCGAACCAGGTGCCTGTCAATGGTGCAATGGATAAAGAAAATATGGGACATATACATCATGGAATACTATGCAGCCAAAATTATATCTTTTGCACCAACATGGATGCAGCTGGAGGCCATAACCGAAGCAAATTAATGTAGAAACAGAAAACCAGATACAGAGAACCACACGTTCTCACTTCTAAGCGGGAGCTACATCTTGGATATACATGGACGTAAAGATAGGAACAATAGACACTGAAGACTCCAAAAGGAAGGAAGGAGGGAGGGAGAAGGGCAAGGGCTGAGAAATTTCCTATTAGGTACTATGTTCATTATCTGGGTGATGGGATCAGTAGAAGTCCAAACCTCAGCATCACATATGAAACCCTTCCAACAAACCTGCACATGTACCTCCTGTATCTAAACTAAAAAATAAAAATAAAATTAACAAATGAAACAGAGGAGTGTGGAGACTGACAGTTTATTGTTTTAGCTGATTTCCTTTTCCCACTGCCCAGTTTAATCTTTTTTGGCCAATCCTCACTGTATTAGTTCGTTTCCATGCTGCTGATAAAGACATACCCGAAACTGGGAACAAAAAGAGGTTTAATTGGACTCACAGTTCCACATGGTTGGGGAGGCCTCAGAATCATGGCAGGAGGCAAAAGGCACTTCCTAAATGGCAGTGGCAAGAGAAGAATGAGGAAGAAGCAAAAGTGGAGGCCCCTGATAAACCCATCAGATCTCATGAGACTTGTTCACTATCACAAGAATAGCAAGGGGGAAGATCTGCCCCCATGCTATTATCATGATAGTGAGTAAGTCTCATGAGATCTGACATGTAGACCTCAGATAAAGGGTGAATGAGGACTGAACTCTGACTGCTGTTCTGTGTTCTAAGTTTCTTTCTGAGGTGCCTGGAGGAAGTTTCACCTATAGGCCAAGCTCAAATTCCTTTGTCTGAAACCCCCACGTTTTTAGACAAAGCTTCACTTCCTTAACCAATCCCAAATCAGAGAATCTTTGAATCCACCTCTGACCTGCGGGCTCCCCTTTCAATATGACTCACCTTTTTAGCTCAAACCAATGTATAGCCTCCATGTATTGATTTATGACTTTGCCTGCAACCTCTGCCTCCTGCTTTTGAAAACCCTGACACACAAGGCATTGAAGAGTTTGAGTCTTAAGTGTTAGCTGCTGTGTTATTCTTTCTTGAAGCCCTGCAATAAATGCCTCACCTTCTCTTGCTGCAAATCCTGTCAATGTTTGCCTTTGCTGTTCCAGGGGTGCTGGATCCAAGCTCGGTTCAGTAAGAGGGAAGTCATAGAGCTGACTCATGGTCTATGGTAGCAGGAAGGGCCAAAGTCAGGCCACACCAACCAGAGAGGTCTACTGGGTCCTAACAGGGACCAAGTGGTCAGCTCTCTGGGCTTCAGTGGTGAATTCCAGCAGGAGAAGCAGTGACCAGGCAGACCTTCAGGATGCACCTCCCAGGAGAACATGGGAACCAGAGAAGCTGTGTTCAGACACCCTGACTATCCCCCTCATCGAGTTAGGAAAATTCACACACATAACCTTCCATGTACCTGGAGATCAGTATAGTGGTACCATTCAGAGAACAGACCACAGCAAGTGTGAGAGACTGAGATTAACCTCATAACAATTCCAAACCAGATGAGATTAAAGAATAATTATCCTCTAAAACAAAGGTGGAGTAGCCCTTATCCAAAAATCCAAAATCCTTAATGCTCCAAAATCCAGAACCTTTTGAGCACCAACCTGACTCTCAAAGGAAATGCTCATTGGAGTATTTTTGATTTTCGATTTTCAGATTAGAAATGCTCATCCCCTAAGTACAATTCAAATATTCCAAAATCCAAAAAAATCCAAAATCTGAAACACTTCTGGTCCTAAGCATTTTGGATAAGGGATAGGCAACTTGTATATGCATATGTGCATATCTTTATTATATGTATTATATACATATATATCATACAGAGACAGAATACAAAGGATATACTTTTGTCCCTGAACATCCAAGTTGGTTGCAGTATGAATGAACTTTTGAGGAAAGTCTCATTGGTTATCTTCCCAGTTTAGTAGAGGCATTCCTTGCATCAGAAGGACTGTATCCTATCTATCTTAAAATTCTCAGTGCCTGGGAAAATGTCATCCACGGACCATCAGTATCTATATCCTCTGGGGGGTTGCTAGAAATGCAGAATCCCAGGCCCCTCCTCAGACCTACTGAGTCAGAAAGTGCACTCTAACAGAACCCGTCAAAGTCTGAGAAGTGCTGCCCTAACAGATGATCAGTAATCACTTGTAGAAAGTATTTATAGAATAAATTCGTAAAATTTATTTTCCTGTGTAACATTCATGAATAAATAAATGAATATTTCATATTAATAAATAATTGAATAGACTGAGCGCAGTGGCTCACGCCTGTAATCCCAGCACTTTGGGAGGCCAAGGCAGCGGATCACGAGGTCAGGAGCTCGAGGCCATCCTGGCCAACATAGTGAAACCCTGTCTCTACTAAAAATACAGAAAGTTTCTGGGCGTGGTGGCAGGTGCCTGTAATCCCAGCTACTTGGGAGGCTGAGGCAGGAGAATCGCTTGAACTAGGGAGTCGGAGGTTTTAGTGAGCCGAGATCGTACCACAGCACTCCAGCCTGGTGACAGAACAAGACTCCGTCTCAAAAAAATAAAATAAAAATAAATAAATAAGTAAACAAATAATTGAATAAGTGGAGTAATTAAGATTGAGTCCAGTTGTGTCTTTCTTTACTCTTATTTAAAATGCTTGCAGACAGAGGCTGAGTTCTGGCTTTCACATCCAGCTTCTATTAAATAGGGGCCTTAATTTTCCACCTTCTTCTTCTTCCCAGACAGGTTATCTTGGGGCCCGAAGTGCGGCGGGGTTCTTCCTCTAAGCCTCACTGGCAGATGCATAGACAAAGTCTTACCCTGTTCACTCCATGAATTGTAAACTGCTGCTTCCTGTAGAATGTAGTTCTCAGAACGTGCACATTTATATCTGTGTGACATACTTTTACATTCCTTTTCCATATCTGCCTATATTCAGAATAATATGCCTAGGACTCCTTGTCACAGTATTCTACATCCTTAATTTTACTTGGTGATTGTATAATAAGATGGCCCATGCCCTTGTCTGTCTGCTGACACTTAGCAGGGAATTTGTTTAGTGCTGTGTATTATTTTGATTTATGAATAACTTCTGAGGATCAATGGGCATTGTCCTTGGGAGCTTCCTATCATCGTTACTTTTGAACCATTAGTTTGATGCCTTTAGCAAAAGCATCTATGACCTTAAGACCTTAAGGACTCGCTTCATCATTTTCAAGTTGAGCAACCCCAGTTGAATTACCCTCCTTATGGTGTTGTAGGGCTTAGAATAGCAACTGGTACTTGGTAAGCTGAATGGGTGAGCTATTGCTCTTATTCATGCATTCATTCATTTAATAAGCATTTATTGGCATCCACTATGCATTGGATATGAAGAATGTACATCCTAGCATCCTAGCACTTTGGGAGGCAGAGGCAGGAGGATCACTTGTGCCCAGGAGTTTGAGACCAGCCTGGGCAACATAGTGAGACCATGTCTCTAAGGCTTAAAAAAAAAAAAAAAAAAAAAAAGGACAAATAAGCGAGGTCCTGCTGCTGCTGTCTCTGAGGTTCTCCCATTTATGTGGGAGAGATGATCTTCTGAATGATCGGTAACGAAATGTTGTAAGAAGTACCTTGAAGGTACAGTGGACAGAGCTGTTAATTCCACCTGGAGGCAATGAGAGGAGGCATCACAGAAAAGGTACTGTTTAGGATGGACCCTAAAAGATCAGCCTGCATTTACCTTAATCTTCTTTCTCCATTCAGCCTGTGCAGGAAATCCCTGATCAGATTTCAGTCAGCAAAACAGATCAAGTAGCTTATATGGTCCACGGAGCAATTTAAAGTGAGATTCTGTTTTAGGCCATTTCGCTGCTCCCGTCCCCCAGTGAAGAAGAAAGGCCGGATTTAAAAAAAAAAAAAAAAAAAAAAAAAAAAAAAAAAAAGATCTTGGAGCCTGGTATATATCATGTTAGGAAAACAGCCTGTTTGAATTCCTTTATCAATTAGTGCATTTTGTTTTATTCAAATTGAATAAAAACCTCACCCGAAAAGAGGTCGAGACTCTTCTCAATCTCTACTTTTTATCTATCCCATGAAATGCTTTTCCAATTCTTTAAATCATCATGGACAAGGGAAATTGTGCTCTCGAGAGGAAAGAGGGGCTTCTGTGATCAATGCTTCTGAAAATTCTCCAAGCTTACTTTTCTGTCAGGTCAAGCAACCTGTGTATGCACTCTTTCATTTTTATTTTTATTTTTGGTAACAGGAAACAAAGTTCACACACGACAAGACATAACATGGCGTAACATGAAAAATGCCACACAACTCTATGGCACCAAAAGCAAACGTCTTCAGACTGACTTAAAGGACATATTGTGTTTTCTTAAGTTAGGAAAATAAGCCCGCTCTGTAGCAAACAGCCAAGTGCTGGGGTAGTTGTGGTGCAGGAGTGCTCCCCTGGGCTTAAGGTCTGTGTCTATCAAATGGCCCAAAGGTCAGTGCCGGCAGCATAAACTAGTTCCTTTATCCTTTGCCTCTCCAATACCTGCCTCTTTGCAAATGTTTGTTTTTCCCACTGAGAAAAAAAATGCACTGTTGAGATGGAGGATAAGAGAGCAGTCAGATGAGCGAACTAAATAAAGCAATCATGTTGGAGACAGCGTAGGGGAGATCAGCCAAGACCTTTAGAGGAAAACAGAGACCTGTGGACACAGAATGGGGAGGTAAATGTCTGCAGGATCATCATTTTGAAGAGTCTTAAAGAAATAAGCTTGAATTATTTTTTAAAATCAAAGGATATTATGACAAAGAGAAGAAATTTTATTCTGAATGCAAAATCATCTCTTGCAACTATTTAAATTTATGTTAAATTGTTTAGATGTCAACTTAAAATAATCCAGAGAGTTTGAAACTTATCAAAATTCTTTGAATGCCAATGACTGATATTATGCTTGAATTTTCTACGTGAGCATGAATTAGTTTTTCTAATTCTAATTAGATACACTTAACCTATTTTTATTTGAAAACAAAGGAATTGGATGAATGCAATGGCTCATGCCTGTAATCTCAGCACTTTAGGAGGCCAAGGTGGCTGGAACGCTTGAGCCCAGGACTTTGAGATCAGCCTGGGCAACGTGGCAAAACCCTGTCTCTACTAAAAATAATAATAATAATAATAATAATAATAATAATAATAATAATAATACAATAATTAGCAGGGCATGGTTGTGCATGCCTGTAATCCCAGCTACTGAAGAGACTATAGTGGGAGAGTCGCTTAAGCCTGAGAAGTTGAGGCTGCAGTGAGCTATGGTCATGCCTCTGTACTCCAGCCTGGCCAATAGAACAAGACCCTAACTCACAACAAACAAACAAAGAAAGAACAAAAATAAACAAATTAGTAATCATATAATCTGAACGGGTGAGTTTGTCAAGTTTAAAACTAATGCAAACACTAAAAGAATTATAAACTTTATGTAAAAATTCAACCATTAAGTGGAAAAGTACCTGTAGCAGACAAAAAGACAGAATCCATAACTCTAATGAACAAAGAATAGATGTAAATGTAAAACAAAAAGAAACAGGCTCTTTACATTTTTTAATGTAAAACCAACTAATCAACCAACCGGAAACCCACCAAACGTAACAAATTTCAAAGAGGTGCCAACTTGTATTTTGTATTCTGGAAACCATTAAGAATCTCCTTGTGTTGGCCGGGCATAGCGGTTTATGCCGTTATGCCAGCACTTTGGGAGGCCGATATGGGCAGATCACTTGAGGTCAGGAGTTGGAGACCAGCCTGGCCAACATGGGGAAACTCTGTCTCTATTAAAAAATACAAAAATCAGCTGGGCATGGTAGCAGGTGCCTGTAATCCCAGCTACCTGTGAGGCTGAAGCACAAGAATCATTTGAACCTGGCAGGCGAAGAGTGCAGTGAGCCGAGATCGTGGCATTGCACTCCAGCCTGGGCAACAGAGTAAGACTCAGTCTTTAAAAAAAAAAAAAAAAAAAATCTGCTTGTGCTCATCCCCTCAAGATCTTTAGTTTTTTAATTTTGTTTCCCCTAAAGCTATATAAGCTCACATTCATAGATATTAATTATAGAATTATTCACTGGAAGGCATTTTAGGACCCTTTTACCCGCAGTTAAATATAATTCATGAGGAAAATTTAATATGCCCAAAGATATGAATATTTATTTTCTTTCCCTTATCGCCACATTATGATTCTGTAGGATATGAATTTCTTAAGGCTCATGCGAGTTGAGTCCAATTTACCCTCTCAGGAGATTACACTCCCAGCTGCCCCAGTAGAGTGTTGTCACCAGTATTCCTCCATGGATTTTTCTTAGCATATGAGGCTTTTTTTTTTTTTTTTTTTTTTTTTGATCCCTGCCTCAAGGCCAGTGGCTTGTCAATGGAGTATGAACTCATTGGGCATATGAAACAACACAATGGGTTTCACCGCATCTCAAGCATCTGATATGTGCTGGTAAAAATGGACAACTGAAGCTTCAGGGATACAGGGATTGCTTCTTTTCCAAGCATCACCGCCTCGCAACTTGTACCAAGTTATTGTCAGTGGATTTTTCCTATACAGATTTTGGGCAAACTTTCTCAACCTTGGCACTGCTGACTTTTGGGACCCAATAGTTTTTCATAGTGGGGGCTGACCTGGGCATTGGAGGATGTTTAGCAGAATCTCTGTTCTCTACCCACTGGATGCCAGTAGCACATCCTGCCTCCAGTTGTAAATTTAAAAAATGTTTTCAGACATTGACAAATATCCCTGGGTGAGGGCATAATCATCCCTAATTGAGATCCCTGGTTTAGAGTAGTTGGAAAGCCCTAATTTATCTTATTGGAGAACTGACATGTGATAGCAAACAATAATAACAACAACAAAAATGTATGTTCCAATGTTTGGAGTTCTTCTCTTAACCTAAGTTGTGCACAGATGTCTGCCCTGCAGAAGGGAGACTCTGTCTATATATATATAGTGTGTGTGTGTGTGTGTGTGTGTGCATGTACATACATGTGTGTGCCTTCTTATGTACCTCCACACCCAGGATGAGTGGAAATCATCTTCTATAGATAATATGTTGAGTAAGTGGTGCTATAGTGTTGGAATTACTGCAGCAATTCAAGTTCCATCATGGGGCACCATAACAGAATGAGTGTTTTCCCATCTACTCACACACCACTCAATATAATTCTTCTGACACCAGATGGGTGGGCATTTGTCCCAACACGCCAAGCAATTCTTCTGCGGACACCAGCTGGGTGTCCTCTAGTTAAATTCATTTCTGACACTATCTACCCAGAGATGGTGTCAAATCCCACAGGTTGAAGACTGAGTCCCACAAGACTGCCCCCCACACTTTCAATGCTAGTCACAAGTCCCAGGTTGTGACCTGTATTTCTGACTGGCTATAAATTGGGGATTCCCATGACCTCTTCCTCAGGTTCAGTGAATTTTCTAGAGTGGTTACAGAACTCAGTGAAACACTTTACCCATTTGTTAGGAAGGATATTACAAAGGATACAGATGAATGGGCAGATAGAAGGGATTCACAGGGCAAGGGATGTAAGGGTGCGTGGAGAGCTTCCATGCCCTTTCTGGGTCCATCATCCTCCAGGAAGCTCCATGTGTTCAGATATCTGGATGCTCCCTGAACCCTATCTGATAAGATTTGGCTGTTTCCCCACCCAAATCTCATCCTGAATTGTAGTTCCTATAGTCCCCTTGTGTTGTGGGAGGGACAAAGTGGAGATAATTGAATCATGCTGGCAGTTTCCCCCATCCTGTTCTTGTGATAGTGAGTGAGTTCTCATGACATCTGATGGTTTTTAAGGGGCTTTCCCCTCCTTTGCTCTGCACTTCTTCCTGCCATCATGTGAAGAAGGACATGTTTGCTTCCCCTTCCATCATGATTGTAAGTTTCCTGAGGCCTCTCCAGCCCTGCAGAACTATGAGTCAATTAAACCTCTTCTCTTTATAAATTATCCAATCTGGGGTGTGTCTTTATTAACAGCAGGAGAAAGAACTAATACACCATCCTTTGGGGCTTTTTAATGGAGGCTTTATGATGCAGGCATGATTGGTTAAATCATTGGCTATTGGTGATTATGCTATGGTCTGAATGCATGTATTCCCCCAAAATCATACATTGGCTCCTAAGAGCCAATGTGATATGATAGTATTAAGAGGTGGGGCCTTTTGGAAAGTGATCAAGTCAGGAGCACTCTGCCTTTATGAGTGGGATTAGTTATTTTAGAAAGGAAATTTATGGGACCTCTGTAGTTTTTTCAGCCCCATCCTCCCTGTAAGGACCCAGCCACAGGCATCATCTCTAGAGCAGAGCAAGCCCTCGTGCAACACTGAATTGGCAGATGCCTTGACTTGGACTTCCCAGTCTCAAGAATTGCAAGAAATGAATTTCTATTATTTACAAATTACCCAGAATAAGATAGATATTTTATCGTAGTGACATGAATGGATAAGACAGTGATCAATTCAAACTTCCATTCCTCTTCCCTCCCCAGAGGTCAAGAGTTGGGGCTACAAATTCCAACCCATTAATGACAAGGTTGGTTTTCTTGGCCATCAGCCCCCATCCTGAGGCTGTCCAGAAGCCCACCAAGAGTCTTCTCACGAGAAAAAAAAAACATGCTCCTATCACCCAGTACATTCCTACAAATTTAGGAGCTCTGTGATGGGAACTGAGGGTCAAAGACCAAGTATTGGAACAAATGATTCTCCTATTACCCCTACGTATGCGGTTGGTTTTAGGACCTCTGTGCCAGGACTCAGGGGACAGAGAACAAAAACATATTTCTTAGTATGTCACAATATCACAGGCACTTTAGGAGAGTATTGGAACTGGACACACATGTCCCGGGTCCTCCAAGCTATTTCCTGCCAGGTCATTACTAAGGTGTAGGTCATTTCTTGCTCAAACACAGGCCAGTAGTGTCACACTGAGTGACTTGAGAGAACGGAAGTAGATATTCCTGCTCCTCCACTCATATCCCAGAAAAACCAATTCTACTACCAGGAAAAATGACAATAGGTACTTGTTTCTTTGCTGTAGGTGCTGTCTTTTCTTTCTGCATTCAGCTTTCTTTAAATTAGCACCTCATTCCTCCTCTTCCTCTTCTTCCATCACCTCCTCCTTCTCTCTCTTTCTTTCTCATTCTCTCTCCCCCAACCCCCTTTCTTTCTTCTCTCTCTGTCTCTCTCTCTCTGTCTCTCTCTCTCTCTCTCTCTCACACACACACACACACACACACACATACACACACACACAGTTGCCCAGTTATGAAGGACTATTCTGATTTCTCTCTTTCAAAGAAAGAAAAAATGACTTGATAATCTCATTATCGATGAGATCTTAGTGGCTAAAGCATGACTTCTTCCAAGATAGTATTTTTTTTTTTTTTGTGTGTGATTTAGATAAATGTTTATGAGTAACTTTATCTGCCTCTGAATTGTTTGTTTTGTTTTTTTTTTTTTTTTTATACTTTAAGTTCTAGGGTACATGTGCATAACGTGCAGGTTTGTTACATATGTATATATGTGCCATGTTGGTGTGCTGCACCCATCAACTCGTCAGCACCCATCAATTCATCATTTATATCAGGTATAACTCCCCAATGCAATCCCTCCCCCCTCCCCATGATAGGCCCCATTGTGTGATGTTCCCCTTCCCGAGTCCAAGTGAGCTCATTGTTCAGTTCCCACCTATGAGTGAGAACATGTGGTGTTTGGTTTTCTCTTCTTGTGATAGTTTGCTAAGAATGATGGTTTCCAGCTGCATCCATGTCCCTACAAAGGACGCAAACTCATCCTTTTTTATGGCTGCATAGTATTCCATGGTGTATATGTGCCACATTTTCTTAATCCAGTCTGTCACTGATGGACATTTGGGTTGATTCCAAGTCTTTGCTATTGTGAATAGTGCCGCAATAAACATACGTGTGCATGTGTCTTTGTAGTAGAATAATTTATAATCCTTTGGGTATATACCCAGTAGTGGGATGGCTGGGTCATATGGTACATCTAGTTCTAGATCTTTGAGGAATTGCCATACTGTTTTCCATAATGGTTGAACTAGTTTACAATCCCACCAACAGTGTAAAAGTGTTCCTATTTCTCCACATCCTCTCCAACACCTGTTGTTTCCTGATTTTTTAATGATTGCCATTCTAACTGGTGTGAGATGGTATCTCATTGTGGTTTTGATTTGCATTTCTCTGATGGCCAGTGATGATGAGCATTTTTTCATGTGTCTGTTGGCTGTATGAATGTCTTCTTTTGAGAAATGTCTGTTCATATCCTTTCCCCACTTTTGGATGGGGTTGTTTGTTTTTTT
>NC_045456.1:16236191-16292721 GCF_002776525.5 Piliocolobus tephrosceles | reverse complement strand
GAACCAGCCTTGCATCCCAGGGATGAAGCCCACTTGATCATGGTGGATAAGCTTTTTGATGTGCTGCTGAATCCGGTTTGCCAGTATTTTATTGAGGATTTTTGCATCGATGTTCATCAGGGAGATTGGTCTAAAATTCTCTTTTTTTTGTTGTGTCTCTGCCAGGCTTTGGTATCAGGATGATGTTGGCCTCATAAAATGAGTTAGGGAGGATTCCCTCTTTTTCTATTGATTGGAATAGTTTCAGAAGGAATGGTACCAGCTCCTCCTTGTACCTCTGGTAGAATTCAGCTGTGAATCCATCTGGTCCTGGGCTTTTTTTGGTGGGTAGGCTATTAATTGTTGCCTCAATTTCAGAGCCTGCTATTGGTCTGTTCAGGGATTCAACTTCTTCCTGGTTTAGTCTTGGGAGAGTGTACGTGTCCAGGAAATTATCCATTTCTTCTAGATTTTCTAGTTGATTTGCGTAGAGGTGTTTATAGTATTCTCTGATGGTAGTTTGTATTTCTGTGGGGTCGGTGGTGATATCCCCTTTATCATTTTTTATTGCGTCTATTTGATTCCTCTCTCTTTTCTTCTTTATTAGCCTTGCTAGCGGTCTGTCAATTTTGTTGATCTTTTCAAAAAACCAACTCCTGGATTCCTTGATTTTTTTGGAGGGTTTTTTGTGTCTCTATCTCCTTCAGTTCTGCTCTGATCTTAGTTATTTCTTGCCTTCTGCTAGCTTTTGAATGTGTTTGCTCTTGCCTCTCTAGTTCTTTTAATTGTGATGTTAGAGTGTCAATTTTAGATCTTTCCTGCTTTCTCTTGTGGGCACTTAGTGCTATAAATTTCCCTCTACACACTGCTTTAAATGTGTCCCAGAGATTCTGGTATGTTGTATCTTTGTTCTCATTGGTTTCAAAGAACATCTTTATTTCTGCTTTCATTTCGTTATGTACCCAGTAGTCATTCAGGAGCAGGTTGTTCAGTTTCCATGTAGTTGAGCGGTTTTGATTGAGTTTCTTGAAAAAAAAGATTCTTTGGGAAAATTCTTAACAAAGATTAGATTAATTCCAGGAAATATTTATTGAACACTCTCATAGGCATCTGATAAAGAGAAGTAAAGCACGGACATTCAGTGCTGCTACAATGTGGTGTGTGTGTGTGTGTGTGTGTGTGTTGTCTCTGTGTGTGTGTGTGTGTGTGTGTGTATGTGTGTGACTGTTGTGGAGCAAGTGAGTCTTCCTGAAGGAAAACTAAGTAAGCACTTGATCCACCTAAACCTAGTCACAAATCTAAATGAAAAAGTAGGAAAAATCAGAAACAATTATTTGGCCATAATGAAGTGTCAGTATTTTAAGCTCTAAAAGATTCCTCTCTAAATTGAGAAGAATTGAGATATTGCCCATTATGACCTATTGCTGGTATCTTGTTAACGTTTCTAATCAGATTTTTTAAAATGGTGTATATCTTTTTATCAATTACTTATACATTGCCTCCCTTCCTTTCCAGTAGCAGTATTTGTTTCCCATTTTAAGGGAGTAGGTCTATGTTGGACTTGAATTTTCATTCCCTAATTGTTTCATGTATAAATACGTGTCTGTTCTCAGACATAGAAGTAGGCAGGGTTTCCACCTTCAAATTAAAGAGTCATAGCAGGATAGTTCAGTAACAATGCGTTTCTTTATAGAAGTAATTCACTAATTAATGAGTCTTATATAATGTATTACTGGCTACATCTATTTCCATCATGGAGTAATACATTTTATGCTTGGTCTTTTCTTTTGTGATGGATGTTGCCCAGTTGTCTCTCTCCTCCTGTGGAGTCACATACAGAGTGCGGGCACTATGCAGTTAACATAAAAGTGCTGGCTCAGCCAAGTTTCCCCAAATAGGCCCACAAAGCAGGTGGTTCCTCCCCAACAGAGGCATTTGTCATTATAGATAGGATCTAACCACAGAAAAGGGGCAATCTGAGTAATGCAGAGAGTTTAGAAGCAGCATTGAAGTGCACATGCACACACACATTTGCTTTTTTTTCCTCTTTCTTCTTAAAGCATCCTCTTCAACAACCTGAGGAAGAAGACAATTGCAGGTACACCAGGATCTTCACAGGACAACACAGTGCAGAATCCAAACTCCAGCAGTTTCTAATTTTACCAACTTCGGGGAGGGGGGACTGAAATTGGGGACAGAAATAGCACAAAAACAATAGAAATGCATGTCATGAAGCCTGGACGTGAACAAAGCAGGTTCTGTCAAGCTGAACTTTGGGCAGACAGAAATGGAGGGACTGAGCTTGTTCTGAAATTATTTTTAGAGCTATTTTGCACTTTTGAGACACTCATGTGGTTGAATATAACATATATAAACAGGAGTATAATAGCTAGTCAGAGCAGCAGCATGGAATTCATACCATTGTCTTTGTTCTTACAAGTATTTCATATTTTTCTATAGCTTTTGATCCCTTTTGGTTTATATTTCAAGTCCCCATGAAAGCACATCACATTGTGCAGCCCTGATCCAGTCTTGTTTTTACCGACACTCTGAATTTTGTCATTGGCCTCCCTTTGTCAAGCTTTGAAGCAAAGAAATCAAACAAGTAGGACATTCAGGTGGGTGGTCACTGAACTTGGGAAATTCTAGAATAAAGCAACTGATGAATAGAACATAGTTTCAAAGGGGCTTTTCAGCTGCAAGACGTATAGATCCAGATATGTTGGTGTAAGCCTCAAAGAATCTCCTAGCATTTTGAGGGACATAATCAAAGGAGATTAGGAACATGAATCCAAGGCTTAGAAATTATTCTCATGAAAGAGTATGGAATCACTCACTAGAGTATGGAATTAGAGACTTATTGCTCTGAGTTTACAGTTTGACTCTGTCACATAATAGCTGGGTATAAAAATTCCTACTTCATGTGGTTGGTAGAGGAATTAATTAAATTGCATTCTAGTTACCAGCAGGGGAGACAGGGGAGAAGAAAGTTGGGCATGAAGCAGTGGAAAGCAAGGACAAACTGGAGCCTTCTAGGATAACTGGGCACTCATGGAGAGTATTGGAACTGAAAGCTTCAAGGACACCTAGAGCCAATAAGGATAACCTGGAGCCCATGCAGACTAGTTGGAGTCTACCAAGAGAAACTGGAACCCACATATCTTTAATTCCACATTAAAACCAGACCATTCAGTGATCTGTAGAAAAAGCCAGTGCCCTCTGGATGAAACTGTATGTGCACCTGGCCTGGGGCCTGGAGTCACTGGAGGAGGTGCTTGGGAGGATTTGGAGGAGTTATAGGCTCAGTGACCGCTCCATACCAACATGGAGTGGAAGTGACCAATGAAAACTTGAACTGGTGCATCCTTGCTTGGCCCCATGTCAACCTTCTGTAATAGCTGCTAATTCCTCATACTTTCCCTGTATTACCAAACCCAACTTGGGTTTACCCATCTGGCACAACAAAGCCAAATTCTGACATCAGGGTTTGCAGTGAGAGAAAGTGGGGGTTTTTAAGGCAGGGAGGCAGAGGCTACAGGCAAAGTCATAAATCAATACACAGAGGCTATACATTGGTTTGACCTAAAAAGGCAGTTTATCTTGAAGTGGGAGCTTCAAGATAGATTCAGAAATTTTCTGAATTGTAATTGGTTAAGGAGACAGAACTTTGTTTAAAGACTTTTGGGATCAGCAGAAAAGAATGTTCACTCTGTTCTATGGGTGTGAGTTCTTCCAGTCCCCTCAGGAATAAATTTAGAGCAAAGGATGGCAGTCAGATGGCAGTCCTCAGTCTCCCTTTATCTGAGGTCCAGATCCAGGTATGTTGATGTAAGCCTCAAAGAGTCTCCTAGCACTTTGAGGGACATAAAGGGAATTAGGAACAAGACTCCAAGGCTTAGAAATTCTTCTCATAAGGCAGTATGGAATCACTCATTAGAGTTTGGAATTAGTTTGGAATTAGAAAATGGATGGCATTTTCCTTTTGGTAGTAGTCTGGATTCCTGAAAAATTAAGGTCATATTGCAAGACATTATCTTTAGTGTCTATAAGGAACCAAACATTTTGGGACTGTACCTTCCTTAAATATTGTTTTAAGCTATTATTACATCCTTGCTTATCAGGTTGCTTCTTTACTTCTCAAGGATAGGTAAGTGCCTGGAATTTCTCTTGTAGGAACTCAAGACTTTCCTTTATTTCCATACATGGCAGGGGATGGGGGAAGGACAGCGGCAGGTCCCTAAGAGGGTTCTCTACTCCATCTCACCAGCCTCACAGAATTTTCTGTGTGGCCAACCTTAACCCAGAGTCATACAGGTAAACAAATTCTGAAAAGCATAGAACTCCCTTAGCTACATTAACACAATAAAAACCCGTTAAACAGACTTTCTTCTATTACAGGTGAAGGTTAAATAGTCCTATCTTTAAAAATCAGACAACACTGGTTCTCTGAACTTCTGACAGTGAAGTTCATCTGCTGCACAAAACAGCCTATTTCAGGAAATCAAGTGCACACTCAAATCTAGTCCTGCTGTGTCCCAGGCCATGTTGAGAAGGCTTTTGGTTAGAACATTTCTTTCTCTGAGATCACATAACTGCAGGAGAAAACACCAACATCAACAACCCAGCCAAAATATTTTGATTTGGTAGATATTAGGTTCTAAGTTTTGTCTGGAGAATATTTAGAGGGGCTCAGAAATACCACCATATGTTTTATTTCTTAGTTCATGTCTGATCTCTGTAGCATCATTTTCACCCCAACTCTGAAGATAAATAGCATTGAGCTATTGAAGATGAAACCCACTTTGCAATCCCTATGTGGAAGATAATGCCATCGACCACCTTCTGTCTTAGGAATACATTTAAAAAATGGAAAGAATGTTTCTCTGCACCTACTCTTTCACTTGTACCTCCTTATTAAAAACCAGGCCTTCTTTGAATAGGAGACTCAGGACATCTGTCTACTCTGCTGCCCCAAGCCAAGTGAGCTTAAATCCTTAAATCCTACAAGCACATGCACATGGTCACCAAGGCACAAGCACACCATACAATGTGAACTTGAGTAACCAATGAGGACTACTCCAGGACTTTCAGAGGTTCCTGTTCTGAGCCACTGCTACATCCTGGGAGATGGCCACTCTCCATTCAATGGAGAATTTTCCCCCCTTTTTGTAGCATGAGGTATAAGCACCTGGGTAAAGTGTAGTTATTTTTGAGTTTGGCAAGTGAGCATCTATTATTTTTTTTTTTTTTTTTTTTGAGACAGTCTGGCTTTCTCGCCCAGGCTGGAGTGCGGTGGCGCAATCTCGGCTCACTGCAAGCTCTGCCTCCCGGGTTCACGCCATTCTCCTGCCTCAGCCTCCCAGTAGCTGGGACTACAGGCGCCTGCCACCACGCCTGGCTAATTTTTTGTATTTTTAGTAGAGACGGGGTTTCACCGTGTTAGCCAGGATGGTCTCAATCTCCTGACCTCGTGATCCGCCCACCTCGGCCTCCCAAAGTGCTGGGATTACAGGCGTGAGCCACTGCGCCCGGCCATATTATTCTTTAGCATGCCTTCTTCGATGTTCAAGCTCAGGATAAAAATCTTAAAAATACACAAAATGTCCAGGTAGAGGATTACTGATCTACACTTCAACGGTTACACAAATACAATAGATTTTTCACCCACAGATTTTTTCCCCCCTACTCTGGGGAAGATCTTTTACTAGCCAAGTATGACTCTAGATTATCCTAGTCTTTAGATATACAAATATTGCAATGGAATGCAACATAAAACATACAAGTAGTTTATCACCCTAAGTTACTCTCCTTTTTAAGGAATTAATTACTATAAAATTGGCCATGTTGACAACTCATAGGGATATTACTTATTTGATAAATATTGAAATAGACCATTCAAACAGATGGATTATTAATATTTTGAAGAAATGCCCATCCTGAAAATGCTGCAGAGATTTTCCTCCATATATTTTTATCTGAAGAAATTGGATTCAGCTACCAGAGAACACTCCATATTTACTATTAGATTTACTGGAAACTGAAAGAACAGAATGATGTTTCCTCTATAGTCTGACATATGCTGGGCATATGTTAAAAGATAATGAAAGAGTACGTTGGGTAAGAAATGAGCATTCCTTTATTTTTTCCCTACTGCGAAAATAAGGTACTTAACATTCTCAGATATATGATACTCCATATTTTGTCTGGTAACAGGGAAAAAAGTTATTAGGATACAGTTTATGAGTTTTTGAAAAACAACCTGCTATAGCACATACTCTGCCAGGTCTGTCAGAGTGAAATACCTTTGAAAATAGAACTGGCTATATTTTATCTGTACTTAGTTTAAAAATGGAGTGAGTTCCCTTGAAATATGATTTCCAAGTTTTGAAGTCATTATGAGTGAATGCATTCTATTCTAACACCAGAGGCTTTCCGAGGGAGAAATTGATGGGCCCAGGAAGGAGATACTCACCCGTCCATCCTGGTCTTGTCCATATAATTCAATAGGCTTCATAGAGACATCTTTTCTTTAATCAATTTAAATGTCATTTTTAAGACTAATTTGGACAGAATTGTTGTCCCTATTAATTCCCTTGTTCTCTACGGAGTGATTTTTCAGAAATCATTACTCTCTCTTTTTTTTTTTTTTTTTTTTTCAGTTTTAAAGTTTTGGGCATTAAAAATTAATTTTTCATTTTTTTCTTCATTTTGATCAATTTCCTGAGAAAGTAAAATGATGCAGAGTGTATACTATGGAGTAGTACTGACTGGTTACCAATCTCAAGTCTGTATTTACTAAATGTGTGATCTTAGGCAAATGACTGGACTTCTGGGTTATTCTAGATTACTTTTTGGTTTGTTTTGTTGTAAAATGTTGTAAAATGTTGTAAAATAAATGAAATTATCTATTTTATGAAGTTGTGGTGATGCAGGAATATATATGAAGTGTATTGGACATTACATGGCGTATAGTAAGCAAGTCAGAAGTGTTTGCTGTTACCGTTATTATTTAACAACATTAAATTATATTAAGCGTTATTTAGTAACATTGCTGACATTTGCTTTGCCAATGTAGGAAATCTTCTTCAATCCTCTTGCTTCCATTCTCTTAAGCTAAAGTGATAGCTTAATCAATCGATTAATGTCGTAATGTCGACATTACGTAATGTCATACTGTCGATTTGATCTCATACCTGAATATTTGATATGCCTTCATTCCTCACTTTCAACAGTGTTAGGTTTTTGTTTGTTTGTTTTGTGTCCACATAGAGGAGTGACTTCAATTCAGCATTGATTTTTCACCTTGAAAAACAGCATAATAGGCCGGGCACGGTGGCTCAAGCCTGTAATCCCAGCACTTTGGGAGGCCGAGACGGGCGGATCACGAGGTCAGGAGATCGAGACCATCTTGGCTAACCCTGTGAAACCTCCTCTCTACGAAAAAAATACAAAAAACTAGCCGGGCGAGGTGGCGGGCACCTGTAGTCCCAGTTACTCATGAGGCTGAGGCAGGAGAATGGCGTAAACCCGGGAGGCGGAGCTTGCAGTGAGCTGAGATCCGGCCACTGCACTCCAGCCTGGGCGACAGAGCGAGACTCCGTCTCAAAAAAAAAAAAAAGAAAAGAAAAGAAAAACAGCATAATAACAGCTTTCCTTTGGGGACAATCAAAGACAAAAACAAGCAATCCACTTCCCCTGCCTGCCCCTTTTTCTCTTTTCCTCTCCATTTCTTCCAAACACGCAGGTATTACAGAAGGTACCTTTGAGGGCTGTGTGTGGGTAATGATGTCGGGGAGAGCCTGGCTGAGGCGTGCCTGTCTATATTGACATTTTGTTAAACTTATCTATTTACCATGTTAACAATGATGCTTTTTATCAATTCCTTCCTTGAAGGAAGCACAGAGTATCCATCATCTTTTAAGTGCTTAGTGCTTGTAAGTGTATGTCACTTAACAGAAAATAAATACTTTTCTTATTAGAAATTCAACACAGTTTGAGGGCAGCTCTCATGAGCATATTCTGGTTTAAGTACCTGTCAGGAATTAGCCAGTGCTGACTAGGGTTTGAGGCCCTTGAAATCACATATTGAGTACTGACCTGCAGAGAGGGCCCAATACATGTTATTCAAATGAATACCTGGCTGGAAGTTCATTCTCACTGCATTGCAACAAGTGGATGGGAAAGAAGCAAGTGGAGAGGAAGGAGAGCCGAAAGATAGTACCGTCACCCAGGAGAGAATGATGGGTGTCTGACCCAAGCCAGAGGCGAGGCACGTTGACAGAAGAAAACAGATTCAAGGGCCCATGGAAGAGGAGAAATAGTGGACTCAGTCCCAGGTGTTCATTCATTCCATTGTGGGAGAGGGAGGATGAGGAAGAGAGGAGTCAATGATGAAGTTGTGTTTCTCCACATTGAAGGAGAAATTGTGATGCTTTTTATCAAGTTGGAGGGCACAGAAGGGAAGTCAAGGGTAGAGCACATAGGATACGAATTAATGAGATGTCCAAAAATCACGTTATTTAGGGTTCCCCAGAGCAGGAGACGTCCCTGGGGAAACTGGTGACTTATCAGCTCCTGGGTTGAAGGAGCTAGCAAAGGTGAGACTAAGACAAGAGGAGGGTCAGAAAGGAATGCCTCGGAACTGAGCCATTTCAGAGGATTTGGATAAACGAAGGTGGGGGTCCACGACAGATACTAAGAAGACATCAGAAAGGAGGGAGCGAAACGAAGATGTCCACGGAAAGCAGCTAAGAAGAGAAAACCAAGGATGCCATGTGCAGCAATTGCATCAAATATGCCAGGGACCAGATATGTCTATTTTAAAAATCTATTTATTTTATTGTGGTTGTCAGAGCCAAGGGAAAAGTTCACCTTTGCCCTCTGAAGTTTTGCTGAAAACTCAACTCACAAAAAGCAGATTAATTGGAGGAAAAGCATACAAATGTATTTAAAATGTGCACACGGGAGCCTTCAAAATGAAGACCCAAAGATACTGGGGAAATTGTCCATTTTTATGCTTAGGTTCAACAAAGTTTGGAAAGCTGTGTAGAAACAGGGTTGGACAAAGAGGGCCTGATCTAATGCTAATGGACTGAGCAAGGAAACCCAGCAAGACCTGTCTGTGGAGATTCTTCTTGGCCTCTCTGAGCAATGTTTCTTCCTTCTGGGTGTGGGGCGGGACCCTCTGGGATCTTAAAGCGCTTAAGACTCTGAGGTCTTAAGACCCTCTGGAATAGGGGGTCTTAAGACCTAAAGTCAAACAAGGTAGGTCAGGGAATTTCGTTATGGCCAGGTTTTACACAGAAAGGCAGAGGGAAAATTAGAGTCATACTTTTAGGGTTTTATGGCTGAATTTGGAGAAAAGGGGTTTTGGTTTCTAGGACCTGCCTTGGGGAAGAGGGATTCTAGTTTCCATGGTGCCTCTGGAAAGAATGGAACTGAGAAACAGAAGGGCAGGAGAAGGTCAGAGAAATCCTTCTGTTTCTGAGACCTTCACTTTGGGGTATTGTTTTATGAGCCCCAACATGATGTAATTTATATACAATAAAATTAACCCTTTAAGTGTTCATCATGTGAATGGCATATACAGTGACAGTTGTGCAACACTACAAAATGAAGAAGATACAGATCAACTTTATTAACAACACTCTTCCTACACACCTTCCAAAAGTGCATGGCCTTTTGTACTTAACAGCATCCACAACGCAGGCCCTGGCCAGTGCTCACCTGTTCTCTGTCCATATAGCAATGCCTTTGCAAGAATGTCATATAAATGGCATTAAACAGTAGTCAGTCTTTGAATTTGCCTTCATTCACTTAACATATACAGGAGATAAATCTGTGCCACTGCTTACAAGTGGTTCATTCCTCTTTATTGCTGAGTAGTATTCCATTGCATGGGCACAACCACATTCCCCACTCAAGGGGCATGTGTACTGTCTCTATTTTTTCATCTGTTAAGTTGAGTTAAGAAAATGTTACTGGTAACCAAGGCAAAAGCTGTTTTAGTGCAGCGATTGGAATGAAAGCTGAACAGACATTTCATGAGGAGGGAATGGGGAGTTGTGAAGAGGAGAAAGCAATTTTAGTTTAATATTTTACGAAATTTGGCTGGGAAGTAAGGGAGAGACAGAGATCTGTAGTTCCAATGAGAAATCAGTTGAAATGAAGATTGTTACTTTTATTGTAGGAAAATGGATATTTAATCATACTTAAAGGGGGATACCTAAAGGGAGAATACAGACTTTTTGTTGTTGCTTCTTTGTTTGTTTGTTTTACTAGCATGGCATATACACACCTGAAAAATATATCCAGTAGTTAGCAAAATTGTCTAAAAATAGCAGGGCTCGTGGGAAGATATGTGGGGAATACTTTTCTCAAAATTTTTTGAACTCAACTTCCTAGCCTGAGTAATTAAAAAAATAAATATAACTATATCAAAAAATAGGAAATACAGATGTTTAAAGTCCTATTTTTAAAAGGATGCCAAAATGAGTGTAGAATATTGTCATAAAATAAATAGTGATAGTTTAATGGGAGGGGGTGCACGGAAGGTTTCAGAAGAAACAGGCAAAAATGCACAAAAGTCAGGGAGCACCAGGTGACAACTGCCAGAAAGAGAAAATGGGGTGAACAGGAATTGTTATAGTTCTCTTTTTTTTCCTATGGGGCTGATGCCTTCATGCTTTTAAAAGTACACTTTGTATTCCTTTCCTGTTGTTTGGTGGTATGAAACATTTATCTCTGGAATCAAAGTAATATAAGCCAATGCAACTTTCACATTTTTCTGACATTATTCTTCTGTTTATCAATGGCATATCAGCTAATTAATGATAAAGAAATGGGTATGTATCAGTAGAAAGAATGATGTTAAAGGTGCAGGAGAGAGAAAGTAGGTGGAGTGAGGTCTCAAATAATTTAGGATGAGATAGCATGAATGTGAGTAATCCCTTAACCATGAAGTCTCTTTAGGAGGCATCTAAGTCAACTCCCCCATATTATGAGCGGAGCACATTGAATAAGTCATAGATTGTTAACTTCACCTCCCAAGTTTAATTGGAAACATTTTTCAATTGCTGAAATCATTATCTACCATTTTTCTAAGTGTTTAGTACACATCTCATAAAAGCCAAAGATACAGTAGCACACGGTGGATACATTTTGGATAAACCGCAAGGTGAAGAGTTCCGAAAGCTAGCAGTAGATTATTTCATTTTCATTTCTCTAAGTAAGCTTTCTATTCATTCTATTGTGTGTCACATACCTTGTTCAAGTATGAACTTATATTACCACCTCCAGCTTGTCAGGCAGAACTGGACAGGCTTGTTCAAAGGCCAGGGCAACAACGTCAAAATGGCAGTGTCATATTGCAATGGCCACAGAATTTGAGGGGACGTGACCAGGGTTCAAGTTTATCCTAGAGGAGGTGGTACAATATCAGTTTCAGTCTTCGATGACCATAATCTAATAAGCAATTGTAATTCTTCCATTTTCAATGCTCCAATAATTTCTCTGTTCAGGCTTCAATGATACATCTAGGAAGTTGTTTCATAGTTATCTGTGCATGCATTGATATCCCCAATTAAACTTTAAGAGAGAAAGGTTTGTATCCCTTCATCTGTGAATTCAAGCTCCTAGTCTCCTGTCTAGGAGCCAGAATGTGTTGCCATCAGGGATTATTGGATATATGCATGGAAAGTAAAAGAAGGATAGTTATATTCCAACTACTGTCCATTTACTTAAACTGACTACACCCATTCTATCTTTTATCACCAGACCTGAAGCACTATAGCTAAACATAAAGGTGGAGATAAAATACCAGAACCTGAGACAGTTCCAGGAAGAGTAAAGCCAACTTTCCTGGCACAGAATTGCACATAGAGAGGCAGCATGAAGGAAGAGAGGGGTATCCTGTGTGAAAAGCAGACCTAGGTTCAAATTCTGACTCTAGCATTTTCTAGCTGTAGGAGTCTGGGTAAGTTATCTAGTCCATTGCTTCTCAAAGTATAGTTTCATGAGCTGGAGCATCAGCATCACCTTCAAGCTTATTAGAAATGCAGATGTGCAAGCTCCATTCCAGATGTACCAATCCAGAACCAGAGTTCGAATTTTAACTAGGTCCCCAGGTGATGTGTGTGCGTGTTACATTTTGAGAAGCACTGTACTAGACACTCTGAATTTTAGTTCCCTCTATTGTAAAATAGAGAAAAATTATCAACCTTCCGAAATGTGAAGGCTACAAAAATGCATGTCAAACACCTAGCAGATAGTGACTGCAAAAATGAAAGCTGAAAGCTATTAATAACAGGAATAATAAACAGTAAGAAGTTTAGATATTGAAGGTGAAGAGAACTGGAAGAAAAAACTATAGATATAGATATAGATGTGTCTTTCTCTCTGCCAGTCTATGGCAATGAAGTTTCTAGATTTGTATTTAATTCTATTATGGCAATGGTTCTCAAGTGGGGACTCTTTTGTCCCAGGAGATATTTGGCAATGTCTGGGGACATATTTGGGTGCTATGGCTGGGTGGTAAAAATGTGACTGGCATCTAGTGGGCAGAGAAGCCTGATGCCACTAAGCTTCCTACAATGCACAGGACAGCCCCCTATAACAAGGAATTATCCAGCCCCAAATGTTAATAGTGCCAAGGTTGAAAACCCCTGAAATAGATGCTTCTAAAAATGACACATGTTGCAAGTGGAGGTCTTCCAATAGGGACACAAGTGAAAACTATATAAATGTACTCAAAATATCAAGTATGAGTTGGATTATGCAAATGGCTTGGGAAAGGAAATGCGGAATGAATGAGAGACTTTACCAAAAGAAGCATTTTCCCCATCTCCAAGCTCAAGCTATTCTATTAGTTGTATCTCCAAGAAAGTTAAATTGGTATAGTTCTTGTCCTCTAGGAGATTATAGTAAAAGCTGGGGATGGACTATTAAGGCATTTGATGATACGGATGCAACACATTATGATATAAAATGCGAGATAGTTTATAAATCAAATGCTGAACAAACATTTAAAATGCGGGCTTATCTCTTTCAGTTACAAAATACTCTTAATGATTTTAATGTTCAACTTTATCTTGCCTTGAGTACTTGGGTGGTGAATATTACTTGGAGAATTCTTTCATTTACAACAAATGGTGACATTAGTTCTCTGTAATAAAACACAGTCTGGGTCATAAAAACACACATCAAAAGAAAAATTTGCCTTATTTATTACTTCAATTTCATGCCCAAGTTTCTCTTGCCATGCCTCTTTTTATTAATTTTATGATTTTTATGGTTTATTTGTAAGCAGAGTGCTGTCCCAAAATGGATGAACATGTTTACTAGTAAATCAGTAAACTGTAAACATTACTATAAAATAAAGAATGTTGTTGTGATAAATCAAAAATGAAGAATTCTAGGTATCCCAAGAGAGCATTTTCAGTAGGTTACATCAGCTAACTCAACTCCTGCACCCATGAATCAGTAATGTTTGCTGGTTTATGAGCCTTGCAAAGCACAAATATTCCCCTTTCTCCTGCTCAGCACATCTCAGTAGTAATAAATAGGTAATTGGTTTTGTCCTATTACACTCTTTCTATATTACCCTTTGCAATAATCACATATAAATCCATAGGCTTATGGTTTCCTTTATCATAAATTTTTCATACTTTAACTCCTCATTCCTCCTTTCTTAGTCGTAGCACATACTCCAGAAAAATATCACAACAGTCAAACAACATGGATGCTTTTGCTTTTTGTATTCAAATTATTATACTTCTCACCATTAATTATTTTATTAATACTGTAAATGTACTTACCATCTAAAAACACATTATTTTTTTCTCCCATACATAGACCTTCTGGAAATCTCCAATACAGAGCAAAAATTCCACATGAAATTTCCATGGGAAAAGCAATATTATCATCATATTATGGTACCATTCATTTAAAAAGTGAAAAGGGCCTTGGAGAAGAATTTGCATAGTTTTTCTACAGAGAAGAGTAAAGTTTTTACACTATAGTACATAAAACACGTAGATTTAAAAAATCAAAATACAACTAAATTTTTTTAAATTAAGGTAAAAAAGAACTGCAGATTAGGTAAAAACACATAACATTTTGCCAATGCTCAAGATATTTTTGACAAAATATTCTCCGTACCTTAATGCCTTAATCATCAGACTAGCATGTTTTCATTTACTCTCTCTCTTTCTCTCTCTCTGTCTCTCTTCATGACTATTCCTAAAGTCCCACTCAGAAAATATTTTTCCTTTAGTTGACTCTGAGTCAGCTGATTCAGACATTTTATTATTCAATGACTAAATTCCCCTTCAATGGGACACACCTTTAGTAGTAGTGTTGTGAAGCTGAGGCGTCCATGTTTGTGTATGGGGAGCTTTTCATGCCCCTGTATCCCTGTGTTAGGTGTTAGTAGTATTGCCTGGGTCACAGACTTGGACACTTAAGGGGAAATGCGTTCTTCTACAAGGGAACAGAGAAGAGACTTGGGAGATCCAGGAGGCTGCCTCCATTACACCATGTGTAATGGTCAGTGTTCATGGAAGACAATATTAACCCTACCTGGGCAGCACTTGAGATGTTATGATTGCTTACATTGATCTCATTCCATCAAGTAAAGAACCCTCATGAGTAGAAGAGCCATCTACAATCAAGAGGGATTTGAACTAGGTAGTGAAAGATGCAAGTGAAAAATACTATATGGAATCTGTAGGTTCTACCAATATTTCCTGTTTTGCTATCTCACATATTTACATTTTTAAATCGAATGCCTTATTTCCTTGTCTTTTGCCCTAAAATGATAGTGTATGTTGGCTGTGATGGTTAAATGTACCACTTACTACCTCTATTGTTGAATATTAACATGGATTCAAATAAAGCCAGAGAGGAGATAGATATTCCCATGATGTTCAGGACTCAAAGCTGGGCTTTGAGTTTTCTCCCTTCAGGAAGAGGTCAGTCAGGATTTTATTGAACATGAAATTGTTGCAACATGTTAGGTGGAAGATAATTATGAAAACGTACATATGAAGGAGAGCCTATTTTTGGGTGGTGGAGCAGCAAGGAATTTCATGGGAGTTTTTGTTTTTGAACACATATCAACCATTCACCACTCTCCAGAATAGTATCTTCACTTCTTTGGGCGGTTTGCCATATCTTCATCATGTGCAGTCTTATAAGGGACTTTATGATAAAATGGCCTCCAAGAACATCATGAAAGGGTGAGCATGTAATCCATGTTAGAGAAATTGGATTCTCTTTTCGGGGCCTTTGAATGTTACACAGGGCAGAAAAATAGAGTTCATTCATCCCAGGAGCTGTACACAAATGAAGCAATCAAGCAATCACTGTTGCCTGGATTCTGGAGACACCTTTGTCCTTGTTAGTTTCTGGCTCCAATTCTTTCTGAGCTATGAATGATCCTATTGTTTAAATCATTTTTGTTTCTTTCCTTAAGTTAGCTAGCAGTGGTTTCTATCACTGTGACTAATAAATAAATCCACACTGACATTCCTTATGACTAATTTCAACATATGATACTTTGTTAGGTGAATATGATTTACTTCAAATCTATTATCCATCTGGTTCAAAACATTGGATTAGTCGTTTTCCTGTTTTTTTTAATCATTGAGGGTGCCCAATGCAGAATATTGATATTATTGTAAATCTTATATTTATTAAAGGAATTGCATTAATAACTGTAACAGTTTAAAATAAAAATCAGAATGCCTTTAGTAATAATGATTCCTCCATTGAAGGACTCAAGACTGTGAAAGTCACGATAATTAAATTAACACCGTAGGGATTCCATTTCCTATGGGGAAATAGCTGCAGTTATAAACAACCATTAGTATTCTCAGTCTCCAAGTCACACCCAGTAGAATGAGGCCAGGCTGGGTATTAAGTCAGAGGCAGATTAATGGACATTCTGGTAATATGAAGGGTAGGAATGATTAAAGGGCAAACTTATTGCGACATGTTGTAAATGAGGCTGTAGTGATGTGGACCAAAACTGATGGGGCCATAACCACTGGTTGGAATTGAATCAGAAAACCCCTGTGTGGGCATAGATCACTACAATGTCAAGAATTAAGAAAAGATACAGATGATCGATTAAGTTTGTAAATAGCATGTGACAACTGATTTCTATGCAAATCCATTTAATGACAGCTGAGTAAATGAAATTGATTGATAAGTATGACTGTTTTAACTTGAGAGATTTCACTAGATGTCACTGTCTTTTACAGACACTTCCATGCCCTCCAATATTTTGAAGGTTAAGCCTTTTGAAGTTTCTCACCCTAATTTAAAATTAGACCAACAGAAAACATGCATTGGTGAGAAAAAAACCTCGAAAATGATACTTCATTGAGATCATCCCTTCTAACCTGGACTAAATACCTTATTTTGGGAAAATTAACAATTGCCCAAGGAAAAGCTACTACAGTCCTCATTTTGTCAGCTCTTCCTCTATGATTAATGACCAGAGAAGACATTTCTAAGGATTGCCTGGAACACCATCAGAAGAAATATGGGCTTAAATTTAAGACATACAGAATGTTAAGAATGTAAACTCTTCTCTTTGAGTATATAGGATACTTGAGTCATCTTTAAGAAACCATTGTACAAGGAAGATGAAATTGCCGGCTGAAAATGTCAAAGTGAAAAGCACAATACATTGCTTATTCTGATAACTAGATGTTAACTAATTAGTTGTGGTACCTGTCCCACAGAAGCGATCTGTATTAGTCTGCTTTCACGCTGCTGATAAAGACACACCCAAGACTGGGCAATTTACAAAAGAAAGAGGTTTAATTGGACTCACAGTTCCACCTGGCTGGGGAGGCCTCACAATCATGGTGGAAGGCAAGGAGAAGCAAGTCACATCTTACGTGGAAGGTAGCAGGCAAAGAAAGAGCTTGTGCAGGGCAACTCCTGTTTTTAAGACCATTAGATTTTGTGAGACCCATTCACTATCAACAGAACAGCACGGGAAAGATCTGACCCCATAATTCAATCATCTCCATCCTGGTCCCTCCCACAACACGGAATTACGGGAGCTACAAGATGGGATTTGGGTGGGTGGGGTCACAGAGCCAAACCATATCATGATCTAACTGACTTTTTAAAATTATTATTTTTTATTATAATACTGTGCAACCTTAGAACATATATTCCCTTGTAATCTTCAGTCTTCTCTTGCACAGCTGAATGAGTTTATATGGTGTTCCTGTTTAATTATTCAGATACATACAGTAAGGAACAGTTAAGATCAATTATGACAGAAACAGTAACAATAAACTACTACAATGAAGCAAGCGTTTGGTTTAAAAAACTAATCTAGGTTTATATTTGTTGTTTCCTTACATTATATAGTTGTTTAGGGTTCAATCCAAAATTTCCTCAGAGTATTGCCCCATGAAAGCTAATATCTCATCATCTAATATTTACTTCTCAACTATGAGCTATGGTTTGAATGTTTGTCACCTTCAAAACTCATGTTGAAACTTGGTTCCCAATGTAGCAGTGTTGAGAGATGGGGCCTTTAAAAGGTGACTGGATCATGATGACAGAGCCCTCATGGATTAATTTATTCCACGGATTAATGGGTTAATGAACTAATGGCTTAATGGGTTATTATGGGAGGGAAACCAGTGGCTTTATAAGAAGGGAAAGAGAGACCCAAACTAGCAGGTTGGCACATTCAGCCCCCTCACCACATACTGCCCTGCATCGCCTTGGGATTCTGCAGAGTCTCCACCAGCAAGAGGGCTCTCACCAGATGCAGCCTCTCAACCTTAGACATCTCAGCCTCTATGATTGCAAAAAGTAAATTACTTTTTTTTAAAAATAAATTACCAAATTTGAGCTATTCTGTTAGAAGCAACAGAAAATGGACTAGGACACTATCATAGCCATGACTTATAGAAGTTATGAATCTATTTGTTTGCATTTTCTCAAAGTGATATCCTATTCTTGATTAATGTATAGCATATCCATTCTTTAAAGCAGTACTTGTCAAATTTTAATGTTTATATAAATCACCTGGGGATCTTTTTAAAATACAGATTATAGGCTGGGCGTGGCGGCTCACGCCTGTAATCCCAGCCCTTTGGGAGGCCGAAGAGGACAGATCACGAGGTCAGGAGATCGAGATCATCCTGGTTAACACGGTGAAACCCCATCTCTACTAAAAATACAAAAAATTAGCCTGGTGTGGTGGCGGGTGCCTGTAGTCTCAGCTACTCGGGAGGCTGAGGCAGGAGAATGGTGTGAACCTGAGAGGCGGAGCTTGCAGTGAGCCAAGATCACGCCTCTGCACTCCAGCCTGGGCGACAGAGGGAGACTCCGTCTCAAAAAAAAAAAAAAAAAAAAAAAAAAAAATACAGATTATAATTTAGCAGCTCTGGGGCAGGATCTGGGATTCTGCATTCTACCACCCAGCTGCTAGGTCATGTTGATGCTGCTTCAGGTCCTTGGGGTAGTCAGGCTGAAGTCAGGGATCAGCCAATGTGCTCTGTAAAGCACCAGATAGGAAACATTTCTGGTCTAGATGATCTCTGTGCTATCTACACAATGCTCCCAGTTTAACCCAAAAGCAGCCGGAGACAATGAAAAAATGAAACACTGTAGCTGTGTTTCAGTTAAGTTTTATTTGTGAACACTAAATTTTGATTTTTATATTATTTTTTCTTTCAGATGGTCTCACTCTGTTGCCCAGGCTGGAGGGCAGTGGCATGATCATGGCTGAATGCAGCCTCCACATTTTGGGCTTAAGTGGTCCTCCTGCCTCAGCCTCCCAAGTAGGGGGGACTACAGGCATGTGCCACCATACCTAGTTAATTAATTTTTTTTTTTTTTTTTTTTTTTTGTGGAGAAAGGGTCTTACTACATTGCCTGGGCTGGTATTGACCTCCTGGCTTCAAGCAGTCCTCCTGCCTTGGCCTCCCAAAACACTGGGATTACAGATATGAACCACCATGCCAGGCCAAAATATTATATTTTAAGTTTTTTCAAACATTTAAAAATGCAAAAAACTTCCTTAGCTCATGAACTGTATGAAAACAGATGGGCAGCCAGATTTGGCCTGGGACTGTAGTGCACTGATCTCTGCTTTAATTCATCATTCTATAGTAGATTGAGCTGTTTGCAAGAAGTGGATCGTGCTTGAATAAAAACAAGGCATTCTCCTCCATCCCCAGATGCAAGTTGTTTATAGGAGTTCTGTGAAAAAGCAAAAGAAGTAAAGAGTTTCATGTGCTTTTAAGAAAACATTATCCTAGGAGATTGGACACTAGGACCACATTTGTTTTTTCATATTGATTTTAATTTCTGGAAATTATATTTAGAGAAGATAACCACCATCTGTTTAATTGTTCTGTATTTAATATTATACTATGGATCAATGGGACATATAAAATACATTTAGTATGATTTATAGAGATTAATTATTATCCAATTATGGTTTAATTGGAGTTTTAGGAAATGATTGCAATTCATTTTTATTTAATATTTCCATATGTCCATACAGTTACCACTAGGACAAAATTTAAATATCTGTATAAACAATTACATTAGAGTTTTGAGCCTCAGGTACTGTACTTAGCTTGGGGAAAACTGTAATATCCAGGTAAAGTCTCTCACCCTGTTCTTACAGAACTCTGACAAGACTGTGTTAATGTTAATGTTTGAGTTTTACTTTAACTTCTTTTGGCCTTGACTATGTAACATCCTTGATTTCTGGGGTGGTGTAGCTTTGGAAAACTCAGAATAAGGGTGGCCTAATCCTGGAAGAACAGAAACTGTATGGAAATTATAATTCTGAAATCCAGAACATGGCATGCCACTTCATCAATTCTAAGATATCATACATTGAAAGTTGTATCTTTATTTTATATGCCACTAAAGAACAAGGGCATGTAAAATATACACACACACAGGCACACACACACACACACATCTAAAACAACAAGCTATCCCTTTGACAATGCCAGTCCATCAATTTTGAGTCACATGCTAATTTCATATCTGGGTCTTAGAATCAATAGAATACAGTCTTTAAATCTTAGGTGCACATTGTGGCTGGAATTATCTAATTTTGCATTTATGTGAGATGATGATTATGATAACACTGCTTATAATACTGATTACAGCATCCAAAATATATTATTTTCATGGCTTCATTTCCTTCTAGATGGACTAATATGATTTTTTTATGATAAAATGGAGTCTCAGATATGTGGAATATCTTTTCGATGTTACTACAGATACTACATTCGTCAGGGAATTCTAGCTGCAACATAAATGAATCTGAGCACATGTAATGGCTCCAGCATGCTGGAAGTTCATTTATCACTCCTGAAAAGACCAAAACAGGCATCCTTGATGGAAGGCAGCTGTTCCCCAAGCAGCCAATGGGAACCCTGAGCTCTTACATCCTATGGATCTACCATCTTCTATGAATAGTTTCCAAGTTCTCCTTGCTTGTGGTCTCAAGTCCATGCAAGTGGAAGAAATACAAGGAAGTGCACATGGGAGGTTTTTATGGTGTCGCTCAACACTTCTGCTCACATTCCTTCCTCTGGAAATCAGTCATGTGATGCCCAACTTCAAGGAAGTTGGAAAATGAGTCTAGCCTTGGACCTAGAAGAAGAGATGAATTAGTATTCAAACTAGAATCCTCCAAGTTTCTGGTCCTCTCCTTCTGAACTGAACCCCACCAAACCCTTTTAATGTCTACATTCCAAATTCTACCCCAAAGGTAGAAGAGGGCCAAGATCAATGATTTGAGTGATCCTAACCATTTCCTGAATTTCATATTTTGTCTATACCTTGGCGCCTTCTTTTAATTTCAGTGCTCCAAGATGGGCGATTATGGATTTCATTTCCTGCAAGTTTACTATGGCACTCATTAAATTATGCAGAGTAGTATTTCTTCCTATACTGGGGATATTATCTTTATGTTAATCTCCTAGCCTATGGTATCGGCAAGTGGAACTTGTTTTAGCACCTTGGAATTTTAGTGTAATGGTTCCAATGGCAACTTACATTTGCATGGGGGCAGGAGATGCTTTCTGAAGATCTGAACACATGTTCATGCATTTCATCCACACTGCAGGTTTAAAAAAATCCATGACAGTGCTAGAAATAACCAAGCTATAAGTAGCCAGTGCTAGAAGAAAATTGGCTCATTTTAACTAGAGACTGGTAGAAAAGATGAGACTGCCAAAGACACAAGAGTGTTTTTGCCTTCCCTTTTCCCTGTGGTACTTTCTGAATGCATTTTAAGTTTCTTATCCTGGTCGTGAATAAGAGCCCATCATTGCCAACTGGAGGAAAGTCTGCCAGGCACACCAGCAGAAGCAGTTCTCTTTGCTCTACTTCCTTATTGAAATGTCCCAGTGATAGGCTTGAAGCCTCAGTCATCAAACAGCTTGAGCTTGTGCTAATCTCATTTAGCCTGTTGCTGTGATTTTTAAAATAATGAATCAATTATCCAGATGTCTTTGCAGGGCTCTGCAAAGCAGAAATAGTGTCACTTATGGGACCACAGGGACAACTTCAGTAATACAAAAATTAGAGATAAAAAATGCCAATGTTGATTTTTACGTGTAAAAAGCCCTAAAGATTCCACATAAAAAACTGTTAGAACTAACAAATAAAGTTGCAGGAGACAAAATCAACACACAAAAATCAGTTGCATATCCGTATACTAACAATGATCTATCAACAAAAGGAAATTAACAAACTCATTTGCAATAACATCAAGAAGAATAAAATACTTAGGAAGAAACTTAACCAAAGAGGTGAAAGATTTATATACTGAAAATATAAAACATTACTGAAAGAAATAAAATAAGATGAAAATGAATAGGAAGACATCCTGTGTTCATAGATTGAAAGATAACATTGTTAAAATGTCCATACTACAGAAAGAGATCTACAGATTAAATGAAATCCCTATCAAAATGCCAAGGCATTTTTTTTTTTTTTTTTGCAGAAATATAAAAAAGCCTGCAATTTACATGGAGTCAGAGGGGACTCCAAATAGCCAAAAGATTCTCGAAAAAGAACAAATTTGGTGATTGCACACTTCCTAATTTCCAAGCTTATTACAAAACTACAGTAATCAAAACAGTGTGGCACAGGCATAAAGACAGGCATGTAGACCAGTGGGATGGAATACTAGAAACACATGAGAAATAAATCCTCATGTATGTGTTCAAATGATCTTTCACAAGGATGCCAGCACTACTCAATGGGAAAAGGACAGTCTCTTCAACAAACAATACTGGGGAAACTAGATATCCACATGCAAAAGAATCAAGTTGAGCTTTTACCTTATGCCATATACAAAAATTAATTCAAAACAGGTTCAAAACCTAAACAATATCTAAAATTATAAAAGTCCTAGAGGAAAACACAGAGCAAAAGCTTCATAATATGGGTCTTGACAATGATTTCTTAGACATGATACCAAAGCCCAGTCAAAAAACCCCACAAATTGACAGGAGAGACTACATTAAACTTAAAAAATTTCTACACATGAAAGGAAACAATTAACAGAGTGAAAAGGCAACCTGCAGGATGGGAAAAAAATTGCAAATCATGTGTCTGAAACAGGTTAATATCTAGACTACATAAAGAGTTTCTACAATCCCAAAACAATAACAAAATAAAACAAAAAAACTGATTAATAAATGGGCAAAAGACTTGAATAGACATTTCTCCAAAACAAACCTATATAAATGACCAACGAGCATATGAAAAGCTGCTCAACATCACTAATCCGAGGGAAATGCAAATCAAAACTACAATGAGATATCAACTCACATCCATTAGGATGTCTGGTATTAAATAACAAGAAAATAACAAGTGTTGGTGAGGATGTGGAGAAATTGGAACCCTTGTGTACTGTTGGTGAAAATGGAAAAGGGTGCAGTCCTTGTGGAAAACAAAATGGAGATTCCTCAAAAAAATTAAAAATAGAACTACTATATGATCCAGCAATCCCACTTCTAGGTAACATGTAAAAAAATTGAAACCAGAATATAGAAAAGATACATGCACACTCATGTTTATTGCAGCATTATTCACAATAGCCAAGAAGTGGAAGAACCACTGATGGATGAATGGATAATGTGGTGGATACATACAATGGAATGTTATTCAGTCTTTAAAAAAATAAATCCTGTCACATGCTGCGATATGAATGAACCTTGAGGAAATGAAGGTAAGTGAATGAAGCCAGTCATGAAAACATAAATACTGTATGCTTCCACTTATATGAGGTATCTAAAGTGATCAAACTCATAGAAACAGAAAGTAGAATGATGGTTGCCAGGGGCTGGTGGGAGGGAAAATGGGTAATTTTTGTTCAATGCCTACAGAGTTTTAGTTTTGCAAGATGAAAAAGTTCTGGAGATCTGTTGCTCAGCAATATGCATATAGTCAACATTACTGAACAGTGCACTTAAAATGAAGATAGTAAATTTCATTTTGCATGTGTGTTTTATTACCACAATTAAGAATAAAGAGTTCAAGGGTTGAGGCTGGAGGCTTGCTCGTGATGCTTGGCATATTGAGTCTAGGTTTCTGGGTCCAGTAATCGGGTTTGTAAAAAAAAGAAAACAACCAATAAAAACACATTTTACTAAAAGGTTCTCAAGCCATAAACTTGTCTAAACAGCTGGGTGAATTTCAACAAAGGATCAGGGTTACGGCGATATTGACAGACTCTCTAGAACCCATAAAGGCTTGGAAATTAGTTACCAGCATCAACGTTAGTAATTAGTCCACTCTTTTCTGTAGGCCCAGAACTTTAAAATAAAGACATTTGCCACTTAAGTCCTATGTCTAAAGGCCAATTAAGGGCATCCTGTGCAAAATGATTTAAAAATATGACATTTAGAGTAAGAGAGATCTGACTTTACATATATATGCCACCATTTCTTTCATCGTTCATAGCAAACAATACAAAATGCTACATAATGAGACTGAGGCTGTGACACTTCATATATTCAGAAACGATTATGAGTCACACCCACAAGGATCTCACATATGTCTGTGGAAAACACTTTCATTATTTAATTCCTGTTAGAGCCAACTAACTCTTCTGGGTATCTGATTGAAGTCTGTAGGGCCATGTGAGAGTCAATTCTTTCTGGAGAACTGGCTTGCTAGTTTCTATCTTACAATGTGTGATTCTGAGGATTATAGCACTCACCTGTTTTTTAAAATCTTCCAACAATGCAAATGGTTGCAATTTTATTGGAAGTATTAAAAAACTTCACCAATTGAAAATGTTACTTTTGACTATATTTTTATCATTGAACACACACACATATACACTGTTTTTGGAGAAACAGTTTTTTTATACCTACTATGTATTACTTGAAAGTAAAAACATGAATTGTTATTCCAACTGTAGGGGGATTTTATTATTTGCCTTTGTTTGGCTTCCCTATATGTGTACATGGAAACCAGTGTTCAAACGCAAGTGGCTTATTAGAGACATAAAATTAGGTGAATGAGAACATGAGACAGGAAGTAGAATGCCAACAGTAAAGCAGTATAGTCTGTAGAACAATATTGAGAGCTAAATCCATAAATAATTTTAAAATTTCTAATAGCTACATTTTTAAAATGTAGGAAAAGTCAGGGGTAATATTCATTTTAATAATATATTTTACTAAACCCAATATATCCAAAACATTATTTCAGCATGCAATCAACATATTATTACTAAAAAGGTATTTTCTATACTTTTTAAATATAAAGTCTTCAGACTGTGCCATGCATTCTGTACTTAAAGCACATCTTAGTTCAGACAGTCCACATTTCAGATGCTCAATTGGGTTGTGGTTAGTGGCTACCATATTGAGCTGCGCAGTAATAAATGAGATGTTATAAGGCAGCTTTCTGTGTGTTATAAGGCAACTTTCTGTCCAGTTCACAAATTACTTTGGTATATTTTAGTCTTCTATCGGATATGTTCAAGTATCACAATTCCTTTAAACATACGTAGGATAACAAAATGAATTGTTAAACAATAAGACTGAGGCTGCAATACTTCACATATTTTAAAGCAACTATTGAGTCCCATCCACAAATCTTGGTTAATCTATCTTCATGGCACCTCAGTTTAATTTCTTAATATGCAGATCATTGTGGAATTCATTAGTTTTTCCTCATTGATCTCCAGTTGAGAGATCAAAACCATTAGAAGAACATGACGTGCAGAGTAAGGAGATGGAGGACTGCATCCTGCTATGTTTGCTTGGTTGAGAAATGTACTCAATGTCAGTTTCTAGACATGCACAATAAAATAGCAAAAACTTAGCATGTATGGATGTGAGTGTAAACAAAAATGTGGTAGTTGAAGGTATACACGGCCTATCTAAGAGATCTTCAGGGCCAGACTTTGAGGCCAAATCTGCAGAGCGTCATCTGATTATCTCAAGGTGGACTCTGGTCTTTTCATAGATGGTATGTAATTGCCATGAAAATAAAGACAAACAAATAAACAAACAAAACAAGAATCTTAGCCCAAGGCCAAGACTAAAGCTAGGGCTAGGGCTAGGGCTGGGGTTTGGTTTAGGGTAGGGTAGGGTTAAGGTTAGAGCTAGGGTGGATTAATGTTAAGATTAAGTTAGGGGATCTTAGCCAATTTTCTCCAGAAAGAAACCTTAGGCAAAGTGCTGGCTGGTGCTTTGCTGGAAGCAGTAATCCCAAAGCCATGGAGAGAGGACCTAAAAGGCACAGAGGCAGCGAAAGATGGGAAGGAGACAGAATGATGTGCACTGCTCGTGTTTCACTCTGAACCACTAGAGACAGAGCTGGAGGTTGAAGGCACAGGATGTCTCATTGTCAACAATATGGTGCATCCATGCTTTCTGTGCTTTAGAGCAGGATGAGAGAGGACTTCATCTACTCATTCACTCCTGTCTCCTGTATCCTCTTAGCCTCTGTTGCCCCATAGAGAGTTGACATTCCTGGACATCCATATGGCTTCACCTGGGCCCCTTCAGCACCTACTGGGGCCTGAAGCTTCAACCAAGTTTGGAAGTGATGGGAGATGCTGGAGACTTGGGCATGTGGCTTGTTAGCTTGAGATGGTGGAGACATGCATGTCTACCAAACATCTGGGACATTAGGAAGATAAGAAGGTGTATGAGGGTCCGTACAATGACCTATGCCACAAGCAATTGATTTTTGTCCTATAATTGTGTCTTGCAGCTTATTTGCCATAGGTTAGAAATTAAGGGTCTTTTGGCATGGCTTCAAAGTGTCCTGTGGTCCAGCTCTGTTTTACTTATTTTCTGTATCAATACATGGCTATCTGATGTAAAAAAAAGAGAGGTTAACACTTGAGGTTACGTGCAGGTGAAGCAAGCCCAATACATGAAGTACTACAAAGAGCCAGTGGCTTTTCTTTTTAGTACTATGTTAAAAAAAAATACACAAAATTAAAGAAATCTTTTAGAAAACAAGGTAAAATCACCATCACATACAATCCTACCATAAGATAAATGTTTAATTTTAGCACATTATGTTTTACTCATTCAGATATTGTAGGGAAATAAAATTCATACACCTAAAGTATTAAACATAATTTTTTAAATGTTCTAAAAGAGTTCTCAACTTGCTTGAAAATCTTCCTAATAAAGGGAATTATAGGGACATAAACTTTCCAGATAAGATTTTTATGCTGATGAAAACAGTTTTTCAGGTTAATTCACTCTTCCCTGGTAAACACTCAGTCTGTCAAAATATATCACCCTTTTCTCTCTTTGACTAAATAGGATGATATCTAAGATTAAAGGGAAGCTTAAAATCATCTGACATTATGAATATTTTATTAAATAATACTCAGTGTCAGTTGTCTTGATTCCATTTTTAACCATAATCAATGATTGTTTCATAAGCATCTTCATTTACTAGTTATTTGTTAAGGCATTAAATTGATTCCTTCTCTTGAATCAACTTTCTTGTGGAAATTATTTAAGATGATGCTTTGCTTGTTAAATTATATTTTCATGGTAAAAGTTACAATTTTTATTTTGTTTTACTTTTTGTTTTCTGATCCCCCTCCACCATTTTTAAATTTTAATTTAATTTAATTTTAAGTTCCAAAGTACTTGTGCAGGATGTGCAGGTTTGTTACATAGGTAAACATGTGCCATGGAGGTTTGCTGCACCTATCAACCCATCACCTAGGTATTAAGCCCTGCATGCATTAACTATTTTTCCTGATGCTCTCTCCCTGCCTCGCCATCCCCAGACAGGCCCCAGTGTGTGTTGTTCCCCTCCCTGTGTCCATGTGTTCTCATTGTTCAGCTTCCACTTATAAGTGAGAACATGCAGTGTTTGGCTTTCTGTTTCTGCCTTAGTTTGTTAAGGATAATGGCTTCCAACTTCATCCATGCCCCTGTGCTACCATTTTGATTTTTTTTTAATTTACTCAACTACCTAGAATAATGTCATCTAGCATATTTTTTTCTGCTGTAAATTGAATTTGTTTTAAAAAGTTTGAGTTACCAAGACGCCAATTTCTCCAAGACGCCCTACTAAATAGTAGGCAGGGATTCACACTCCATTTATGCATGCAAAAAATGAAGCAGGATTATATCATAGGGCCAATTGTATCCATTTATTCAGCTCAGATTTCCTTACCATTAAGACAGGTATTTGGGACACTTCACAACATACTTCAAGGCCTCCAGGGAAATCTAAACATGACACCATAAATGCTCCTAAGCATATTTAACATATCTACACTGTCCTGCAGTGATGCTAATGTATATATCCTTTCAAAGTGCACATTCCAGGCAGCTCAGAGCAGATTATGGCCCTCTTTGCAGAATAAGCACAGCCCCTGGCTATATGCCTGAATAATAACCCTGCCTTCCATCATACTTTACAGTTTACAAAGTGCTTTTACCATGCATATGGGTGAGCATATGGTTCAGTTTCTCTCTAACAATCCTGCTTTCAAATATATTGCCTACCGTCAGATTTGGCAACAGAGTGCATGAGCCTGTTTTGGGGCAAGAGAACATATCCCATCATCACATCCTCACACAGACAATATGAGGACGTATCTGAGATGAGGGGTCTCTTCACCGAATCCTCAGAGGAACCCTGTGAGTAAGCGTCTTTGATGAGGATTCTAAGTTCCATGGAAGTGAAATAATTAGTCCAAGTTAAGCTTACTTATAAATGCCCATGCTGGGAGTTTAACTTGGATCTCTGCCCCCCAATTTGGGCATTTTTACATTATTAATCTATACTAGTGACTATGGCATACAGCTAAAATAATTATTAGCGCAATTAGAAATGTTGTAATTAAATTTTATCATCAAACCAGAACACCTCTGATGATGGGCTAAGTGGAAATACGGATTCTGAAAACAGAATGTTCTTTGAAGTCATGATAGTGAGGAATACTATCTAGTATTAGGTTGTCAATCATGATCAATCTTAATTCCCAATATCCTATTAGGATTGAGTCTGGACCTGCTGTCAGTTTTGCTTCCGGACCCCTGGATAATTGAACAGAACTTTAAAAATATATTATTATTATTATTATTATTATTATTATTATTATTATTATTATGCTTTTTAGAGACAGGGTCTTACTCTGTTGCCCAGGCTGGAGTGCAATGGCATGATCACTGCAGCCCCGATCTCCTGGATTTAAGCATTCCTACTGCCTCAACCTCCGGAGTAGCTGGAACCACAGGCGGGTGCTACCATGCCCAGTTAATTTTTAAAAAGATTTTGTAGAGACAGAGGTTCGCTATGTTGCCCAAGCTGGTCTTGAACTCCTGATCCCAAGTAGTCCTCCTGCCTCAGCCTCCCAGAGTGTTGAGATTACAGGCGTGAGCCACTGCACCTGTCCTCAACAGACCTTTCACTTTAATCTAAAGGGATGTAAGAGTGAGCGGAAAACACCCCCTTGGATGCACTGTGAGATGCTTCACCCTGGTGCATGGATACTAGATGGTGCTAACAATTCTGAAGTGTAGAACTGAAGTGTTGAGGTGAAGTATAGTAACCATCCGAGCAAGACAGTGCTTTGAGACTATTTTCCAGTATAAAGAAAGAGTAATTTTTCAGTGTGCAATATTATGATAATGCTGTGATACTACTGGAATCACCTTAGCAACATAATATACCGTAATCAGATATCAAGCTAAGGATGATACAAAGTCTAGAAGTAATGTTCTAAAAGGGGCCAAACATTCTTCAAAATGCCTGTAATCCTGGGCCACGAGGCTATACTCCTCCATGTACTGCCAAGAAGGGAAATAATCTCTTGCCTGGTGTTCTTGAGATTTGCAAGTTCTCCCATACACAGTGAGAGCCAAGATGGGCTGGCATATCCATCATTTAATCTGCAAAGTATTTCCAATGAAATGCAGTACTCTTATTTGACAGTCAAGGCACTGCCAATACTGTTTTAAAAAGGTAATCATCACAAACTTGGCTAACCTCGTAATTCACTTCATGGACCACCCAAATCAAATATTAGACACAGGAAATAACACTTCCAGTTCTCTCCCTTAATCTAATTCTGAACACCAAATGACCTCCCATTTTGCACAAATTGCAGTTATTGGAGATTAAGTAATTGCACTAAAGAATCAATATCCTGGTGTTGGAATAGTGTGTATCTATCTAGTGAGATGATAAGGAGAGTTAGGTCTCCATATCTGAAGGCAGGAATGTTAAGAAAATGGTTTTTAAAGGACTTTCCTAGACCCTTGGTCTGTGATTAAGATAGAGGAGGAAACAGGAGGTCATAGGAAGCAGGAACTGGGGAGTCTGCCACGCCTGGTGTGGAATTTCTTTCTCAGTTTTGCTCTGGGCTAGGGAGTGCTTATGAGTGGGATGGCTGATTTGTGAGTATTTTGCACCTTCCGAATTATTGGTCATGACAAATTAATGTTGTCGCAGTGATTGACACACCCACCAGAGAGTGTGGGAGTCCCATATCCTTGAGCCTATGTATCTCATTGGCATTACAATGATAGTTGGACATCGCAGGGCTGTTGCTGACAGATGGAAAGAGAAAAATGTACAGTATATGAAACCACTTTACAAAATGCCTAATTGATAGTTGCCGTTCAACAGTGTTGCTTTCCTTCTTGTTCTTTCACAGCACACTGCACACTCCTTCGCTAAACCACTTATTTTAATCTATTGATATTTCATTATTTGCAAACGAAATTACGAGTTTCTGGATGCCAAGGGCTGTCTTTTATTATTCATTAGACACCTAGAACTTAGTACATAGCATTTAATGTCTGTCCTTTGAAATAAAATAAAAAATTAATGGTCCAAGTTTATATGAGTACTTTTCAATATCTTAGAACATTAAGCCCTGTAAAATTTCTCTGGTGATAATACTCCTTCATAATACTTTAAAATACATTAATTTTTAAAAATAACATTATCGGCCGGGCACGGTGGCTCACGCTTGTAATCCCAGCACTTTGGGAGGCTGAGGCAGGCGGATCACAAGGTCAGGAGATCTAGACCATCCTGGCTAACACGGTGAAACCCCGTCTCTACTGAAAATGCAAAAAATTAGCCGGGCATGGTGGCGGGCGCCTGTAGTCCCAGGTAGTCGGGAGGCTGAGGCAGGAGAATGGCGTAAACCCAGGAGGCGGAGCTCGCAGTGAGCCAAGATCGCGCCGCTGCACTCCAGCCTGGGCGACAGAGGGAGACTCCACTAAATAAATAAATAAATAAATAAATAAATAAATAAATAAATAATAAAATAAAATAAAATAAAATAAAAATAAATAAATAACATCATCGTGAAATAGTCCATCTAAGGTACATGAGGTACAACCAGTAACAAAAAATACTCATTTCCACATCCCAGCTTCAGAAATAGAACATTTAAATGTTACTGAAATAAAAGGATGCTCTCTTAAATAAACAAATAAATATAATTGAAGATCGTGATGTCCATTTCCAAATTTCTCCTTCTTCCTCCCACTATCTTTATCATTGTGCTTATCGCTGTCTTGCTTTTCTTTATAGTTTTGGTGTATATGTGTGTAATCTAAACAATATATTGTTTAGTTATGCATAGATTCTGTAGTTCAGATTAAAAGTGTGGTATCACATTGATCTCTAACTTTTTTCATTCAGTACCTTTGTGTAATCCATCCATATCAATATTAATCACAGTGCCTTAATTTGCACTGATTGTATATATATGTATATATTGTGTAATTATGTAATTCATTATATATAATTAATAATTATGTATATTATCAGTGCAAATGAAACTACTTTGTGAAACTATATATGCACTCACACACACACACACACACACATATCTATATATACACACAGAGTGATATATATAGTTACATGGATATATTATCTTATGAATAAACACCATCATTTATACGTACTCTTTTTTAAGTGGTTATTTGAGTAGCTTTCAGCTTTTTTACTTTTTTTCAATGGTGTGCTACTATAAAGAATGGATCTGTAAAATTCTTGTGCATGTCCCCTCTATGCATATATATAAGAATTTCTCTAAGAGGTTTTAAATGGGTGCTTAGGAAAGGAATTACTAGATCACAGAACATAAGCAACATAAGGTTCCAGATTATGCCACATTTGTTTCTAAGGTGGTTGTACCAACTTACGCTCCCACCAGAAGCATTTGAGAGTTTTCATTCCTCTGCATCTTGCATAGCACTAGCTATTGTTACATTCTAATATTTTCTAATCTGGTAGATGTGAAGTGATAAGCTTTTTACCTTGTGTTTTTCATTAGCATTTCTATGATGACTAGTAATGTTGAACATCTTCTTATAGGTCCATTCCTGGCCATTTCTGCATTCTCCCTCCTGGCAAGAATGTTTTCATTTTTACCCATGTTCTTGAAGGGCCTCTTCTGTCCCTTAGCTCTGCCATTTGTTAAGTCTATGTGTGGGTCAGTCCCTGAGGACTCCGTTAGGTTCATTAGGACATTTGTCTACTCTTCTGCCAATCACACCCAGCCTTAACTACTGTAGCTTGAGCTAGTCCATAACCACACTGGTCCAGGAGTATTTTGGTTAATCTTGGGTCTTTATATTTCCATATACATTTTAAAATATTTTATCCAGTTCTATGAAAAACTCCATTTTCCTCCCTCATTAATCCTTCCTGTACTTCAGTTATTTCTTTTAAGATTACTTTCCTTTTCTCCTAAATACTTCCTTTGGATTTGAGGGGGGCTTCTTTTTATGATAAATTTTCACCATTTTGTGATCTAAAAGATGTACTTATTTCTACCTTGTCCTTGAAAGAATGTTCATCTGTGAGTATAATTATGGGATGTAGTTCTTTTCTCTTGGCAATCTGAAGGTTTTTTCCTACCCTCCTCTGGCTTTTGGGAAGTCAGCACCCAGTCTCCATGTGACACCTTGGTGGGTAATCAATGTGTAGGTGTGTGTATATGTGCCTGTCTGCTTTTAGGATCTCTTCTTTGACATTGGTATTATTACTATTCAGCATTCTCATTACTAAGTATGGACTTATTTTATTTATCCTACTTAAGATTTGCTGTAGTCGCTGAATCTGATGTATCATGCTTTCCACAAATTGCAGAAAATGCCTCTGCCAAGGTTGATCACCTCTCTTTCTGTCATTTCATTCAAAAACTCCAATTAGATAGGTATTAGACCTGTTCACTCAATCTTCCATGTCTCTTAACCTCATTTCATTTCCTTGCATTTCTTCTCGTAATGTCTTCAGATCTGTATTCCAGTTTGCTAATTTTCCTTTTCCGTCTCCTCTGCTCATTAAACACAACCATTAAGAGATGCTATTATGTAGTGGTTGAGAGGTCAGGTTATGGAGACAGACTGCTCGTATTCATATTCTACTTCTGAGACATATTAGCCATGTGGCTTTAGAGCAATTAATACCTACCTCATAAAACTGTTAAGAATTAAATGAAGTAATGTGTGAAAATTCTTGTAACTGTGCCTGGCATAGGAGTAAGCTATAAATTACTTTAACTATAGATTTCAGTTTCAAATATATATAAAGTTCTAGATATTCCTTCAACTCTAACCTTTATCTTGTTGATAATTTTTTCATGATTTTAATTATTTCCTTTTGTATGATTTCTGACTGGGACCTCATATTTGTGGAAACTTCACATAGGGTAAATCCTTGTGGCCTGAGTTATCAATTCACTCCTTCACAGAAGACTTGTGTTTAAATTTGTCAAAGCCCTGAAGATACTAAAAATGTAAAACTTGAAACTATAAAAACCCTGGAAAACAACCTAGGCAGTAGGTCCTATGCCTGGACATAGGCACGGGCAAAGATTTCATGACAAAGACACCAAAAATAATCACAACAAAAGCAATAATTGACAAATAGGATCTAATTAAACTTAAGAGCTTCTGCACAGCAAAACAAAAACAAAAACCTATCAACAGAGTAAATAGCCTACAGAATGAGAGAAAATTTTTGCAAACTATACATCTGACAAGGTCTAATATCCAACTTCTATAAGGATCTTAAACAAATTTACAAGAGAAAAACAACCCAATTAAAAATGGGCAAAAGACATGAACAGACACTTTTCAAAAGAAGACATACATGTGGCCAACAAGCATATGGAAAAAAAAAGCTCAATATCACTGCTTATTAGAGAAACGCAAATCAAAACCACAATGAGATACCATCTCATACCAGTCAGAATGGCTGTTACTAAAATGTCAAAAAATAACGGATGCTGGCAAGGTTGCAGAGGAAAGGAAACACATATACGTTGTTGGTGGGAGTATAAATTAGTTCACCTGTTGTGGAAAGCAGTATGGCAATTCCTCAAAGAGCTAAAAACAGAACAATCATTCGAACCAGCAATCTGGTATATACCCAGAGGAATATAAATTATTCTACCATAAAGACACATGCAGATGAATGTTCACTGTGGCACTATTCACAATAACAAAGACATGGAATCAACCTGAATGCCCATCAATGATAGATAGAATAAAGAAAATGTGGTACATGTACACCACAGAATACTATGCAGCCATAAAAGGAGGAGATCATGTCTTTTGCAGGAACATGGATGGAGCTGGAGGCTACTATCCTTAGAAAACTGACGCAGAAATAGAAAACCAAATACCACATGTGCTCACTTATAAGTGGGAGCTAAGTGATGAGAACTCATGAACAGAAAGAAGAGAACAATAGACACTTGAGTCTACTTGCTGGTGGAGGGTGGGAGGAGAGAGAGGAGCAGAAAAAATAACTATTGGGTACTGGGCTTAATACCTGGGTGATGAAATAATCTGTACGACAAATGCCCATGACATGAAGTGATGAAATAATCTGTATGACAAATGCCCATGACATGAATTTACCTATACGGCAAACTTTCACATGTACCTCTGAACCTAAAATATAAGTTAAAAAATAAATAAAAAGTTAAAAGTCAAAAAATAAAACCACATTAAATCAAATATTTCAGGTCATGGTTTATTTTTTTCTAATTGAATTCAGGCTAGAAACCTATCTGAACGTTTAGGATTTCACCTCCTCTGACGCGTAAGAGCCAGTCTCAAAAAGGAAACATTTCACTGCTCTCTGTTTCAGATTTGTTGTTATTCTGATTTGTAGTTCACTTTCTCATTGAGATGGTAGCATTTCAAGAATTTGGTGGCTGGGTGTAGTAGCTCACATCTGTAGTCCTAACACTTTGAGAGACGAAGGTGGGAGAATCACTTGAGGCCAGAAGTTCAAGACCTGTCTGGGCAACAAAGTGAGACAACCACCACATCTCTACAAAATAATTTTTAAAATTAGAAAAGAAGAGTTTGGATTTTATCCTTATCTTGTAAGAGCCTATGACACTTTTTCGATTTTGTGTGCAGGCAGGCATTAAAATTGAAGCTCCTATTTTCTGGGATGTGTAGATGACCCAAGGGCAGTTATGGGCCTTAGCACTAGTTTACTTCTCTTGATTCATGATTTCATTTTACTTCTCAGAATTTGTATTACTGTTTTTGCAAACTCATGTATGCATTCAAAGAGATGTTTTAAAATGATTTATCTGGCATTTCTGTATGCTTTATAATAAGGAAGAGTTTAAAAACATCTAGTCTGCTGCTTTGCTAAAACCCAAATATCATAATTAGTAGATACCCATTCAAATATTTGTTGAATTTTTATTGCATGTTCTCTTCCTCCTCCAGCAATTTGCTTTCCTGGGACATTTTTTTTCCTAGTTGTTTTTTCCTCATTTTCCTCATTGTGGCCACTGATCTCTTTAGCTGGTTTGCTACTTTTTCTCTACAGACTCGTTGGCCCCTCCTAAAGTATCCTTCGTGGTGGATTCAGGTAATGGCAGGATAATCAGAATTATTGTAGGCAACTTTCATTAGCTGGATCACTTCTCCACATGTGGCAGTCTGCTGCCTATGGACTGGATTAGAGCATGCTTTTCATTCTTTAATGCACATGCATATCACCTAGAGATCTCCTTAAAATGCAGATTCTGCATTTATACTTTGTACTTAATTATTCCAATATCTAAAGTATCTGACTTTGCTGTTTTCTCTTTCTGCTGACTCTTGTTCTCCTTGCTCTGTCCCGTGCTCTGTAATTTCTGACTGTGACCTCCTGTTAATGGGAACTTTATGCAGGGTAAATGTTTGTGGCCAGAGTTATCGGCTTACTCTTCCCCAGAAGATCTGTGTTTACATTCAGTGGGTCAGGAGTGGACCCTGAGATTCTAACAAGCCCCCAGTTGATGTTGATGCTGATGGACTAGGAATCACACTTTGCATCTCAAGGGGGGTTAAAACATAAGTATCAATCGCAGGAAAAGGATCTTCAGTGAACAGAGGCATTCCTAGCTAAGGAAATGGGCGTCAGAACCTATCTCCACCTCCAAGTAGAATAAGTAGCATGATGTGATGAAAAGTATAAAGATTTGGAAGTCAGACAAGCATGGACTGAGTATGTATTACAACTATTTATAAACATACATGCTTCTTCTACTTCCTGGCAAAGCAGCGAACTCCACTTTTTAACCTCTCCAAGTTATGCATAGCCATGTGACTTGTTTTGGCCACGTAGTGTTGAGCTGATGTCTCTTTTTCTTCAGATGGAATCATTTTCTTGCCAGACTGTACTTATGACTTACAGTGGTCACCAGAACTGCAACATCAACATCACCTGGGAGTGTTAGAAATTCAGATCTCAGGCCAGGCACGGTGGTTCGTGCCTGTAATCCCAGCACTTGGGGAGGCTGAGGCGGGCAGATCACCTGAGGTCAGGAGATGGAGATCAGCCTAGCCAACATGGTGAAACCCTGTCTCTACTAAAACTGCAAAAATTAGCTGAGCATGGTGGCAGGTGCCTGTAATCCCAGTTACTTGGGAGGCTGAGGCAGGAGAATCATTTGAATCCAGGAGGCGGAGGTTGCTGCAGTGAGTTGAGATCGTACCACTACACTCCAGCCTGGGCAAGAGAGCGAGACTCTGTCAAAAAAAAAGAAGGAAGGAAGGAGGGAAAGAAGGAAGGAGGGAAGGAAGGAAGGAAGGAAGGAAGGAAAGGAGGGAGGGAAGGAAGGAAGGAAGGGAAAGAGAAAGAAAGAGAGAGAAAGAGAGAAAGAAAGAAAGAGTGAGAGAGAAAGAAAGGAAGGAAGGAAAGAAAGAAAGAAATTCAGACATCAGACCCCAAACTCTTGTATCAGAAGCTTCATTTGAACCAGATCACAGGTGACTTACATGCATGTTAAAGTTTAGGAAGGTCTGCTGCAGTTCACTCTTCAGTTACCATAGGGAACGTTGGAGAATATGTTCTTTCTGTGGTGACATGATGTCCAAGCAGCCTGGAGTGGAGCAGCCAGCATGGAGGATGACATGGAGAATCGTCTGGACTTTGCATAAGGAAGAAATCAATTTTCTTTTGCTGAGCCACTGAGATCCTGGAATTGCTTATAATTGTAGCATAGTGCAACCATTCCTGATTTCCCTGATTTGTGACTAAAACACCCAAAACTACTAAATCTGAAGCTTGATTTGGAAGGTTTGGAAATATTAACCTGATGACTTAAACTGAGCTTAGTTCTTTTATAAAATAGGGATAACTATCATTTTAATTTGATTTTGTTGTATTTATTTTTATATATTTAGGGAATGCAAACGCAGTTTTGTTACATGGTTATATTGCATAGTGGTGAAATCTGGGCTTTTAGCACACTCATCACCCAAATAGTGAACATTGTATCCAATAGGTAATTTCTCATCCCTCACCCACCCTCCCAACCTTCTGAGTCCTCAATGTCTGTCATTTCACTCTCTATGTCCATGTGTTCACATTGTTTAGTTCCCACCTGTAAGTGAGAACACGCAATATTTGACTTTCTGTTCCTGAGTTAGTTCACTTAAGATAATGGCCTCCAGCTCTATCAATGTTGCTGCCACAGATATTATTTCATTCTTTCTTATGACTGAATAGTATTCCTGTGTGTGTGTGTGTGTGTGTGTGTGTGTGTGTGTGTGTGTGTATCACATTGTCTTTATCATACCATTCACTGGTGGGCACTTAGGTTGATTCCGTATCTTTGCTATTGTGAATAGTGCTGCAATAAATATATGTATATAGGTGTCTTTTATGTATAATAATTGGCTTTCCTTTGGGTGGATACCCAGAAGTGAGATTATTAGATCAAATGGTAGTTCTTTGAGAAATCTTCATGCTACTTGGGAGGCTGAGGCATGAGAATCACTTGAACCCAAAAGGTGGAGGTTGCAGTGAGCCGAGATCGTGCCACTGCACTCCAGCCTGGGCAACAAAGTGAGACTTCATTTCAAAAAAAAAAAAATCTTTATACTGCTTTCCATAGAGTCTGTACTAATTTACATTCCCACCAACAGTGTATAAAAGATTGCCTTTCCTTGCATACTCAGCAATATCTGTTGTTTGTTGACTTTTTATCAGTAGCCAATCTGACTGGTGTAAGATGTTATCTCACTGTGGTTTTACTTTGCATTTCTCTGATGATTAGTAATATTGAGCATTTTTTCATGTGTTTGTTGGCTGCTTGTATGCCTTCTTTTGAGACATGTCTGTTCATGTTCTTTGACAATACAATGTTGGTGGGAATGTAAATATGGAGTTGTTGTAAAGATGAGTACATTTCCACAAGCTACATAGATATATAATAGGTAGACATATAATAAGATTCAAAAGATGGCAATTATTGCTGGATAAATGGTCAGCACCCAGTGGATTAGTGATAAAAGAAAAACTCACAACCATGTGTCAGCAAACCACAACCCCTGTGCCAAATCTGGCCCACTGCTTGCTTATGTAAATAAAGGAAACAGCCACATTCATTTATCTGTATACCATTCACACCTGCTTTTTCACTACAACAGCAGAGTTGAATAGTTGCTGTAGAAATCATATGGCCCACTCAGCCAAAAATAGTTACTTTCTGTGTCTTTTCAGAAATATTAGGTGGTCTCTGTTCTACAGCTGTGTCATAGACTAGCATGAAAAGACAAAGGAGATATCTGTGATTTAGTTGCCACATGAATGTATGGACACCCTTAAGGTTGAAGGGAGGTGAAACGTGGTGTTTGTCAAAGGAAAGATCAGATGCAGAACTAAGAGGCTAGGACACCAGAGTTTCACAACGACCAGTTCTCATGTTGGGTCAAACTTGATATGGTGCTTATACAAAATGAGGATCGATACACAGTATCCTTATATAGTTGCCTAGAAATGTGATATATGGATTTGTAATAGGAGAGACAAAATCCTTCTTTAGTTGTGTGCTCCTTCCCATAGAAGTCAAAATCAAGAAATTGCCATCAACCTTATCCTTCCAGATGGCAGGATTCTTTATAACAGTTCTCTTAACAAACTCGATTCCATTGTTTTCATACTGTAAAAGACTCAGGCTCTTTAAAAGAGCCACCAGCAGGCTGTAACAGTAAAAAGAATGAAAAAGATATCTTGAAAGAACTGTAAGTAAAATATGGCACAATTAAATGGTGTAGAAGCAAAGAGCAATAACCAGAAACTAGAAAATTCATGGTAAGGGACCTGCCGTCGGGCACATCTCTCCCACAGGCAGCTGGACACCTGCTAGGTCAGTGGAGTCCTCCCTGTGCTCACAGCTTGTGGCCAAGGAAAGAATGGCAAGTAATGCCAAACCTAATGGTGGATAAGATACAGACATATGCAGAAAAAACTGGCAGAAGGGGCTAAGTTCTTCCCTGCTTCGTGGACTCAAATCTGTCTACAAGGGGAAGCCCAGCAATTAGCCAATTTGTATGAACAATGCAAGCCAATTTAGATGTGATGTTTTCTTTCTCTCTTTCTTCTCTTCCTTCCTTTTCCCATGCTGTCTTTTCTTTTCTTTTCTTTTCTTTTCTTTCTTTCTTTCTTTTTCTTTCTTTCTTTCTCTCTTTCTCTTTCCTTTCTTTTTCTTTCCTCTTTCTATTTTTCTTTCTTTCTTTCATTTTTCTCCCTTCCTTCTTCCTTCCTTTCTTCCTTCCTTCCTTCTTCCTTTCTACTTTCCTTCCTTACTTCCTTCTTACTCTCTTTCTTTCTTTCCTTCTATCTTTCCTCCTTCCTTTAATTCTTCTTTCCTTCCTTTTCTTCTTTACTTCTTTCCCTCCCTCCTTCCTTCCTTCTTCTTTTCTTTCCTTCCTTCCTCCCTTCCTTCCTTCATCCTTCCTTCCTTCATCCTTCCTTCCTTTATTCCTTACTTCTTTCTTTTTTCTTTCCTCCTTCCTTTTTTCTTCTTCCTTACCTTCCTTTTTTTGTTCTCTGTCTCTTTCCTTCTTTACCATCAAACATCCATCTCTCGTTTTTAGTGAAACATTATTGCAATTTTCTTTTGGAGACGCACACCTCCTATATTGTGTGCAGTACTGGTGAGGATGTGACTACAAATGCCCTTTCCACCTCTTGTCAAGGAAGGAGCAATGAATGACCAATGCTAGGTTAGTTGGACACTAAACTAGAGCACTGCCTCCTGTTATGGCTAAGGGCAGGTGGCTGGTTCTCACTCACTCCAGCAACAGTATGGACGTAGCAGGGAAATTATTTTTTTCCCACTGCGTAGGTTCCCTGGAGCCTCTGGGTGCCTTTTCAGTTCAGTTCTGAATTTTTAGTTCTTCCTTGAATTTCATACACTATGCTCATTTCTTTTGAATCATTTCTTTTTTCTCTTAGGTCAGTTCTGAGTAATTTTATTGCATGCAACCAGTGATCCCTAACTGACACACTTAGACACCAAAGTGCTCCGTTTTGCTCTTGAGCCAGCAATTCCGTGGTCTCTAAAATCAGCGTTTATAGACAGATGGTGGCTGTTACGCTCTGAATTGTGCCCTCTACAATTCATATGTTGAAACCCTAAACACCAGTATATCAGAATGTGGCTGTGTTTGGAGTTAGGCTCTTTAAAGGGATGACTAAGGTAAAATGAGGTCTTTAGGCTGGGCCCTGATCTAATAGGACTAGTTTCTTTATAAGAAGAGATTAGGACACAGACACACCCAGAGGGGCGATCATGTGAAAACAGAGAGAAGACAGCATCTACAAGCCAAGGAGAGAGGCCTCGGGAGAAATGAACTCTATGAACAGCTTTCCCGTGGACTGTTAGCCTCTAGAATTGTAAGAAAATAAATGTGTATTTTTTAAGCTAGTCAGACAGTGGTACTTTGTTATGGCAGCCCTAGAAATCAAATACAGTAGCCATTCTCTTTATCTGGTACAGAAGCAGCTTTATTAATATATTAAGATAGGAATTACCTTGTGAGAAATGCCCAAAAGGTAATGTTACTTTACTGCTTAATTAATAGTCCTACCTTTACTATTGTTGATGAGCCTATATGTTATAGTACACTGGAATAAGATTGAATATATGGATACCATATTAGTGCAGATGCAGAAAGTTTCAAGGCTACTGAGAACTCTATGCTGAAATAAAAATAATTCCCAATGAGGCTGATGTGTTCACCTTTAACTACTTGTTCCTTTTCCTTAAGAATTTTGTAATTTTTAAAATGCAAATGCTCTGGGAAATGGTCCATCTTATCCTGATTACACTAGAAAGCAGAACCTAAGGAAATATGCTTTATGTGGGAGGTGCATCCCAGAGCAGAAAGGCTTAGGGAAAAAGGAAGTGACACTGAGGAGAATGCAAGATGGTATAATATTTAGTGCACTGGCCTCTGCTACACAACAAATCATATAATCAGATATATAGCAGATCAACAGGTGCATTCACTCAGCCAGGTGAGTAGTCTGCAGACAGGCAGAACAGATAATCCATTGGAAGATTACACTGTAGTGACGAAAGGGGAAGGAATTTATTGGTTGAGTTCCCTTCTGCCTTCTGTCTTCCACTGGTGACAACTTACCTCATGGTACAGAACTCTCTTTGTCATCCAGTCCCTTTGACAACTTTAGAAGCCAGGAGGAGCCAAGGACTCGAGGAGACGAAATCTCATGGTCCTATTTCCACGAGTAATTGTTCATCCTCTGCAGTGACTGAAGTAGAAGAAGTTGATGGTTCAGGGGGCAGTGATGTCACAAGAACCTGAAAAGGCACACAAGATCTGAGAGTTACGTAGCAGTATTTAAACCAGTTATTTATATTTCAGTTGTGAATGTGATTGATTAAAAGATTTTGCAGTAAAGCCTAGGAGTCAGGCTTAGAAAGGTTGCCCATCACTTTTGACCGTATTCTGTCACCCAGAACCTTGGCACACAATACACAGCCTCAGTGGTTTAGTGCCTGGTTGGAAAACCAGCAGAGTTTGAAGAACACATAGCTGCCTTTCTGCAACACCAAAATCAAACTGATAGTTATGCTTCTTACCTCTGCACTGTACTGCACATAATTTGAATTGTGCAGAAAAGAGTTCACAATTGTGGAGTATATAATAAGGTGTCCAATACACAGGTAATATTCTTTCATATTTGTATGGAATGTGTCCAGTTTATGCCATCTTATCTAAAAGGGCTTCAATGGCATTAGAAAGGGTTTAAAGGAGACTACTAAAGATGATCAAAGGGATACACTACAGATAGGTAGATTAAAGAACTGGAGTTGATTAGCCCATATTAAACAATAACTGAGCAAGAGAGTTTTTCAGCTCAGGATCACTTGAGCACCTACATTTTACATTCCTCTTTTATTTTTCAATTCCAACAAAAAAGAGCAAAGAATGAACAACTAAAGATTAACTTATTTCTGTAAATACAGCACTAGTGCTTCTCACATGCAAAATATAGAAAAGAAAGAGGGAAAGGGCCATTTAAACTACAGTTCACATGTGAAAAAGAAACTCACCCTAGACATACCCCTTCTGAAGCCTAGTCCAAGATATAACATCTGGAATCCAGATGAGACTGAGGGTAGACAATGCAGGGAAGAAAAAATGCTCATGTGGCATCCTCTGTGAAGTGAGCAAGGGACAAGCATCTTCAGAGTGTGACCCTAGCCCCGAGGTGCATGCACACCCGGTGTGTATGTCAGGAGGCTGCCAAAGTCCTGGAAATGGGGCACTGTTGTGCAGGCTCCTCAGAAGGTGGGTGTTCATTACTGAGGGCACTCTATGTTCCATCCAACTGCCAGCAGCCACATCAAACAAACAAATAAACAAACAGTTCTTCACCAAAGAGGCTACAGCTGCCCTAAAGTGGATAGCCTCCTTCTCTTTACTCCCCACAGCCCATGGCATTATCCATAGGGAGAAGTGAAGTTGCAGAAACCTAACCTGTCTTTTGTTTGCTTGTATAACATTTCCTTCATCTGAACACTATGCTTCTTAACCTGGGAGCCAAATAAGTTTTGCATCCATGCATTTCAACTTCCAAAACATTCAAAGACAAGACAAAACAAAACAAAACATTAACCTCCTTCCATAGTGATAAGCAGACAAGGACATGACTGTGTAGATGCATTTAAAGATCCATCAGAAATATCCTCAAGTGTATTGTCAATAGGATTTGAGAGATTATGAAACAAGAGTAGTCATGGAAAGAGAGCAACCATAGATCAAGAACATGTGAGATTAAATGGAAATGGTTTCTGAATATTTAAAATTGCAATTACAGCAGAAAAGTGTGGATTGGAGACTGAGAAATGTGAGTTGGAAAATGAAATGTAGAATACCCTACAATTCAGGTTTTTGAAAAATAAAGAGAATAAATGGATGAAGAAAAAGACATGTTATAGAGGGAAGGCTGGAAACAACACGATTATAAGAGGGCAAAGGAAAGGCACCAGAAGCCGTAATAAAACAAAATTCTCTGAGAAAGGGATTTCAGATTTTATGGTCAACCAGACAAAATTAAAGGTATCCATGTATCCTGGTGTTTTTTTAAAAAATCAACATTAAAGAAAAGAAATCCTATAATTTCGCTGGCAGAATAAAAGTATCACATGAAGACTGTACAAAGTGGGAAAAATAATCAGACTGCTTCTTTTTATAGTAAATTCCACAGCATAATATAGCAATCAATAGAATTATGAGAACTGATGATTGTGACATATATTCAATACTCATTTAAGATACTCATTTATAAGGGTGATAAAAACATTCTTACAAAGGAAGGTAGTTATAAAGTTTAACAGCCACATTTTTGTCCTGAAGGCTACTTAAAGAATCTCTGCAACTTCTGGTAGATCCAACCACTATTTTTTCAATCTTAGACTTCAGTAATAAGATGGGGATAAAGGAGATATTGATCCATAGAGACTAAGACACAAAGACAAGTCAATAGCTGATGAGGGGTGAATATTAATATTTTTGGAAGCTAGAAAGCATGTGGGCATATTTTAACTCACACGAATAGACTGAAGCTGAAACTCATCCTAAAGCAGCATTTCATAACCCTCAAAGGCTCAAAATGTAGACACAAAGATACCTCTCTAAGCAAGGGTGCTTAGTTGGACTAGCGGTAAGGTTGATCAAATGTCTGTCTATAAAGTAGGTAGATATCTGAATCACCTGATCCACTCTGTGATTCTGGTGTAAATCTAGGAAATTTGCCCTCTGGACACTCAAAACCAAAACTAGTCTGGATTCAAGATGGCAATACAATGGAACTTAACTGAAAGTCTACATTTTAAAACTGTTGAGTGCAATTGTACATATATTTGATCCGTTAGAGTTGTCTTGGGCTCATTGATGTTCTTTTCTTTATTAGATCCCTTTTTTCTCTTTGTGTTTCATTTTGCATAGTTTCTATTGCTATATCATCAAACTCACTGAACTTTTCTTCTGTAGTGTTTCTAATTGGCTGCTAGTTCTATCTAGTATATTTTCATCTCAGACACTACAGTTTCCATCTCTGTAAATTTTATTGGGTTGCTTTTATATCTTCTAAGTCTATGGTTTTTGAACATATGAAATACATGTGTAATAACTATGTTTAATGTCTTTTTCTGTGAATTCTAACTTGTATGTCGGTTAGTTTCCATGGATTAGTTTCCATTGATTAACTATCATTTTGTTCTTCTTTCTGGAAAGTTTCTTCTGATCTATCTTGTACGTGAATATGAACAAATGATAAAACTGACTTAAAGCTATTATTGCCATCATTATTATTAATGCAACCTTATTTTAGTCATCAATATTGAAATAATGATTTCTGTGATGTAAGTAACAGTACAAGAAAATGTTTGCTGCCATAACATATATTTAATTCGTTAGAAAACATCCATTTCTACCTCACCTTCCATATAGCATCCTAAAAGGCATTTAACAGCTGAAAAATAACTTGCGATTTAATTCTTGGCATGGTTATTTCTTTGAGAGGGATCTATTTACTTAGATATAACATAGTGAACCCTTCCATTCATTTTCTCTGGTCTGCATAAGCATTCTTGTCTTTTAACATCCTCAGAGTTTTATTTGATTCATAGAACAACATTGCTAACCTTAAATAATTTCAGCTCAGGACACAGATCTTTAAAAATAAATTTAATTTTATCTTGCAATAAAGAATATTTGAACATTATAATTGAAGAGTATTAGAATTTATAAAGCCAGATGGTATGTGTTTAAATTACCCAAAAAGTATCGTAAGTATTATATACCTTTTATATACTTTAAGAGGAGAAGCTCATTCAGATTTTTTTTTGCAATGACCAATTCCATTTATTCTGATAAACTCTATGAATGGATTCTACTTTGAATCAGTGTTTGGATAGATGAAAAGACATCCTACTGGTATTTTATTCATTCTCACCGCTCAGCTTACATCCTGCAATGTTTTCTTTTTCTGAGCTCCTTCAGTAACAGTGCGTGTGGGTTTGTGTGTGAGAGAGACAGTGCTGAGGGCATGTCTTTTCATGTCCTAGAAATACCCACCCATTCTTTTATCCACCGCCCTGGGGACACCAGTTTCTGCTGACCTCTTGCAGCTTGCTTGTTCCGGAAGCTGTTTATTATGTTTCCAATCTCCTGCCACCCTTTTTCGTTCAATCTCCACTTCCTGGATCATTTTCTTCCCACCTCATACTTGATTTTTTCTAGTCCTCCTCTTGTAGCACTGACAATTTTGATTTATAACATATCTTGCATGCCCTTCTCTTTTCCTTGAACTGGTAATGTATTTTCTTTTTCACCTCTATCGCCCATGTCTCTGAGTCTAGCTTATTTATTTCTCAGTGCTAAACACAGCCATCAAATCCCTTGTAATTTAGGCTCAGAGGCTTTTCACTCCCAATCTTTACCATGACTCCATTTTTTTGTATTTCATATTTTGTTCTTAAAACTAAACGATTCCCTAGCAAGCCTGAGCACCAGCCCCGGACACCGCCTCCCCACAACCCCACTCAAATTTGCTTCTCCAGGATTCTATTACATCAGTGCATTCATTTGGGGGATTTTCCTTAGTCCCATTTCCAACCCTAATTAAGTCTGCCTTGCTGCTTTCTTCTGTTCAGTCTCATCTCCATAGACCTATTTTCAGTTCCAAGTGCTCCAGATGGAGCCATACACCTGCACTTTGATGGTGGAAATGTAAAATGTGACATTTGTGGCTCTGAGAATCTGGATGTCAAAATCCAAAACGTGTTTTATTGTAAAATGAAACAGTCCTCTCTCTGCCCCAACGCATTCCTTGCTTGTAAATTGTTTAAAGATTTGGACTAGAGATTCTCTTTTCTTTCCTTTCCTACTTCTCTGAAGTGATGATGTAAATAGGCCTTGTTACACATGGGAGAGTAACCTGTTATTTCTCCCAGATAGGTTCCCAGGATTTGCTCCAATTTTACTCTAATCTTCTCCCAGTTCATGCCCACTCCTTGGTTCCCATCCCATTCTCATATCTGGATACACTACCACTACTGTGTTGACCAGCTCCTTGCAAACGTCGTCAAACTCAAAATGTTAAATATGAAGGTAAATGAAGTACTGCTTCTCAAAACTCTTCTAGTACCCCTAAAATCATTTTGAAAAACAATGTCCTTCTTTGCTTATTTTAAAGTTGGCATCTAAAATTTTTCACATGCTGAATGCTGGCAAAAGACATAATTGCCTGCATACTCTCTTTCTCTCTATATATATATGAAATAATTAATTATGTATTTTATTTTATTATTTATATTTTATTTTATGAATTACATATTATTAAATATATACTTATTGTATGTTAAAATATTAAATATTAATATTTTAAATATATTTAAATTGAAATATTGGACCTGCAGATTCAGATCATTCTATTTATGACATCCTGACTAACTGAATGAATACATATCCCTTAGGACATTTGCTCTTAAGGTTTAGTGCCTATCCCAAACTCATGAGTCTAGAAATAGTTGCTGAATTATTATTATTTATTATTATTAATTTTGTAAGTATAGCCAGCAGTGCATTCTTTTGAAAAATTATTATGCAAAGTCCACAGTTGACATTAACGTTCACTCTTAGTGGTGTACATTCTATGGGTTTTGACTAATATATAATGACATGTAGCCACCATTATAGTGTCAGACAGAGTAGTTTTACTGCCCTAAACATCCTCTGTGCTCCACCTATTCATCCACTCTTCTCTCTCCCAAACTCCTAGCAAGCACTGATCTTTTTACTGTCCCCATAGTTTTGCCTTTTCCAGAATGTCGTCTAGCTGGAATCATATAGTCTGTAGCCTATTCAGACTGGCTTCTTTCACTTAGTAATATGTGCTTAATGCTCCTCCATGTCTTTTCATGGCTTGATAATTCATTTCTTTTGAGCACTGAATGATATTCCATTGTATTCATTCACCTACTGGATGATTGGATGACATTTTCATTGTTCCTTAAGTTTTGGTGATTATGAATAAAGCTGTAATAAACATCTGTGTGCAGGGTTTTTTTGTTTTGCTTTTTTTTTTTTTTCAGTTGCAAGATTTAATAGAGTGAAAACAGAGCTCCCATACAAAGGGAGGGGACCCAAAGAGGGTAGCAGTTGCCTGCTCAAGTGCCTGGGTTTATATCCCGATCATTGTCCCTCCCGCTGTGCTGTCAGGCGATAAATGATTGGCTATTTCTTTACCTCCTGTTTTTGCCTAATTAGCATTTTAGTGAGCTGTCTTTACTATCTGATTGGTCAGGTGTGAGCTAAGTTGCAAGCCCTATGTTTAAAGGTGGATGCAGTCATCTTCCCAGCTAGGCTTAGGGATCCTCAATCGGCCTAGGAAATCCAGCTAGTCCTGTCTCTCAGTCCCTGCTCTCAACAGGAAAACCCAAGTGCTGTTGGGGAGGTTGGCCAACAACCGTTCTAACTGCTTCCTGCTGAATTGGGGCATAGTAGGGGTCATGCAGTTGAGATTTCCTCGGTAGGGGTGCCTTTGATGTCATTAACATCGGAGCAAGGGCTAACAGGCCGGTCCAGGGGTCCGTGGTAGATCTTAGTCATGGACTGCATCTGGGGCTCCATTTGAAGAACGATTTGTAGCTTTACAGCTTCGATTCTGAAAGAGACAAGTTTAACAAGGAGGTTGAAGATACAGGGTCCAAAGAGGAGTAACAATATAATAGCTGCTAGAGGTCCTAAGAAGGGAGAATCCAGGGCATCCATTGACTGAGGAGGCCCGAGCATCTGGTGTTTTGAAGCTCCTCTGCTCTTGTTGTATTCGATCTCGAATTTCTTTAACTTTCTCGGTGACGATTCTGGATTGATTAACATAATAACAGCATTCTTCCCCTAAAAATAAACAGGTTCCCCCTCTTTCAGCGGTTAGCAAATCTAAAGCTCTTCGATTTTGAAGGACTACTGCTGCAAGGGAGTTAAGTTGATCTTGCAAGGTGACCAGGGAGTTGGCTACCCATTCCATGTCACCATTTAGTTTTTGAGATAATTTGTAGAACTGAGTAGAGATTGTGATACCGCCAATGCCAATACCTAGTCTGCCTAGCACTCCTGCTCCGATAACAAAAGGAAGAATGGGTACTCTTCTGTTTTAGGGCTTAGGTACGACATAACTGTATAAATCTTGTTCAGTATAAATGGTCATGGGGCACGAAGAATGAGAGGAAGCACATAGATTCTGAAGAGCCATTCAAACAACAATAGGCTGAGGTACCACAGACAAAAAAAAATATTCCTGAGGGTAGGCAGACTATTTGTGTGGGAGGAGTTACCCACCTGATGCATTGGGAGTTGGTTGTGTTTATAGTATTGTTAAATTTTACACAGGTGAGGTTTGAGGTATGGGTTATTTCCAGGTTGGAAACAAGAGGTCCTACTAAAACGAAAGTGGTGTTTATTTCTGTGATGAAGTTGTTCCATTGTTCAGGTACAGGGATTGAAATGTATGGCCTGAAGTGCAGGGGGAGGCACATCCAACAGTTAGTAGGGTTTTGGGCCGAGATCTTATGGAGCCTAGTGAGGGTGGTATTAAATAGGCTTACCAGGCAAGTATGGCTACGGAGGGTTTCATGTAGTTTTGAGACATCTAGTTCTTTGTAGGGGCTAGGGGCATTATGTACCCAGGTCAGTTGGGAGATTACTTCCATTACGTGTTTTTCTCTTGCCTGATCTTGAACTCCACCCCCATCAGACATACCGGTATGGGCGAAGTAAGTCCAAAAGATGGTGGCTCCAAGTCCTCCAGGACAACTAGGATTAATAATTTACCCTGTCCAATAATGAGTATTTGCATGCATGCAAAGAGTGGCAGAGTTATAGCAGTTGCGGGGCATATGGGTGTGGGCGGTGAAGGTGGGGTTTCCTTTAGATAAACTCCTATATGATGGGGCATCAATATTTCTGGGAAGCTGCATTCTTCAAGAAACTCTTGGTAAGGGGAGCTACTGGTCGTACAGTGGCATGGAGGGGGTGCAGTGAGAGTGAAAGGGGGTACTGCCTTTGGTAGGGAAAAGGGGCGGAATCCTTTAGTTTAACTTGAACAGGATGGGCATTCTTTGCTTATCCATATTGTCCTTCTGTGGCCTAGACTTCAGGATTAATTCCTTCCTCAAGCAGGGGACAACAAACGGGTGTTCCTTCTCCTGTGCTGAGGTGTATAATGGCCCCTGCTTTTGCTAGAGTGTCTCTCCCTAACAAGGGAGTGGGGCTTTCTGGCATAATTAGAAAAGCATGTGAAAAGAGTAAAGTTCCCCAGTCACAACTTAGTGGCTGGGAGAAGTGTCAGGCCTCTGAGCCCAAGGCAAGCCATCGCATCCCCTGTGACTCGCACATATAAGCCCAGCTGGCCTGAAGTAACTGAAGAATCACAGAAGAAGTGAAAATGCCCTGCTCCACCTTAACTGCTGACATTCCACCACAAAAGAAGTGAAAAGGGCTGGTCCTTGCCTTAAGTGATGACATTACCTTGTGAAAGTCCTTTTCCTGGCTCATCCTGACTCAAAAAGCTCCCCCACTGAGCACCTTGTGACCCCCACTCCTGTCCACCAGAGAACAAACCCCCTTTGACTGTAATTTTCCTTTACCTACCCAAATCCTGTAAAATGGCCCCACCCCTATCTCCTTTCGCTGACTCTCTTTTCGGACTCAGCCCGCCTGCACCCAGGTGATTAAAAAGCTTTATTGCTCACACAAAGCCTGTTTGGTGGTCTCTTCACATGGACGCACATGACAAGAAGTATCTAGTGACTGGCTGTCCTAGGACCCCTTGGATAGTGACAGATCTGGAGGCCAGTTGTCCAGGACAGGAGAGTAAGACTGAGAAGGCCGCGCCAGTGTCCAGGAGACAGTTAACCTCCTGGCCCTCAATGGTCAAGCATACCCAGGGCTCTGTGAGGTGATGGCATGGGCTGGCGCTTGCCCCGGGCACCCTCAGTCCTGCTGCTGGATCATCTGGTTAGTGGCTTCTGACTCACAGGACCTTCGTCCCCTGGGGGCAGTGGGCCTTCTAGTGATACTCTTGACATAAGGGGCATGGACAAGGGGGCAGCTTATTTCTACTTGGACAATCGTTTTTAAATTGTCCTTGTAGACCACTGGAAGCAAGCCCTAGTAGGCATTCGATGTGCCCAGCTTTTCCCTCTTCCAGAGCCTCCAAAGTCCCTTGCCTGAGGGCCATGACTAAAGTGGTGGCCCTTTTTTTTTCCTCCCGTTTGTCCTGTTCTGCCTGCTCCTCCTGATCTCTATTATAAAAAACTGAGGTTGCCAAGTTCAATAGGGTTTCTAAGTTTTGCTCTGAGTCTAAGGGGACTTTTGAAGAATACCCATTGTGTGTTTTTCCTCAATCACCTGGGAGGAACCATCTATCGTCCTGTCCTGAAGGGAGTTCCTCCTAGGCCTGGTCGGACCTTTGTATGGTAACTAAGATCTAAATCCCTTGTAAGGAAATCTGCTGGGTTAGGGGAATTATCAGTGGTTAGTGTTAAATTACCTTTTTCTAACAGAATAGCCCCATACTTGGAGATTTTTGAGTTAGTAAGCTACCTTTTTTGACTTAGAATAATTCTGAACTGGTGAGGTGTGCTCACAACGAGGTCTCCTCTAAAGTTATTTTTCTACTTTCTTCCGTTAGCAAAGCAGTTGCTGCTACAGATTGAATGCATCCACGGGTTACTGGGTTAAGCATTTTTGATAGGAAAGCTACGGATTGTCAGTGGTCTCAGTATTTTCAGGCTATGCCCTTGTTTACACTGACAACAAGCTAGTGTTGGAATGTTATAGGGTCACAGGGAAGACCTTCAATTATCAATTATAGGTTTTAAATTTACCCTGGCTTTTAAAGGAATAGGGCACACCATTTTTTACTATTTCTTTCTCTTTCTTTCTCTCTTTGACTCCCTCTCTCTCCTCTGTCTCCCTCTCTCCTCTCTGTCTCCCTCTCTCTCCTCTCTGTCTGTCTCTCTCTCCTCTCTGTCTCTCTCTCTCTCCGTCTCTCTCTCTTTCCTGTCTGTCTCTCTCTGTCTCTCCTGTTTGTCTGTCTCTCTCTCTCCTTTCTGTCTCTCTCTCATGTCTATCTCTCTCTCCTGTCTCTCTCTTCTCTTCTCTCAGCCATTACAAACTTGGGACCCTGGCAAGGGTGGTGGGGAATGGGTCCCACATAACTGCCCACGTCGAGAGCTGTATGCCTAAAATGGGAGGGACACCAGGGACAAGACTCCCTGGGTTTATAGCCTAGATGCCTAAGGACACAGGGTGGAGCTTCCTTAGATCCCTTTGGAGATACAACTTGCTAGAGGAAGTGAAAGTCTGAACCATTAGTACCTAGGAGGTAGGGATCAGAGGAAGTAGATTCAGAGGTAAGGAGAATTTTGGGGCTACACTTTCAAGAAAGTCGTGGTTGGGACCCAGGAGGTTTGCGTCAGAAGGAAAAGTAGGGGCACACGCATGGGCAACTGTTGAATAGAGAGTTCTGGCTGCACCATGATCTCAACCAACTAATGCCGGGAGTTCAGGATGACAGCTTTCTGCCTCTAGTCGGCCCTCGGTTTCCCCAAGAAAATTGAAAGTGGAAGCTGGTTCCAGGCAGGCCAACGTTCCCAACCCACAAGGGTTAGGGGTTGTTAGAAAGCCCTTCCCCAGACAGCCTCACACCTGAGTCTTAAGTCCGGCAGCCACACTAATCGTTTTTAACTGGCTGACAGGTGCCCGGTATTTTCCTTCAATTCGAAGGAAGGATAGGACAGAATAGCAAGTGAAAGTGGTCCAGTATTACTCAGTGCTTTGGAGGTCCCTTCATGGTCACCAAAATGTTACCAGTGGGTTCTTGCTCCCAGAGCTCCCAAGATGGTGGCGGGCCGCTTCCAAGATGGTGGTAAGCCTCGTGTTCTCTGACCCGGGGTTCTTGGCCTCATGGATTCCAAGGAATGCAATCTGGGGCCATGGGTGAGTGTTATAGCTCTATTAGAAGCCGTGGATTACAGAAGAGAACCATGGAATTCAGTGACTAGTGTTCAGCTTGATTAGGATGAACCCAGGCACTTAGCTGTGCAGGAACAATGGCAAGCCTCTAGCCCGATCGGGAGTGGCAATGGGTGCCTTGCTCGATCAGGAGCACAGCAGACACCCTGCCGGATCTGGAGGGATGGAACCAGTGGCGGGTCTGCAATGGCAGCAAACAGCAGTGGTGGATGGTGAGCGAAAGCTTAGCTCCAGCCGTAACAAACACGGACCAGAAGAGAGTGCAGTTGCAAGATTTAATAGAGTGAAAACAGAGCTCCTATACAAAGGGAGGGGACCCAAAGAGGGTAGCCCACAGGTTTTTATGTGGGTGTAAGTTTTCTACTCGTTTGGATAAATACCAACAAATATGTTTGCTGGATCGTATGGTAAAATTGGGATTTAGTTTCATAAGGAATTGCTAAACTTCCAAAGTGGCTATGCCATTTTGCATTCTGTTTGATGTTTTGTACACTTTTATCTTCAGGACCTCCAATGGCATCTGGCACACAGAAGATACTAATCAATATTTGTTCATTACTGAATGACAAGAAGCACCTGGGCAGTGTATTTAAACTGTGGATTCCCCAGCTAAATCCCTAGAGATTCTGATTTAGTGTGTCTGGAGTGGGTCCTAGGGATCTGCCTGTTCAGTCAGCACCCATGGAATGCTAATGTGCATGGTCTGGAAACCACACTTTGAGAAACACTGGGAGCTCATTCTGGCAAACTTCCCTGTGTGGTCATGTCAGGGAGAGTGGTCTCAGCCACTTCAGAAAAATGGCAGTTCTTGATTCATACTATTTCTGTGCCCCTGTGCTCTATATGGCTACTAGGTTGTCTTTAAAATAAACAAGGCTTTCATAATGGGAGGTGAAATTACTTTTTATTCCAAAAAATATTTAGTTGAATGAAAGTCAATGAATATAAGTGTAAATTCAGAATAGAGAACGTTGGATAAGTATGCAAGACAATGATGTTGGAAGGGATATATTGTTCAAGCATAACATAGACACTTAAACTCTACAGAAATATTCAAATACATTCCTGCAACAAATTCAAAACTTGTACAGATGAAAGCCACAGGAAGAATACCCTAAAACAAGGCAGTCTCTTATATAACCACAGTGCAATGATCAAAATCAGGAACTTAGCACTGATACAATGCTAGGAGGTAATCTAGGGACCGATTCAGATGCTACCAATTGTGAGACTGTCCAAAATCATGCTTCAGTTGTCCTGTTTATTGAATCTCTTTTAATCTTTTTAATAAGCAGTTCTTGAGTCTTGTTATGGCATGAGCACTACTCAACTCTTTTGTAGGATGTTTTTAATTAGGGCTTTTCTGATGTCACTTTATGACCAGTTTCAAGTTATGTTATTTTTAAAAATGTTTAAGTTTAAAAGCAATGTATTTATCATTTAGCTTAAGGTGGATGGCTCAAGCTGGTGGAAAGCGGATGGCTAAAAAGTGTTGGAAAGGTTTCAAGATGAAATTCTGATTTTCTATAAGATGAAAGATTTTGGTGAGAAATAAAAGAATTCTGTAGATCAGAGGTCTTTCTTCACATTACCACTATCCTAAGCTGAGAGAATAGAGTCTGACATAATTGAATCTGTCTTTTTGTTTTTTAACTTTCATCCTCTCTTTTTTGCTTTCCTTTTCCCCATGTTACTAAGTTTTTGGGGAAACCAAGTCATTTCTCCTATAGAATGTCCACACTGTAGAATTTATAGAATGCTTGTTCCTGCTGTAGTTTTTAAATGAAATTCCCTGCAGTAGAGAAAATAGTACTCTGGTGATAGAGATGTAAAATCCTGGGCCCAATTCTAGCACAGTTACTTAAGCAAATGTTTTGTAAGCCTTTAGCAAAAATTAAGAGGCACTTGCTGAAAGTCAGCATGGGTTTTCTAAGTACACATTTTGCAAGGTTTTTCACATTCTTTTTCTTGATGCAAGACTGGTAGCCTTAACTAAAGTGTTTAGTCATGTTAAATCTGTATTTCAAAAAAATGATCGGCAAAACCTTCTTATTTTTAAGGATAGAATTCACCATCTCTCAGACACCTCTCTCCTATGTCAAGAACTTCATGAACGCCAACTAGAATTCTCTCATGATCCTACAAATCGGAAGTTAGGAGTCAGGCAGATTTACATTCAACTCTTAACTTTCCCTCTTTCTAGCTATGAGAACTCAGGTGTGTGAACTAACCTCTTTAAGTCTCAGTTTCCTTATCGGTAAGATACTGATAATTATAAGACCTGCTTTACATAATGTGTAAAAATTATTGTGAAAATTAAATGCAGCTAAAAATTTTAATGTACTGCTTTGCACATAGTAAGTTCTCAATAGCTGTTTGCTATTAGTTGTCAGTGTTTCCATGGCACAGATGAGAAGACTGAGGGTCCAAGAGGCTAACTCTCTGGAATAAAGTCTCTCAGCTCCAAATTTGGGAACCATGATCATTTCCACAATACCTTGCTGCCTCCTTGTGGACAAGCCAAAAGAAAATGTGAGCTGAAAAGCCATGTAATTCTACAGATTTGTTTCAAGTTCAATAACCTTCAAAGGTTCTAAAAAAAATTAATCAATGCCAAAGGTAGAGTATGATATCTGTAATAGAGTGGGTCTTTATTGCCATCTCATCTGTGTGGAAATAGGGCTAAAATGAAGAGATGTTTTTCAGATGGCAAATGAAAAGAAGCAACTGCAGATAATGATATAAGTGGGTTAGCATTTTTTTAATGAATAGATTAAAATAAAAACTTAAATTTAAATGATGAGATTTAATTCACAATAAATGCAGATTTCTGAACTTGGTCTCAGAAAGCACAACTTTACAAATCCCAGATAAGTTATTTTTAGATCTTGAGCTTGCTGTGAAATGTAAAAAGGGATTTTGGTTTAACTGTTTGAATCCCTCCCTGTCGGCCCTTCAGTGAATTATTTAGTCCATGGTAAGAGAGATGATGGATTCTCCAAGTGGTGGGTCCCAAGCTCAGAGATTCCACAAGAGTGGATGGCACTGAGGAACTCCGCCTTTGTCACTATGGCACAGCATTGAACAAAAACCATGCCCCTCAAAGTTTGTGCTGTGTTGCAACCAGCTGAAGATAAATCAGATGCTGTTTTGTAGAGATCTCCTTGTCCTGGGGCTTATTGAGGCAATTCCATGATCATGAAGTAGAACAATGCATACAGCCCATCCAGCAGAGAACCAGAGGACTCCAACTTCTCCGTGGGAGCCCCAGAAAGCTGCTTCTGAGTGCTGCTCTCCTTCCTCCCCATCTGGACATCAAAAGAACCAGTACTAGACTCCATAAGCCCACCTTGGTTGCATGGGGGTGGTTTGTGTGGTAACAAATGAGACTGTTCCAGCAACTGAAGGTGACTGCTTATGGAATTACATGGAGATGTTGTCATGGAAGCACATATTCAGCCCCTTCTATAATGGGCCAGATTGTGTCCTCCCAAATTCATACACTGAGTCTTAACCCTCAGGGCCTCAGAATGTGGCTATATTTGGATATGGAACCTCTGAAGAGGTAATTAAGGTACAATGAGGTCATATGGGTGGACCCTAGCCCTATCCGACTGGGGTGTTATCAGAAGAGATCAGGACACAGACACACACAGAGGGACGACCATGTGAGGGCACAGAGGGAAAACAGCATCTACCCAAGGAGGGGGGCTTCAGGAGGAACCAGCCCTGAGACACCTTGACCTCAGACTTGCAGCCTCCAGAACGTGAGAGAATTAAATATCTGTCATTGAAGTCCTGCAGCCTATGGTACTTGGTTACGGTATCCCTGGCGGAGTAATACAACTTCTTACAAGGCAGCTCATTTCAACATAAAAAACATTTCGTTTTGAAATCCCAACATACTGAGGCACATCGACACAAGAGCTGATCTGCTGATAACTTTCTGTGCCAAACAGACAAAACCAGGGAGCTGTTGTTGAACCCATGGGGCTAGCGGGAAGGTAAGGATTAGAAGAGTCTGGATTCTAGCCTCTCACCTCCTCCTTTTCCCCACACCTACAATCCCTGAGGATTCTTTGCAAGACAAAGTGTGGAAGTCACTGAGCTAGCACAGGTATCCGCAAACTAGAGGCCACTGCAAGTCACATTGGCCCTTCATGTTAAAGAAGGCCCATTGC
>NC_045456.1:16163161-16235791 GCF_002776525.5 Piliocolobus tephrosceles | reverse complement strand
GTCACATTGGCCCTTCATGTTAAAGAAGGCCCATTGCAACCCACTCTATTGATTTCAGGGTCCTCTCTGGTTTATGGTTCATATTTGGAAAACCTCTTGTAAAATTAGCTTATTACAAGAGCATACATGCCTCAAACATTTCCAGCATTCTCCAAGACAGACAGCATTGTGTGTTTTCACACACCAGAATTTTCATCATGGAAGGTGCTCGGTGATGGGTGGAACCTCTCTGAGAACCAGTTTTGAGGTTCTGGGAGGCCACCCACGTGGGGTCTTCTATTCATGAAGCTGTGGCATTCCTCATGCAGATCAGTCCAGATACCTGATCACCTTTTCTTATACATTATTAAACTTGGATCTGTGTGGCAATGGACTAGATGCAGTAGGGTCTTCAGTCATGCTAGGAGATCCTTAGGATAGCTACTGCCCTTTGCTCCTGGGTCGAGATGTGCTTCATAACTGTACCCTGCCCAGCCCCTGCCACCCTGGCTAACTCATAAATATTCTCACATGTGGTCTGTGATATTCTGAATATATACATATATATGATACACACACATGCACATATATGTGTGTGTTTTATGCAGGCTTCATTCCATAGGCCTGATTGAGAACGAGTAGAAATGTGATTGGACAAAACACACACACACACACTCACACACACACGTATAGGTTTTTGGTCCCGGTTCCCAACTCATGACTCCCATAACCCTTATTGCAGTCTTTTGTTAGAATGTTGGGGCACTTAGGTCTCAGAAGATAGAACCTCTCTATTTCGCTGAATTTCTCCTGTCTTCTTTTCACCTGCCCAAGGCAAGATTGTAATCTGATTGTGGATCAAAACACCCTCATTCTAGAGAGCGTTCTGCCCCATACCTTAGAGGAAGGAATGCTGCCCAGAGATGCCAAGAAAAGTCTGAATAGACTAATTGCTGGGTTTAGAGCATGGGTTTTTTGGGTCCAATTGCATTTGTACACAGTTGTCAATCTTGCCTATATAATGAAGTCTTCATAAAACACCAGGAGGACTGGGTTTGGAGAACTTCTGGGTGGCTGAAAATGTGAAGGTCCCTGGAGGGTGATTCCCAGGGAGAGCATGGAAGCTCCACACTCCTTCGCTCATACCTTGCCTTACATGCCTGTTCATTTGTGTCCTTTGTAATAGTCTTTATAATAAACCACAAACGTGTTTCCGTGAGTTCTGTAAGCCACTCTAGCAAATTAATGGAACCGAAAGAGGGGGCTGTGGGAACCCCAATTTGAAGCTGGTCACTCCAAAGTTCAGGAGGCCTGGACTTGCAACTGGTGTCTCAGGGTAAATCCCTGTAGGATCTGACACCATATCCAGACAGATAGTGTCCAAATTTTTAATTAGAGGATACCCAGCTGGTGTTCACTGCTTGGTATGTGATATGGTTTGGCTGCGTCCCCACCCAAATCTCATCTTGAATTATAGGTCCCATAGTTCCCACATGCCATGGGAGGGACCCAGTGTGAGGTAATTCAATCATGGGGGCAGGTCTTTCCCATGCTATTTTTGTGATGGTGAATAAGTCTCACTAGATCGGATGGTTTTATAATGGGCAGTTCCCCTGCACACTCTCTCTTGCCTGCCACCATGTAAGCTGTGCCTTTCTCCTCCTTTGCCTTCCACCATGATTGTGAGGCCTCCCTAGCCATGTGGAACTGTGAGTCCATTAAACCTTTATAAATTACCCAGTCTCGGGTATGTCTTTATTAGCAGTGTGAGAACAGACTAATACAGTATGCATGGGGAAAACCCCCACATTTTGTCCCAGAAGCCTTCTCTGTTGATTGTTGCAGTTTGAGAGCAGAGAGAAAACATGGTTTGAGAGTTTTTGCCTCACTCCATGATGAGCAGTTACCCACTAAATATTTTTCCCTCAGTCACATGGAAGAAAGAGTGTGCTGTGAGTGGATCCCTGGAAATCCTCCCAAAACTCATCTTGGGATTGCATCCTAACTCCCTGCTGTCACACTGGGTGGACAATTTTTATGAAAGTAATGGCAGCCCTGAGTTCATGGCAAAATAACACATTACTGTGGAAGGACAGAGGAGGCTGACTCCGTAATAGCTATTCTTAGGTGTGTCAGCTTGGAAAGAGAGACAGGGAATCATATAGAGATTACAGAGATTGCTTCCTGGCAGTGGCCCTATAATTAGCCTTGCAGAAGAATCCCTTCCAGTCTTTTGGGTATAACAGAGACATCCAAGTACTTGCACTGCATGCTCACTGCTGAACTTCATCTTCTATCAAGGCTGTTTGAGAATGCCATTTTCGTTTGCCTTGCTGTCCAGGAGCTCAAATGCCTGTGCCCTTCCCTTGCTAGGAACACACATCGCTTCAAATGAAAGCTGCAATTATCTCCAGAAGAGTGCAGGATGGGGATTAGGGTGAAGAGAGAGGGAGAGAAATATCAGCTTTCAGACTTTGCCTTTGTGATAACTATCTTATTTATCTTTTAGATGGTTGTGAAAAGCTGAAATTATGGAAGGAGACAAATTACTATTTATCCTCCAGGGAAATTAAAAAAATTCTGGAAATGCATTCTTAATAAGAAACAAATCTATACACTTATAAGTTTTATCTGCTCTTAAATTTCAATGACTAAAATTGTTAATTTTAAATTTTGTCCTATTTATCTCTAGACTTGACTATTTTTTCCCTAGTCAGATAGCTACTGAAAAAAGAAAGATGGTTATGAGATAGTTATTTGTTTAATTTTCAACGTTTTCTTAGGTATGTGATATGGTTGGTATAAAATGCTATGTTACATTTTATAAATGACTTGGGGATACACACACACACATAAACACATCTCTCCATATTTATTTAAAAATCTGTCTAGCATTAATGCAAAAGATAAAGTATATAAGGGAAAACAAGTTATAAACTTGTTTTAAATTATAGGAAGGCTACAATTCAATTCACTCTTTGAAGCATTTTGAAAGGATATCATAAGATGTGTCAATACGTTGCAATTAAATTGTTTCACTGTATAATTCATTTGTACTACGAAATCTCTGATGTTTCCTTAATTGATGCATCTTACATCCATTTAAAATATACAGTAATTATTTTTATTTATATTTGATTTGCCACCAACTGAATTTGGATTTTTATTTCCCTAAGTGGAAATTGAGCTTTCCATTAAAACAACCAAAGTCAATTTGTTTGTGCCGACGATTTCATGCAGTGATGAATCACCTAGACTTCACTTTATCTGTAGCTGTGGAAGATTAAGGTGGTCACAAATTCTTTTCAGTTCCTCTCTCCAAGAAAGGAAGTCTATTTTCCTACCCTTTAAATTGGGGCTGGCCTCCACATTTGATTTCACCAATAAAATACAGCAAAGTAATAGTGTTAAAGTGCCAAGTCTGGACTTCAAGAAGCCCTGTAGCTTCCACTTCCTCTGTTTAAACACTGATATGTGAACATGCCTGGGCTAGCCTCCTGGAGAAAGTGAAACCACATGGAACAGAGGTGCAGCCGTCTTAACTGTGAGGCCCCATCCACATGACTGAACCCAAAGATAGCACAAGCAATAGAGATGAGCCATCCTAGCTGAGCTCTGCCCAAATTAGCAAACTGCAGTATCATGCATTAAATAAACAACTGTTGTGTAAGCCACTGTATTAGTCTCTTTTCACACTGCTAATAAAAATATACCTAAGACTTGGTGATTTACAAAAGAGGTTTAATTGACTCACAGTTCAGCATGACTGCAGAGGCCTCAGGAAACTTACAATTATGGCCGAAGGGGAAGCAAACATGTCCTTCTTCACATGGCAGCAATAAGGAGAAGAATGAGAACTGAGCCAAGGGAGAAGCCCCTTATAAAACCATCAGATCTCATGAAAACTTACTCACTATTACAAGAATAGTATGGGGGAAACCGTCCCAGTGATTCAGTTACCTCCCATGGGGTCCCTCCCACAACATGTGGGGATTATGGGAACTGCAATTCAAGATGGGATTTGGGTGGGGACACAACCAAACCATATCAGCCACTATATTTTGAGAGTATAGTACTATGCAGAAACAGATAACTTAGATGGCATCTCTCTACTAAACAATTAACTGAAGACTTAATTACAAAATATATCAGTGCAAAGGCTGATAAAAGATAATAATGCAGGCTGGGTGCGGTGGCTCATGCCTGTAATCCCTGCACTTTGGGAGGCTGAGGCAGGCAGATCACGAGGTCAGGAGATCAAGACCACTCTGGCTAACACGGAGAAACCCCATCTCTACTAAAAATATGAAACATTAGTCGGGCATGGTGGCTGGCACCTGTAGTCTCAGCTACTTGGGAGGCTGAGGCAGGAGAATGACATGAACCTGGGAGGCAGAGCGTGCAGTGAGCTGAGATCACACCACTGCACTCCAGCATGGGCGACAGAGCGAGACTCCGTCTCAAAAAAAACCAAAAAAGAAAAACCAAAAAACAAAAAGCAAAAAAAAAAGATAATAATATAAACCTAAGCTAATGTAGAAACTGCAATTATGTGGCAATATTTACCTTGTTCTTTTAGATAAAAAAAGCCAAAATTATAATTTTTTATATGTGATAAAAGCAAACAAGTTTATTGGACAAACAGATTGTCTCCTAGAGCCAGTTTTTAAGAGGGATTTGTCTCATTAAAAGTTCATATAGCAGCTATATTAAAGAAAATACAAAAGTTATTTTTTATTTCTGATTTTGGCTGGACGTGATAACTCAGGTTTATAATCTCAGCACTTTGGGAGTCTGAAGTGGGAGGACTGCTTTAGCGCAAGAGTTTGAAAATGTAGTGAGCTATGATAGAACCAGTGCACTCCAGCCTGGGCAACAGAGAAAGACCCTGAAAAGAAGTAGTCAGAGAAAACTGGAGTTACAGAAAGCCAGTCTAATGTGAGATGGGTGAGTATTTCTGGGGAAATACTTTGATAAGGGAACCAAGCTTAGAAAATCTAAACAGTTTGTATGATTACTATGCCACTTGCACTATTTTGTCCTATATATCCATTATTCCCATTGTGCTTTTGTTGGAGTTTGTGGTAATAAATTCAGTATTGCACAGTTTGTCCATGAATACCTTTAATAGAGTTATTCTAATGGTGATGGTGTTGGTGTTCTACAATTGAAAGAAGAATCCTGTTTTACACATGTGTTAAGATAGAAAGTCATTCCTGACTTTGTACATACACACACACATGCACACACATACTTTTTATCAAGATTTATTTCGTGAAACATTAAATGTTCAATGGTGTAAGCAATTATTCATTTGAGACTTTTTATTTCTGTAACTTAGGACAAGAAGATATTATTTTGGCTCAGACAATACTGTGTGTGGGTTACCCGTTGATAATTTTAAATATGAAAGAATAACTGCATCGTGTTTGGGCAGTTCCAGTTTTGAACATCATGGCCTCCCTAGGGACCTGCCAGGACGAATTAGATGTGAGCTGCACCTCGAGTAGCATTCACTCATGTTGAATTAAACAGCAAAAAGCATCTACTCTAAACAAAGTTTGTAGTGTGTAAATAGCTGTCACACACCTGCTTTTGCTAATGATGATTTGACATGAAATTCAGGTGTTCCTGGAGGAAAGGAGATTGCATTAGTGCCCTGATTTCTCAGCCCTTCCTGAAACCAGGCCCTTCACAATGTGACCACATTACAGCTTCTCTCAACAGAAGGCAGGGGATAGTTCACCCCCAAAATTTTGAGTTCACCTTATTACTTGGTTTAGCCAATGGGTGTCAACAGTGGCAGAGATTTTGAAAGTGCTTGTGCTTTTTCTTGTGCTCTTGCTGTTGGCCCCCATCCTTAGATCATGCCTGAGCTACCTTGCTGGAAGATAAGAGACCTATGGTGCAGTTATCTCAGTTGATAGCCATAGGAATGAAGTCAACAGGAAACCAAAATACCATCTAGCTGAACACAACCTAAATATGCAACCCATAATCCATGTCATGAGTTGGACAACTGCATTTTATTTCAAGCCATCAAGGTAAGGTAAAGGGTGTTTGTTATGCTGCATTATTGTAGCACTAGATAACCAATCTTTTCTTAAGCATACCTTTGTTTGATTGACAATAGTTGTCGCTCAGTATCTAGAGGGGATTGGTTTCAGGACCCTCCATGGATTCCAAAACTTGAGAATACCAAGGCCTTTATATAAAACATCATACTATTTGCATTTAACTTACATACATCCTCGTATATACAGTCAGCCATGTTCTACATCTGTGAATTCAACCAATATTGGATCCAAATATTTAGAAAAATCAGGTGCATCTGTAGTGAACAATAAACACCTATTTTTTCTTGTAAATAGTAACAACTATTTACATAGCATTTACATTAGATTAGGTATTATATGTATAATTATGTACCACATAACAATGTTTTGGTCAACAACAGATCACATATATGCTGCTGGTCTCATAAGATTATAATGCCATGTTTTTACTGTACCTTTTCTGTGTTTAGCTATGTTCAGATACACAAACACTTACCATTGTGTTATAATAGCCTACAGTAGTGAGCACAGTAACATGCTGTCCAGGTTTGAAGCCCAGGAGCAAGAGGCTATCGTGTATAGCCTAGGCGTGTAACAGGCTATACCATCTAGGTTTTTGTAAGTACACTTACTGATATTCACACAATAACAAAATCATTTAATGACACATTTCTCATGAGGACTAAGCTCTGATATTTTATCTTGCCCAAATTCCCATCTAAGGGGTCTGGGTAGTCATGCTTTACAAAACATAAATTCTCATCGGATGGGTTTTATTTAACCCTATATATTGTGATCTACATTCCAATAAGACTCTGACATAACATTATGTGACAAAGAAGAAAGTGAAAATATTTTACCCCCAAGCATGTTTCTTTGCCATATCTTGAAATGGCCCTGCAAAGCTGTCCTTTGTGGGGGAAAATTTGCATCTGTAAAGAATGTCTACTAACATAGCTAGATCTTTTTCTTCCAGGCCCTCCCAATTCTGAAGAGATTAACTAAGAGTCTGGCACCTTTTAAAGGTCTGAATAGGAAACATTTGTCGTCTATTGTCTCTAAAGACTGCCACCTTAAGACTTCAAAAGAACCTTGGTCTCCACGATCTTTTATCTTAACCTGAACATCTCCTTTCTATCGACCCCAGGTCTTTAGACAAACTCAACCAATTGTCAACCAGAAAATGTTTAAATTTACCTGTAGCCTGGAAGCTCCCTGCTTTCTGGTTGACAATTACAATAACGCATTAACAACAGGGCTATGTTCTGGGTGTCGACAAAAAGAGTCAAACTCTGTAAAATATTTGGAGACATTTATTCTGAGCCAAATATGAGTGACCATGGCCCATGACACAGCTCTCAGGAGGTCCTGAGAACATGTGCCCAAGGGGATGGGAGCGCAAGTTGGTTTTATACATTTTAGGGAGGCATGAGACAACAATCAAATACATTTAAGAAATACATAAAGGCGGGACAACTCAAAGTGGGTGGGGACGTTGGCTGTAAAATTAAATGGCAACATGGCAAGCCTAACTTGGGAGCCAAGGAGCCCCGCAGTGAAATCCTAGTGCAGTTACTTATCAGTTTTAGATGCTTGTAGAAGATCCTTAAATTCTATAAGCATCAGCTTTCTCATAAAAAAATGGAGCTATTAATATTACTTCCATGAGAGTGTTGCTTGGAGAATTATTAAATTCAATGGTATATTCAGAATGCTTAGCAGAGCACCTGGCAGATATTTAACTGTTCAATAAATTATAGTTATTATTATTAAGACTGCTTACTCCTCATAGAAGCCTGAAAATTTGGGAGAAGCAGTTTATTGAGAAGAAAATTAACATAGAATTTTGATGAGCGATGCAGAAAAGTAATGAATTACCATATTTGTGACACAGAGAGTTACCTCTTTTTGAAAATGGGGCAGATTATTTTTATTATTTCATCCTGAGGGACCCATGCCCAGGGAATCAGAGGAAGCACAACAAGGATTGAGGTCTCTCATTTGAAACAGGATGTAAACACATCTGGGGAACAAAGATCACTCAGGGCAGTTTTTAACTATGTTGATTAATCACACAAATTATAATGGATGGTGCAAACAAAAATTGCTGATGCTTCCAAAATCATTAATGATTTCTGTAGTCACGTAAAGACTTTGGGAACTATTAAACCATCAACTTTTGTATCCTTTTCATTCCAATTCCAGTGATAAAAATAATCGCACATTAGGGAAAATTCAGACTATATAGAAAAGTAAAAACAAGAAAAAAAATGGAAATCTCTCTTTTCAGAGCATAAATGTTTTCTCCCAATCTTTCTTCTTCTTGACATTTAAAGGAGAGCCATAAACTACATTGAAAATTATTTTACAGAAACTCAAGACTTTTACCTTTCTTTCTGCAAAGAAAACAACGTGTTATTTCATTGTCTGTGACAGAGGACGTTGAACAATGAACTCTCAGATTCCAAACAAAACATTTCAATAAAATACCAAACTTACTGTTTGCACCCTTAGAATTGCTATAATAGACCTCGACATTTTCGAATCCTTGTTCTACTGAAAGGTGAGAGGAAAATGTGCACGGTTGTCTGGCATGAACAAGATTGTATTAAACAGCCCTATATTAGTAGGTTGAAAGTATGCTGATGAAAAGAAACTAACACAATGTGTTGAAATAAGAAAGAAAAGTACACTTTCTGATCTCTCTCTCTCTTTAGAAAAGCACAACTCTAAAATTTGCTTTGATTTTTAGTTTACGGACACTCTGACATCTCTTTTCTTTTTTAGGGTGTTCAAAAATGACCTCAGAATGCTTCATGTGAGCTCAATCATGAATAATTGTGGTAGGAGTTTATTGGATGGTCTGATACCCATTCTAATTAAGCACATAAAAGTACACTGGATTCCTCAAAATTATATCCAGAGCCATCACAGGTTACAGATCCAACAGGAGAAATACACACTGCTCCTAGCTGAGAAGGCTGTTGAAAACCTACATGAACAATGGCACTTATAGGATTTAAGGTTGACTCAGGGCACCCTGGATTGAAGAGGATAACCTGAGTTGAAGTGAATTCTTAAGACCCCATAAATACAATGTTTTGTAGGGGGCTGATATAACCCAATCCATGCCTGATGCTCCTAGATCTCTAGTCTGATTTCCACCCTGCCAACCCCTCCAGTAGTCAACTCTCAGTGTGCACATGTGCTTAAGTGGTTCTGAGCCTCTCAATAAACAGCCCAGGACAGTAAGGGCCAAACAAGCCTTCAAGTATATAAAGGAAATTGCAAGTGAACCACTCCTGCAACCCAAGATCTAAGCCCTATTAAGAAAATAGATGCCTATTTATCATCTCCATTCACGTGCCTTGCAGGGGCAAAGAAATGACTAAAGAAACTCTTGCAATGTATGTGCCAAAGACATGCATTTCCCTTTGAATTATCTGTGGAGTTAATTTCCAAAGATGCAACAGAACATAACAGAGCAATGGATCAGTGCCTGGCAGATCCATAAGTCTTACACTAAATGCATGACTGGTAGTCTACCAGATGACAGAGGAATTCTTCTTCATACCATTGTCCTAGCTCTGATTTACAAACAGATATTAAAAATACAGAGGGCAGATTCTCAAATCACAACCTTTCAAAGTTAACATCGAAAGAAACCATAATAATCACATTCGTTACTAGACAGTACCTTATTTTCACCATGTGTTAGTTAAGCACTTAATTGGCTCTCCCATGCTTTGTTAGCAACATATCACGATTATGAAACTTCATAACCAGTGTCCACTCAATATATTTAAATTTCATTTGTTATGACTTCAGCTAGGTGGATGACTGACTTGCTAGACAAATATATAAAAGCATATTAAATTTATGCATAGGTAGCAGTGGCTTAATAGGATTTCTCCTACATTTTGGCATTTCACTGAAACATGCTTTATTTTCACAGTATGCTAGCTGTTAAGTGCAGGCACATGAATGAAAAAGGAATTTGGCCATTTCCCTATCCACAAATGTTATTGTTTCTACAGCTGCCTCCTCCATTTCTGTGTCGGGCTCAACCTAGGAGAAAAATTTTAATGTGAATGGAAGTCTGCACCCAGGCTCTGAGAAAGTGTGTGGAAGAAGATGGTAGGTGTGCTCATGGTAGCATGCACATCATAGGTCATAAACAATGAAGCACCTGTCCTTTACAAATATGAAAGCTGAGCTTTCATATTTGTGATGTTACTCAGACTCTTTGTCCAGGTTTCAGTCCTTTTCTTTGCCCTTCAATTTAAAAGTAATCACAACTAAATAGGATATATGGATCTCCAATCCATAAGATGAGGTGATTAGGAACTGTTGTTTGGGACGCATTGGAACAGGTGGAGATGATTAGTCTAGAAAAGACACATCTTGCTGTTGAAATATTTGAAATTCACGTAAGAGAGGAAGAGAACTCTTCCTGTTGCATTCCAGGGGACAGAGCTAGATCTCATAGATAAAAGCCACAAGGAGACAGAGGTAAGAAAAACATTAATATATGCTAAATAGGAGAATCCTACAAACAGTACTATTTTCAGAAAGAGCATTAATACAATATCTATCAGACAATTATCCTAGAATATTATAGTTTTTTAAAAATTGTGTGTCTACTGTATACCACCTAGGAAATATTAAATACTATTTTTGTTATTGCTACTTTTATTTTTATTATTAATCCAGAGCTTTTCCAGACATTAATAAACTCTTGGCAGACGTAGATCATACATCAGTTGCTCATTCATTGTCACCTCTATGAGCGTATTTCTGATAGTAGAAGCTCAGTTTGTGTTGTGTAATAAATAAAAAGGAAACAATGAAAGCAAATTACTCATTATTGCCTTATGGTTAAATAAAGATTAAAAAACATTGGAAACCATGTAGAGAAAGCAGGATATAATTATATTAGAAACCACTGTGTAACCATCACTAATATTAAGCAATACATTTAGTCCTGACAGCTCCTTGTAAGTGGAAGGAGACGTATTGCCAACTTGTACTATCTACTGGAAAATGTAGACATTGGCAAAGCTGTCAACTGTCTCACAAGAGAGGCCAAGGGGCTTCTACAGGTATCCTCCAGAGGTATTTGTGGGTTCAGTTCCAGACCATCACAATAAAGAAAATATCACAATAAAAGCAAGTCACACAAATTTTTTTGTTTCCCAGTGAGTATAAGAGTCATGTTCACACTGTACTGTAGTCCATTAAGTGTGTAATACCATTGTGTCTAAAAAATACACACACCTACATTAAAATACTTTATTGCTAAAAAAAAATGTTAACAATCATCTGAGCCATCAACGATTTGTAATCTTTTTGCTGGTGAAGGGTCTTGCCTCAATGTTGATGGTTGCAGACTGACTAGGGTGATGGTTGCTGGAGGTGGGGATAGCTGTGACAATTTCCTAAAATAAGACAACCATGACATTTGCTGCATTGGTTGATGCTTCCTTTCATGAAAGATTTCTCTGTAGCATGAGATGCTATTTGATAGCATTTTACCCACAAGTAGAACTTCTTTTAAAATTGGAGTCAATCCTCTAAAACCCTGCCACTTTTTTATCAATTAAGTTTATGTAAATATTCTAGATTTTTTTTTTGTTATTCCAACAGTCTTCACCAGTATATTATATATTATAATCTTCACCAGTGTATTCCTTCTCAGAAATAATTTTCTTTGCTCATTCACGAAAAGCAACTCCTCATCCATTCAAGTTTAGTCATGAGGTTGTAGCCATTCAGCCACATCTTCAGGCTCCACTTGTCCTTCTACTACTCTTACTATTTCTGCCACATCTGCAGTTACTTCCTCCACTGAAGTCTTGAACCCCTCAAAGTCATCCATGAGGCTTGGAATCAACATCTCCCAAGCTCCTATTAATGTTGATAATTTAACTTCCTCCCACAAATCATAAATGTTCTTAATGGCATCTGGAATGGTAAATCCTTTCCAGAAGGTTTTCAATTAACTTTGCCCAGATCCATCAGAGGAATCACTATTTATGGCAACTATAAATTATGAAATGTATCTCTTAAATAATAAGACTTTAACGTCAAAATGACTCCTTGATCCAGGGGCTGCAGAATGAATGTTGCACTAAGAAGCACAAAAAGAACACTAATCTCTTTATACATCTCCATGAGAGCTCTTGGGTGACCAGATTCATTGTCAATGAACAGTAAATGTTGAAAAGGGTCTTTTTCCTGAGCAGTAGATATCAATAGTGGCCTCAAAATATTCAGTAAACCATGCCGTAAATAGATGTGCTATCATCCAGGCTTTGATGTTCCATTTCTAGAGCACAGGCAGAGAAGATTTAGCATCATTCTTAAGGGCCCTAGGATTTTTGGAATGCTAAATGAGCATTGCCTTCAACTTAAAGTCACCAGCGGCATTAGCCTCTAAGAAAAGTTATCTTGTTCTTTGAAGCTTTGAACCCAGACATTGACTTCTCCTCTCCAGCTATGAAAGTCTTAGATGGCAACTTACTTCAACATTAGGCAGCTTCATTTACATTGAAAATATGTTGTATAGTGTAACCACCTTCATTAATGATCTTAGCTAGATCTTCTGGATAACTTGCTGCAGCTTCTAGATCAGCAATTGCTGCTTCACTTTGCACTCTTATGTTATGGAGGTGGCTTCTTTTCTTAATCTTCATGAGCCAACCTACACTGGCTTCCAACTTTTCTTCTGCAGCTTTCTCATCTCTCTCAGGCTTCATCGAATCAAAAAGAGATAGGGCCTTGCTCTGGATTAGGCTTTAGCTTAAGAGAGTATTGTGGCTGGCTTGATTCTCTATTCAGACCACTGGAACTTTCTGCATATTAGCAAAAAGGCTGCTTCACTTTCTTAGCATTCATGTGCTCACTGAAGTAGCACTTTTAATTTCCTTCAAAAATTTTTCCTTTGCATTCACCACTTGGCTGTTTTGCGCAAAAGGCTAGCTTCTGCCCTCTCTTGGCTTTCGACATGACTTCCTCATGATCATTTCTTGCTTGTGATTTAAAGGGAGAGACTCTGCCTTTCACTTGAACACTTGACCTTTGTAGGGGATTAATTGGCCTAATTTCAATATTGTTGTGTCTCAGGGAATAGTGAGGCTTAAAGAGAGAGAGAGAGGTGGAGCAGTCAGAATACACACAACATTTATCAATTAAGTTTGCCATGTTATAAGGGTGTGATATGTGGCACCTCAACACAGTTACAATAGTAATAACAAACATAACTGATCACAGATCACCAGGACAAGTATAGCAATAGTAAGAAATAATAATAACAATAATAATACAATAATAATAACAATAATAATAATAACAATAATAATATTAATAATAACAATAATAACAAAAACTTTGTGAGAAATACCAAAATATGGCATAGGGACACAAAGTGAACACATGCTGTTGGAGAAATTATGTATAGCTTTGCTCAATGCAGGGTTGCCACAAACATTCAATTCAGTAAAAAATGCAATATCTGTGAAGCACAACAACGTGAGGTAGGCCTGTGTTTGGATGAGCACTAGAGACCAAGAAATACCCAAATAACATTTAAAACACAGAGGCTAAGGGTTACAGATGTGTGTCATTTTAATCTTCCTTTAATAAAATTATTTATTGTATAGAATGATTTTCTTTAAATAATTACATGCCCTAGAGAATTACAATTTGATAAGTAAATATTTTGCATGTGTTTTTGTTATAGATAAGCTAGTCTACAGACTACACTGGGTATGGGTAAGCTAGTCTATAGGCTACACTATGTATGAGTAAGCTACACTATACAATACATTGGATATATGTAATCTAGTCTATAGGTTATACTGGGGATGGGTAAGCTACTCTACAGACAGCAGTGGGTGTGGGTAAGCTAGTCTATAGACTACTTTGGGTATGGAAAACCTAGCCTATAGGCTATACTGGGTATGGGTAAACTAGTTTATAGACTACATTGAGTATGAGTAAGCTAGTCTATAAACTACACTGGGTTTGGGTAAGCTAGTCTATAGACTAAACTGGATATAGGCAATCTATTATATACATTATACTTTATATGGGTAAACTAGTCTATAGACTAGAGTGGATATGGGTAATCTAGTCAATAGGCTATATTTGCTTTGGGTAAGTTAGTCTATAGACTACAGAGGATATGGGTAATCTAGTCTACATACTAAATTGGGTGCTATAGACTCCACTGGGTAGAGATAGGTAGGCTAGTCTATACAATAAACTGAATATGGGTAATCCAGTCTATAGACTATACTTGATAAGGATAAGGTAGTCTATAGACTACACTAGGTGTGGGTAGGCTAGTCTATAGACTGCACTGGGTACTAGTAAGCTTGTCTGTGGACTCCTATCAGGGATGCATTCAGATATGGAAACATGCATAATGAACATGAGCAAGTGTAAGGCCGAGCCAATATTATTGCTTACAAGTTCTCAAACAGAAGGGTCAGCAATGCCTTTTTGTTGTCCACCGAGTCTACTGGAATAAGCTTGAGTCTTTCACAATTGCCACATACAACGCAAAGCAAAGCAAAGCAGGATAATTTTACAGCTGGACTTACTCATATTTACATAATCCGAGCCTCAGCATCTTTCTATCTCTTCTTCTAGTGACAAATAATGGTAATCATAACAAAAACCTAGTAAGAAAAAGTCATTATTAGAAGTCCTTTGGCAGATAGAATCCCATATAAAATTTTTAAAATAATCTGTGGTCAGGTTGAGCCTACTTCCTAGAATTTGGGATGATTAATAGTATTGACAATTTAAAAAGGACTAAAACATTTTGGCAAATCAAATGAAATGGTTCTAAATAACCATACTGCTCATTTTGATCAATCAAAATTACTCAGTGAGTATAAATTCAGTGGTTTTAACAGAGGACAAATTTTGCAAATTTTAAAAATAGGCTACCTCTTTAGTATAAGCACTATACTAATGTAGACATAAAAATACATAGTATGTTTTGATTCATATATTTATAATATTGATAATTACAACTAGATAAAACATAATGTATTTATGCAGTTAAAAGTCATGCACTAAAATTTTTTCTTATGTGGGTCAATGATGAAAAATTTTTGTTGGTTGGAATTAGCTGTTTATTATAACATGTCTGTGTTGCATCGTGTGTGTGTGTGCGCGCGTGCACGTGTGCGTGTGTGTTTACTTATCTATGGCTAATAGTTTTCTCTGAAAAACTAAGATGAAGAATATTAGACACAATAAATGTGCAGAAACTATATTTACATAATTGTCAGGGTCTCAAGAAACATCAGGGAAGTGTGACCATTTATTTCCATCTTCACAATTGCTTCTCTGTAATTACGCTGTGCTTCTTGGTGAAGCCTTCTTGAAATGTCAGGTATTTACACCTGTTTCGGATGGTTGTCATCGGTGGTATTTTAGATTCCCCAGTTTGTTTGTTAGGAGAAGCACTAGTGATGCAAGACACCAGAACTGTCCAGTTTGTAAAAGAAGCAGGGATAATTCAGATGGCAGAGACTTGATCCTGGGTTTGGGTGAGTCCTTTGTTTACCCAGTGCCCATCAGTCACAGCTATGCTACCAAGCAGCATGTTTAAACTTTCATTAATACATCTATGACCTTCATGCTTAATGAGCCTTCAGGGGTCTCAGCAAGCTACATTTTGAAATAAACCTCATAAGGAATAAACAAGGAAATTGGAAACAGGCAGAGGAACTAGCAAGAGCATTTGGTAGTGTAAACCAAAGTCTAAACTATCAGTAGAAGCCAAAGTGACTCAAAATATCTCATGTATTTTACAAAACAGATGCTCTTTGCTTTAAGGAGAGAAATGAAAAATCTCAAAACACAGTCCAGGAAAAATGAAATCTGAATTGTACCACAGTAAAATATTATTCTTGACTTTATAAAACATTTTTCTCTACATACTGGACTCTTTAATAACAGAACTTATTATACCATTTAACTGCTACAGAAAGATGAAAGCTATTTAAAATATAGCACACCTATTATACGTTGAAATTAGGAGCATTTTAGGCCATTAAAATATCCCAGGAAAGGAGAGGGTCCAAATTACTAGACTAGTTTCATGGCTTCACTGAGCCCTGACAGATCAATTTAATATTTGAACATCATTAATTTGAACATTCCTCATGTAATTTAAGGCTCACACTGCATAATACAGGGATGCATTCAGGATCTGGACTTGGAGAGATCATTTTAAAAAGCCATTAAGGTTTAGAAATAGAAGAAATTACAGTGGTTAGTAAAATACTATGGAACATTCTGCAACATGCCTCAGTTGTAAGGCTACCAAATCCTAAAGATGGAGTGAAAATTGATACAAACTAGTTGGACAGGTTTCTACAAACATTTGTATATTTTATTGAATGTGTATATGAAAGCTAGAGATATGTGTCATTACTTTTCCCAATCGCCTTTCTCCCAACTCTTTTTCTTGGAAGAGTCAAGGTTGTTACAGGAACACAGAAATCCATTGGAGGAACTCAGAACTGACACTACCTACTAGACACTTAGTCTTACAATGATCTTCCCCTCTTCTCTCTTTTCCTTTTCATTTATAATAGAAACAAAATTTATAGATATTTAAAACACATATGCTTTCCCCAAAACATTAAGGCACAAAAGGCATTCATTTTATGCAAATTGATCATAATCATAGCCATGAAGCAAACATATCTCATGATGGTTTTGATCTCCAATGTTTTCTCTTGCAAATAATAGGTCTCTTAATCACGTTAAAGACCTTTGGTCCTGTAGCACATGTCATTTTTAAAGAATGTATCCATAAGAGATTTGACACAAGGCACTCTTGATTGTATCTATTTTTTATAAGAAACAAAAATAAGAAGGTCTAAATTGCAAATACACTTGATTTCTTCTTACTGGTACCTTTAAGAGGAGTCAGAGTTGTGTTTAGAAAAGGTGTTGAGGTGTGAAAGCTGTAAATAATTGGACTCTCAAAATATGAAATAAAACCTAAAGTGTGGATAAGTTAAATTTGGAAAAGTGATTTCTGTTGGACTACATTTTGTCTAGACTTTCTCATTTCCCATTACGTAATTTGTGATATGACACTAAACATTCTTGCACACATGAGAATTTAAGATCCCTCTTATACAATAATATTATTCTGTATTTGAAGACCCCTATTTAAAGAACATTTTCATTGTGAGGCTATTTTTAGTAGATCCTGTACACTTAATAGTGGAGATAATGATAATATTTTTTATGAGTATGATGAGGCAAATGATGAGATATGTTTACTCCCTGATGCATCATTTACCTAGCTCAACAAATGTGTGGAGTTATTGGATTTTGTTACTTATATGGGTGTGTAGAAGGGAAATCTTCTTGCTTTCTGCCAGTCTTAGGGGAGGACTTGAATCTGATAATGTCCCTGTGAATAGCCAAATAGCTATTTATCAGTTCTATCCCATACTTAAGTCTTTTGACCTCCTAGTCAATTTTATGAGAGCTGTGTATGAACTTCCTCCCCCCAAAACTTCAGAAGTCAATGGAATTTGATGAAAAATAAGGGAATGAATGAGGAGGAAACTACTCCAAGAACAAGAATCAACAGGGTTTTTCTAGGGGGCCTGTTCACCTTTATAACACCCCACTTTTCCAAATGACAACACTTTTTCTAGTGATTAATTAGGATTCCAGCAGAGTTTTCATAAATTTGGAATCTAGTTAAAAGGGGAATCATTAAATCGATAAGTTCAAACTAGTTTTCCTAGGTTATCTTCCTTTGAAAGTGCTCAGTGAATAAAGCAATGCTCTATACACACAGTAGAACTACGGATATATATGTATCTATAGCTATATAGATATATAAGATTCTCGTAGATGACATCATTGTCGTATATATTACATATACCTACATATGCATGTGTGGGTGGAGAGATAGATCTTGAAATTGAATTAAATTACCCTAATAATTCAGTTTTATTGTCTTTTAGTTCTTATTTTTCTTGTTTTCTCTTGTCTTCTTTAATCTCTTTTTACTGCTAGCAATTAAAGATTTAAGAGACTCAAAGACCTAAAATGGCATAGTATTTAAATGTAAGCATATTTTGGAAATTCTAAGATAGCTGTAGAATTTATTTTTTACATAATCCTGAGAAAAAACTATGGATTTTTTTTTTATCACAACAGTTGAATTACACCAAGTCATTGTTTCATTGGAAATGGAAATAATATTGACAGGTTCACTTCACTCTTTGGACTTATAAATAACAATCTGAACTTCTCACCTCAGGTTCTACCTGGTTTTGTAAGTATAAATGTAGACTGTAACGTAAACTTATCCCTCTGTTCTTCAGTCAAAACTCGGGAGCATGAAAAGCTCATAGAACGTCTTTCTTAAATTCATATAGCCATATGTATTCATAGTAGATATATATATATCCCCTAGATAGAGTGTTACTGATTTTTTAACATATTCTGTTCATCTTTAGGTATGGAGGAAAGTTTTCAGTCCACAGCAGGTTTGCATTTGACAGATTTTCAAGTAACCATTATTTTAGCGAAATGCATCCAGTTAAATTCAGCCTTTTTTTGGTTGATTTTAGAAACCAGAGGTTTTCTTTATTTTCCACATTGATGAGTAGGGAAAGGGGTATGAAAAAGCTACTGAAATTCTGTCTAAATGGGAAGGCTAAAGATATGCTCAAAGTTTGCTTTGTTTGGCTTTGTTTGGCTTTGTTTCTTTGAAATGTACACAGGGCAAGTTGGGCCATGAAGTAAAAACTTCTGAAACCTGAGGTTGATAAGCATTCCCAAATCACATCCTGTTGTGAGATGCCAAGATGACAAGTGTTTCAAGGAAGCACCTGCTTGTTTAGGTGTGACACAGGGCCACATCACAGAGGCATCATCTTTTGTCTGTTTGAGACAGGTTGCCACTCTGTTGCTCAGGCTGGAGTGCAGTGGCACCATCATAGCTCACAGCAACCTTGAACTCCTGGGCTCAACCCATCCTTTCAAGGATGACAACCTAGGACTCAGCAGTTGTGTTCATTGCTTAAATCATGGAGCAAGACCCTTAGAAGATGTTGTATTGTGAAAAGGCATGAAGATGCTCAGAGTACATCCATGAAATGGTCTTATTTGTTTTACATGTGATTATTAGCATTCCAAGCTCTGTATTTGAGGACAAAGGATTCTTATAAAGCAGTGTTGTTTATAAAACATTTAAAAGACAAGCAAATGATGGGAAAATCCTCTAAGTCATATATACTATACTTAGCCCCTTTGTGCTGCGATGGAAGACATATAGGTACTGGTTCAATGTCTGTAATAACAGCTTTAAAATATAATGTGAAAAAATGAGTGTACTCAGATAAAGAGGATAATTGTGCATTCAAGAAATTTGTATCATCCCTTTTTTCTACATTTTCTTGCCCCAAGTATTAATAAAAGCTTAGGTGAATTTTTAGAATATAGATTTTTTTTTCCCATTGTTACTGTCATCTTTATTTAGCAGTGATATTTCAAACTATTTTGAGATCTTTAGTATACATATGGGAGATATGAAGGAACAAATAACAATGGTATTCTGTTTCTTCTCTGAGAAATTCAACAGGTTGCTAGTGAAAGGACTGTTTAGTTGTAATAGCATTTTATTATGGAACATTATCAGTTTATACCGTGTGAGGTGTTCATTTCTGTCACAGTGAGGGAACATGCATCCTTGCTGTGTTCTCAATTTAACTTAAATCTCATGATTTCATGTTTTGAACAAACATCTACTTAATTCCTGGCTCCTACTCCCCACCCACTGGCAGCCCCTGTGCAGCTGCCATGATTACTAATCCAACTGGCGATGGTTGGGGGAAGGTATTAAGTGAAATTTTGACTTAAGAAAGGCTAAACTACTTACAGTGCAATAGCATTTCCCCATAACATGTAAAACACGTAGAGAAATAAATAAATAAACAAATAAATAAGTAAAATCAGAGAACAAGATCACTCTTTATCCAAATAACACAGGTTGGTTTTATTGCTTTAAAGCATAGGCACAAAAGTCAGTCTCTGGTGGAAGACTTGGATTTCAACTTACTATTGCCAAACGGGTTGATATAAGAGAATGTGTGGTATGCAGCTACGTATAGATGTGTACCTGAGATGTGTAGGAATCTCAAGAACTTTTTGGATGTTTTTTCCTGTGATGATGGAAAGACCTAGTAGAATTACATAACAATTCGGTGTGAGTCCTTAGCACAGATCCTTCTTTTTTTCTTTTTTCTTTTTCTTTTCCACTATATGACCAAACTGATGGCAACAAAGGTAGCATTCTGATTCTGTAAGGACACGGTGTAGGAATGTCTTATGCTAGTGAGTCCATCACGTGCTAGTTCCATTTATTTATTTATTTATTTATTTATTTAGTGTGCAATCTCAGCACACTGCAGCCTCCACCTTCCTAGGTTCAAGCAATTATCCTGCCTCAGCCTCCTGAGTAGCTGGAACTACAGGCACCCGTCACCATGCCTGGTTAATTTTTGTATTTTTTTTTAAGTAGAGATGGGGTTTCACCATGTTTGCCAGGCTGGTCTTGAACTCCTAACCTCAAGTGATGCGCCTGCCTTGGCCTCCCAAGGTGCCGAGATTATAGATGGGAGCCACCACACATGCTGGTTCTTAAGAATAAGTGAGAAGATTCTGTATTGTGAAGTCAACCCATTGCATTAAATGTGTTGTTTATATTTGCTTCAAAATCTGCTTCTGACAAATTCGATGTCATTTTGTATTGCAATCTGGTGTCTGTAGGGTTTGCCTTGCAGTTTCATGTGAAATAACATTTTAAAAAATGGTTTGTACCTACATAGAGCTTATTCTAAACTCAGAGTGTGGATTGGTGTCTTGGATGGGAGCTGCTGTGTGTTTTCCTTCCTGTGCCACCCTTCCTGTGCCACCCTTCCTCCTCCACACACTTCCATGTGGCTGGCTGCGGCTAACATCAGCCATCCCTTATACATAGGGTGAGAAGACTTGGGATTTGGTATCTTTACCACTTGATCTCACTTGCTCCCCTTTCTTCTTAGTGCATGGAATTTACTTCCTCTGTAGGGAAGTCAAGCCTCCTCCTCTTCGGTCTTCAGGCAGTCTGAGACCTTTCTAGCCTTGCAATCTCAGAATTGCAGCATTTTATTACCTCAGAATTCCTCTGGCAGTGCTGCTGAACTTGAAAAGCAGTATCTGGAGCTTTGTATTTTCAAAGCTTCTTTTGGCTGTTTGCCTGGAATTAAGTCTACCTACTAATGTTTGCTCAGGTACCTAAGTCATCCACACATCCTGTTTTATCTTTAAGCTGACAATCCTAAAGTGAGAGCCATGTCATCACTGTAATCCACGAGATGAGAGCCAAGGGTACAAAGCCTGAGAATTCAAAGTTTAAAAGTCTTATTTAGGATGTTTCAATAAAGGACACCTACTTATTCCTGCACAAACAATTGTGGGTAAAGAAAGAGATGGAACACCTTTTGAAATGCATATGGGTAGCAAACCATTTTTTTACTAAAAAACGTTCTTTTTTAATTTTATTTTATTATTTTTTCTTTTTTTTGAGACGGAGTCTCGCTCTGCCGCCCAGACTGGAGTGTGGTGGCTGGATCTCGGCTCACTGCAAGCTCCGCCTCCTGGGTTCACACCATTCTCCTGCCTCAGCCTCCCGAGTAGCTGGGACTACAGGCGCCTGCCACCTCTCCCGGCTAGTTTTTTGTATTTTTTAGTAGAGACGGGGTTTCACCATGTTAGCCAGGATGGTCTCGATCTCCTGACCTCGTGATCCGCCCGTCTCGGCCTCCCATAGTGCCAGGATTACAGGCTTGAGCCACCGCGCCCGGCCTAAAAAACGTTATTTTAAGCTAAATGTGACCCTAACACACAGTGCCCCCCAAACACACACACACACACACACACACACACACATTTTATTATGTGACATAAAAAAGTACATTACTAAATTAATCAATAATTAAGTAATTATTTGACAATTATAAACAACTAATAACCTCTAAAATGTTTGCTAAAGTTGCAATGTTTAAAATGTATGCCAATAACTAGCTTTTACATGGTTAACATTAGAAAAGCTTATGCTGAAGGAATTGTTCTTTCTGAAGTAATTTGATTAATAAAGATTGCTGCTGTCTTGTACAAGATTCTTGCACAAGATGGGAGAAGATTCTGCTGAGAAGGGAGAAGTCACCTGGTGGTCTGGTGAGCAGGGTAGGACTAACAGCCCAGAAGTTCCAGAGCTTGTGCAAGGCCCCAGCGCCAGTAAATGTGAGTGACAAGATGAGGGTTGAGCTGTCTTGTTTCCGTGCCTGAACCCTTTCCCCTGAATTTCCCAGCCTCAAAAGGCTATGATTCTGCTTTTGGTCCTGTGTATAAATCACTCCAGTTCTCCACACGTCTGTTCAAGGGTAAGGACATCCCTCTTAGCATGGAAATGTGATTGAAGCCCAGTTAAAGCCATGAATCATTCCCAAACCTGCAGGACATCCCAGTTTACCTGGGGCCCTTTAGAAAAATTGCAATTCCAAAGCTCCACCCTTAGGGTAATGCAGACCTGTCACTGAGCAGAATCACAAATCAGAATAGGAACAGGGACCAGTGTCTGTGTTTGGTAGTCAACTGTGGTTTAGTTCATCCTACTTCTCAGTGACCTCTTCCATTCACATAGGTTGCTATCTCTTATCTGATCATCCTCCATAATCAATACATTGGCTGAAATGATGGGAAAAATATTCCAGCTCTGCAGTCATTTTGTTTATTAGAATGTTGTGCTTGGGCAGCAATTCTATCCCCTGGGAAAGACTGAGGAAGGTCCCCTGTGGCAGGAGGTAGCATGATATGATGCAAGACGTTGGACTTTGGGTTCAGAGACAAGTTCCGATCCTGACTGTGCTCTCTGCAAGGCAATTAACTTCCTACATTTAAAAAATTCTACAAAGTCATACAAATACACTTACCTAGTGTGTTGTTATGAAGACAAAATATTATTTACAGTACCTGCTCAATAAATATGAGGGTCTCATGAATCTCCTTCAGAGGGGGAGAAAGCAGAGGAAACCCTCTACTCTTGAACTTCTCCTTTTTTTCTTGAGACAGGGTCTCACTATATTTCCCAGGCCAGAGTGCAGTGGTGCCATCATGGCTCACTGCAGCCTCGACCTCCTGGGCTCAAGCAATCTTCCTACCTCAGCCTCCCTAGTAGCTGGAACTAGGAGTGTGTGCTAGTATGCCAGGCTACTTTTTTGTTTTGTTTTGTTTTGCTTTTTGTTCTTTTTCTTTTTTTGTATAGACAAGGATCTCACTATGTTGCACAGGCCAGTCTTGACCTCCTGGCCTTAAGCAATCCTCCCACCTCAGCCTCCCAAAGCACTGGGATTACAGGTGTGAGCCACTGTGCCCAGCCTTGAACTACTCAACTACTCTTATATTTACGTCAAAAACCTTACCTGACCTCTACATCCATAAATCCATCCTGCAAGATATATGTGTATATGCACACATGCACATCAAAAGTTGAGGATCATTTATGTATTCACATATTTTTTTACTCATATAGAGCTATGCATAGAGTTTGAAACAGCATAGAAAGCTCTTTTATTTTAAAAATGAGATTAATAAAACATCCTGATAATTACTGTTTTCTAGTCTTTTGATTTTAGCTCATACAATTCTGCATGACAAATACGTTTTCTCTTTATTTGCTTTATATGTATACATGGTTTCTGTGCCTTAGTAAAAATGCCAACCAAGTTTATTTTTTTCTTCTTTGAAGAATTTTTGCAGAGCTATGAAGGAAATGTAGAAAATAAAAGATAAGTTACTACATGGAATAAAATTCATAAAAAGCCCTTCCCTAGTATTTCTCCAAGTAGCATCAGTTGCATATTTCTGCAGAGTGCTAAGTTAATATTTTTGATAATTCAAGAATTCGAGCCACCATCCAGTTTCATTCTGCAGATGTAGGATAGTTTAACTGCTCAAGTAGGTCATAAAATACACCATTTATAAAGCATTTAGCTACACTGTACCATGCAAAGGATAACATGTTAAAACAAAAACCTTTCTTAAGGAGTTTGATATTAAAAGCATCGCATTGCAATTATTCATCCTCAAAGATCTGTGTTGCAGAATTCACAGTTTAGATTAGAGAATATCAAGGGGCAGCACTCCGAAGTGTGGCAAATTGGGGGAACTTCTCCTAGCATCTTGCACCTCATGATAACTGAAACTAAGTGCAGGGCTGGCTATTTGCTATTCTGTGTTGCAGTTAGACAAAGCTAATTAGCAACATTGTGCTCAGTAAATATGTTTCAACATACATTAACCGATTATCCGTCAGTGAAATATTACACAATTAATTTTATAATACAGCTGTCAACAGCAGAGATGATGGGCATGATTTGAAGCAAGAGCCTACCAGAGTATGTTTCTCAGCCTTGGTACTGTTGATATTTGGGGCCACATGATGCTCCGTGGGGCTATCCTATGCACTGCAGGCTGTTTTGCAACATTCCTAGTCTCTATCTTCTGAATGCCAGCAACTCCCCCACTCTCTGTCCCACCCACGTTGTGACAACTCAGAATGTCTCCAGACATTGCCACACGTCCACGGCGGAACAAAATTGCCCTGGTTAGAGTCACTGTAATTCTCAAATTGCCGAGTTTTACATTAGTATTTTAAAGCACCCCAGGTCATTGGAATTTGCAGCCTAGCTTGACAAAATCGGTGGGCTATTCTTTTGCGACTTAAAGTCAGACCTACCAACCTGGAACATCAGCACCATCGGAGACCTTGTCAGAAATGCAGATTCCCAGACCTACAGACCCAGAGTCTGCATTTTACCGAGACCCCCAGGGGATTTCTTTGCACATGGAGTTTTAGAAGCCATTCTCTGGCTCCTACAGCCTCCTCTTCTCAGAGAAGTCTCCACAATTCCCATGTCCCGTTGGGCAGACAGTCCAAGCAAACAGATATAATGGTTGCACCTCGTCACCCTCACAGCTTCACAGCAGACTGAATTGGGGAAGATGCCTGACATGGTGGATGCAGCGGGTGGATGCAGCATCTGTCAGTTACCAGGTAAAGAACTAATTAGATTCTCTCTAGAGAGTTTTTGTTACTGACAAGGGCTCCAGAGATTGTGTTGGTTTGTTGGAAGACAACAAGAAGCAAATACTTGGGGCAAAGCTGAATGACCTGAATGGCAGATATTGACAGAGGAACCTGTCCTGCTCAGGTCTTGGCTATCTCTGCTCTCATTTTTCTTCCTTTCATTGTTTTCTCTCCCTGTTTCAGAGATTTTCCTTTGCCTCCCTGTTGCCCTTGGTGCCCAGCTGTGCGTGTGCAGTGCATCAGCTATTCTTGGCTTGGCCCAACCCTTGGGTTGGGTTGGCATCAGCTACTCTTGGGTTGGCCTTTTCTTGGCAACAGATTATACCTGTGATGAAAATGAAAATGTGTTTTACTTTAATAAAGTTGGAGGATGGTACCAAACTGTATCATTAAGTTATAATGCAAATTATATAACTGCACATTGTCTATTGGTTGAACTCTTATGAAGAGCCATTTGGTGTTTAAAGAGGCATAAAAATAAATACCTACTTTACTGTCTAATATTGTTTTTAAAGATACATATTGGGAAATAATCCAAAATAAAGAAAAGGAGAATTTAAAACAACTTGAGTGTTAGTAAGTGAATGAGCAAAAAACTTATATTTTGTCAACTGATAGAAATATCATACAGCCATTAAAATGATAATCCCTAAATTTGTATAACAACATTGAAAATGTTTGTGTCAATTCAGCGACAAAGGCAGAAACACAATTTTATCCATGGCAGGCAAGATTGGAGCTGTAAAACGTGTGGATGCACAAAAAGATAGGAATGAAACACAAAGAGTAAAATTTGTTGATTTAACATGAGATGGTGCACATTTTTAGATTTTTGCTTTCATAAAGTTAGATGATTGATAAAGATGTACATGTGTTTCTGTCACCTCTATCATGTCTATCACCTCTTTTCATGTCTCTTGAAGTGTAGTGCTTCTTAAACCTTTCCTCTATGTAGGTTGAAAAATCCAGGAGACCATAGATACACTTTAATGTTAAATGAGCACGAGATGGCACAATTTTTAGTTGCTATCTTCTTAACTAATTGTTTTTCATTCCACTGTAACAAAGAGATGTTTTCAGGTGTACCTAAGTGCAAGAATGATAACTACTTGTCTATAAAATTTGAAGTGTACTTGTCTATAAAATTTTAAGCTTTTATTTATTTATTTTAATTAAGAAAAGGGCAGCTATGAGGAGCTTGGCTGGGGCTGCATTCAGAACCTTGCTGCAGTTATTGTGAACTGTTGTGGACCTTACATGAACTCTGTAAGCCTTGCTTTGTTGGCCCTAAAATGGGGATGGCTACAATAGAACTGGCATCAAGTTATTTGTTAAAATTAAAGGGACCATTTAAATAAAAAGCACAGTGTAGTGCCTGGCAAATTATTACTATGGAAAGCATATTAATTGTCTTTGTTGTTTCTATCTTATGTCAAACAGTAGATCTGTGTAAGGCAGATAATTATATGGTCAATGACTTACATTTTACTGTATTTTCAATCTTAATGTTTTATTATGATCTATAATCATTCCTATTTGACTATCACTTATTTTTATTAAACATCAATGCATTCCTAATACACTTCAATATTATCGAGATGATTTAATGGAAATCATGGAAGACTGTTTATACTTAAATTAGTGTCTACAAGGCATGCAGACAAAACTATTTGTTAAGAAGGCCTGATTGAAAAGTACAACCCATTTTTTTTACTACTTTTGACTATAATACTTTTTTCTTAATTTTTCTATTATTACATTTATATGACCTAACCTATTGAAATTACTTCCTGACACCAGCAATTCACATCTTTCATAATTTTTGGATGCTATTGTTTCTCCCCCTGAAGTGCGCCACTGTCAAGATGAAGCCACTACAATAGTATTCAATATCATGGCACATTCTTATCTTTGGTCAAATAGAATTTTACAGTCAGTACTCTGGTAGTAACTGCACCATCTCAGTCTAAATCTGTTTTGTTATTCTTAATATATTCTCAATAAAGAGAATAAGATAGTTATGTATTTTCCTTTAAATAACTAATTTTAAGCAAAGCTTTCACAAAAGAGAATTTCATTAGATAAAAGTATTAACTCTGCTTACTATTTGAATGCATCCCTGAGCTTATAAATGAAGTCAGCAAGGAAACAATGTTCAGCTAACTGAAATTTTATGTAGTAATACCCAGTGGAAGTGCCATCACATTCATTAATGAAAACATCTTATGTTACTTCTTGGGCAACAGGTCCCATTGAATCTGTCTTGGTTCACTGTGTCTTGAAGTGAAGTGTTATCTACTGTTTGCTTCAGACCATTTTTTCAAGGATGTTTGTATAGCAAACAGCTTTGGAAAGATAGACTATAGTATCTTCTTCCAGAGCAAAGGGCCAGAATGTCCACCATTGCATTAGTCTGTTCTTGCACTGCTATAAAGAAGTACCTGAGACTGGGTAACTTATAAACAAAAGAGGTTTAATTGGCTCACAGTTCTTCAGGCTGTACAAGAAGTATGGTGTTGGCCACCTGCTCTGCTTCTGCAGAGGCCTCAGGAAGCTTACGATCATGGCAGAAGGCAGAGGGCATGCAGGCATGTCTTACATGGCCAGAGCAGGAGGAAGAGAGAGCGGGGAGGTGCTACACACATTAAAACGACCAGATCTCTTAAGAACTCTATCACAGGAACAGCACTATGGGGATGGTGCTAAAGCATTAGAAATTGCCCCTGTGAGTCAATCACCTCCCCCAAGGCTCCTCCTCTAACACTGGGGATTACATTTCAACATGAGATTTGGGCAGGGACACAGATCCAAACCCTGTCCACCAGGATCCTTAAACATGGGATGCCTCTTCTGTAACATATCCACTGCATTTGTAGGAGTCCATTTCAGCCTATCTGCTTCAACCCTGTGGGACTTCGATGCAAGCAGAGCTAATGAAAAATGTGATGCTTCAGCTTCTTTTTGTGCCATGAATAATAATCTGTTCTTTATCTCTGACCCAGGAGTCTCATGTCTTCAGCTAGCACCTGTGACATTGTGGCAGACTAACTAGTAAACTTGCATGTAGAGTAAAATCTCAGGCCCTTCGCAGTTCTTGATGTGTGTAGGTGTGAGCATCCTTAGGCATAAGATGCTGGGATGGCTCTCGTGAGAAAAAAAAAAAAAATCCTCAGAATTTAAATTTAGAATGGTTTCTTGCCAGAATAGTGTTTATGCTCTTTTTGCAAAGATTTTCAAATCCACTCAATCCATGTAGTTTTACACTAGCTGCAATTTTAGTTCTAACCACTGAGGATTATTTTTTGGGTTCTGTCTTAGTCTGTTTTGTGTTGCTCTAACAAAGTACCTAGAATGGGTAATTAATAAAGAGCAGAAATGTATTTTCTGACAGTTCTGGAGGCTGGGAAGTCCCAGATCAAGGCACCAGCAGGTTCAGTTGTCTGGTGAGGGCTGCATCTTCCAGAAGGGAGGATCACTGTGTTTTCACATGGCAAAAGGCAGAAGGGCAAGTGAGCTAAATGCTATCTGCAGCTTTTTATATAAGGGCCTTAATCCCATTCATGAGGGAGGATCCCTCAAGGCACAGTCACCTTTTAAAAGCCCTACTATCTACATTGGTAGTGTTGCATTGGTAAAACCTGAATTTTGGAGGAAACACAATCCAACAATACCAAATTCCCTGCAAAAACTTATGTGTGTGTATGGGTCTGTGTGTGTGTGTGTATGTGTACATATACATATATGTGTATACATATATACGCACACATATATAAAATTTTTATATTTTATATTTTATAAAATCTAAAGATCCGTTTTATTTTCTTCCGGATACTAATAGAAACATTCTTAATCCTGACTGCACATTAGCCTGGGAGAGGAGGACTTCTGAGCGCGGTGGCTCGAGCCTGTAATCCCAGCACTTTGGGAGGCCGAGGCAGGCAGATCACAAGGTCAAGAGATAGAGACCATCCTGGGCAATACAGTGAAACCCAGTCTCTACTAAAAATAGAAAAATTAGCTGAGTGTGGTCGTGTGAGACTGTAGTTCCAGCTACTCAGGAGGCTGAGGCAGGAGGATCGCTTGAACCCGGGAGACGGAGGTTGCAGTGAGCCGTGATTGCACCACTGCACTCCAGCCTGGATGACAAGAGCAAAACTCCACCTCAGAAAAAAAAAATCGATAGACCAACTCTATCAAAATCTCTTAATAAATCCCATAAGACCATTTTAAATATGTTGCCAAATTTAAGAACCATTGGCATAAATTCACAAAATGTGACAGTTTTCCTTCTTGTCATGTCTCTTGAAGTGTAGTACTTCTTAAACTTTTAGATGTGGCCAAATCACTTGAGGATCTTGTAAAAGTTCAGGTTCTCATCAGGTGGGTCTGAAATGGGTACCCAATAATCTGTATTCATAACAATCTCCCAGGTGAGGCCATGGCTTCTGCTTCAAGGTCTAAATTTTGAGGAGCAATGTCATAGTTGTTATTCTTGTAAAGCAAAAGCAAAACAATACAGAACAAAAGAAAACGTAACCCAAGCATCAAGTGTTTCAGGTCTTGAGATGTAGTACATGCTCTTTTCTTTTTCCTTTTTTTTTTTTTTTTTTTTTTTTGTGACAGGGTCTTGCTCTGTTGCCCTGGCTGGAGTGCAGAGGTGCATTCATTGCTCACTGCAGCTTCGACCTCCTGGACTCAGGAGATCCTCCCACCTCAGCCTCCTGTGTAGCTGGGACTATACGGACCACCACCATCCATGCCTGGATAGTATTTGTGGTATTTGCTGTAGAGATGCCCAGGTTGATCTCAAATTCCTAGACTCAAGTGACCCTCCCACCTTGGCCTCTGAAAATGCTGGGATTACAAGTGTGAGCCACTGCATTCTGCCATGGTACATGCTGTTAAAACAATCTTCTTTTTTTTTTTTTTTTTTGATAATACTAGCGATCTGAAAGCTAAGGTGTGGAAAAATAAAGAAATGTTGCTGTCAGGAAATCAGCAAACTGTCTCTTTATAAAATGCACTGATTTTTGCCACTGAAATCAGCATTTGCTACAGAATGAAGCCCATACAATTAGAATTTTTTAAGCAACTGAAGCCCCCCTGCCTGGCCTTGGCATTTATGTAGCTGAAAGGGAGCATTACTCTAGAAAAATGCTTTCTTTCTGTAGCACATTTTTCATTAAGACCACATTGTCACTTAACTCATATTGCTTAAGAATACCATCCTGGAGACAAAAACATTTCAAAGGAATTGTACCATGACATTCCTACCATGTGGGTCATTACAAATTGCCTTGCTGTGGTTTAAAAGCAGAAAAATTGAAACAGAAGCACAAGTACAAGCTCTAGAAGTATCTTCCCAGTAGGGTTTTACCCTACAGGGTACAAGCAATAAAATCATTGAGCACAGAGATGGAAATAGGCTTTGGCTCCAATCACACACACACACACACACACACACACACACACACACACCCCTCACATTCACACCTGTTTCCCTTTCTGGCTGGAGGTGAAAATTGGAATGCTATTATAAGCTTGTGCAGATGACTATAACTGAGAAATCAGGCACATCACAGGGAGATCATTGCACCTACAGCCTCATTCTTTTTTTGAAAGCTGGCAGGGTACATGCAGTATAAAATGAAGGATGAAACGGCATGTTTCCAGCAGGCCAAAAAAGGTTAAGGGGGCATTGAGGAAGTATGGGAAATGCTCAGTTGCTCTCAGAAACAAACAATGAAATAAATACAAATACTGGAAAGAGAGACGGAAGCATGGTTGTAGCCTTAGCATGTAGTCAAGCATCCATAGGCCATGCCTCTGTGTTACTTCATCACCCATCCCCATCATCCCTCACCAGCTCTGCGGAGGAATTCAAATGTGTGTGTTTCCCCATGAGCAGCTACTGCTTTTCTTTTCTCTTTAGGTGCCCTCTCTGATTTTGCAAGAAAGAAAACAATTTAACAAAGCAATTGTTAATTGCTTTGGGACCCTGCACTCATCCATCCTCTGGCATATTTGGAGACTCAGTTGTAATAAGAATGAGATGGCCAGGCTCTGCTTCCTCTTTTTTTTTTTTTTTTTTTTTTTTTTTGTCCAACATCATGGTGCTGCTTCATAGGTGTTATCAACAAGAAGGTAGATGTGATGCCTGTGGCAGATTGGAGTCTTTAAATCCTTTAGATGTCATCAAGTGGACTGCTCATCTGGCTAGGAGTCACAGAACTCAATGCACCATCCTCTGCTTGATGGACTCATAGAGGGTCCCTGCCTTTCTATAAGGCAGCTTTCTGCTTCATTTTTCTTTTTATCAGACTGTCATATCCAACTGACTCCGAAAGTGGTCTATAATTCTGTTAGCGATCCTTCTGTGTTTCTATACAAAACATTCATGTCCAGCAGCCCCTGAATTGATATATTGTGGCTGACCAGAATAGAAGAAGCCCTAGGGCCCTGAACATGGAGCAAATAATCTGCTCCCAAGCTTGGTCCTGAATCAAATCCTTTGACCTGAACTAACCTGTGATGCAAGCTTATTTGACTGTTGTCATCAGAAGGGTGTCTTCTGCAGGTGTGAGGAATAGCATGGACTATCATTCTACTGTGCCAGTTGGTGCAAATTGCTATCACATGACTTAGTTATTAAATACAAAAGAGAGAAAGAGGGGAGAGAAGATAAAATTGGCTAGAAAGTTGAGGGTTGTTATTTCATACAGTGACTCTTTTTGGACTCTTGCTAAGTAAAATATGAGTAACAAGTACAATATTTTTGTTTTCAATAACCTCCAGTTCTCTGAAGGCTGAGCTGGCTTTCTGGTGCCATCTTGAAGGTGAATGGAATGTAGGTGAAGTCTATGCCAGAGAGTAAATGAAGTGGAAAACCTGTACCTTCTGTCCTGGTGCACCTTGAAACAAAAAATGGAGAGAGAGAGTGTGGTGATCATAGAGCAGGATCCTCATGTCCCCCAATTATTTTGGGATGAAGCTACATAAACACTGAAATGGCATAAAGATGCTGTGGAAAGTTAGCGCCTGTGTCTCTCATCTCTGCTGGGGAGATGATGAGGCTCTCAGAGAAAGCCAAGTCTTGCAAAGGCTTGTGATCTCTCATGGTTTGAGAGGAGTGGGGAGATGTTATCTGAGGGCTTGCTGGGTTAGGGGGTGGGAATTGTAGCTCACCTGAGCCATTCTGTGACATGTAGTGGATTGGGAACTTTATGTATATGTGAATGTGGAGACACAGGAGTGATGACTACGAGGTCAATATGGAAGGGAAAGTTGCTATATGCAAACTTGGAGACTAGTGACACATGGCTGGGGCTGTGAGCTTCAGGGTAGGATGCTGGCACATTCACCCAGCAGGATAGGTTGGAAAGATCTAACCCAGTCCAGGAACCAAACTCTACAGGTTCCTCTCTGGCACAGAAAAGTGAGGATTCATGGCACCCACAAGGTTTTAAGACTCCCTTCTTCCCAGCACCCTAAGGTTATGGTAGATTGCCTATACACATAGATAGTATCATGGGGAGAAGTATAGGGCAATAAAAAAATTAACAACTGAGTATTGACCCAGGAGTCAAGTCATTCAAGAAACTAAACAGAAGAAACTGTCACACTCTGAATTGGTGGGTTGAAAGTTTGTGATTATCTCACACTCTCAATAAGGTGAGAAAGATTAGCCAGGTGTAGTGGCTACTCAGGAGGTTGGGGCAAGAGAATCGCTTGAGCCCAGGAGGTCAAGGTTCAGTGAGCCATGATTATGCCACTGCACTCCAGCCTGGGCAATAGAGCAACACCCCAATACTAAAAAAAAAAAAAAAAAAAAAAAAAATGGTTAGATCTACTTTTAAACACATAAAAAGCACATGTTTTCTTTGTGCATCTGTGCATCTGAGTATAGAATGAGAACATTTTCAACTGAAGACTACTAAAATAGAAGGCAGGTTCCTCATCTCACTTTCTGACATTTTATGCAAAATATAAACCCGCTAATTGCTTTTTCAATAAAGCCTTCAAAGTAACATTGACATGTGGGTGATTTTCAGTGAGAGGTTGAAGAGAATTTAAGGTTTAGTCATACACTGCAGTCCCAGAGGAAGAAGGGTGACCCTCAAGATAACCACAGGGATCATTTTTGTCTAGGCTGAGAAGATAGTGGGAGGCTTCCTGAGCTATGTGTACTAGTTTACCCTTAGGTCTTTCAGCCAGCTCTGGGCAGTGAGGCTCCCACACGGTCTGATAAAAACACCACCGTGCTAAGTATCAGAGAACAAACTTAGAGTTGCATTATTAAAAACATATTTTTGCTGGAGAGGTTTACCAAAGTGAAATGTCTTGCTTCTATTGGTCTTAGGAGAGATCTGACTGGTGTGAAAACATAGGGTTACAGAAATTTGGAAATGCAGTCGTTTATCTATGCATATCATGCTTTCACACAGATTTCTTTCCCAGGATGCCATTTAAAAATGCATATTTTGGGTAAAAAAAGTAAGCTGTCACACATATAGACTTATCCTAGTATTCAGCTTAAACATGCGATGATTTGGGAGGGTTGTTCATGTCCCTAATGGTTTAATTGCTAAGAGAATCTTTCCCATCTTCCACATTAACAGTTACAAACAAAAGCCCTTTGTTTCACCAGATATGTGCTTGGGAAATGGTCCATTTTAACCACATCCCATCTGTAGGGCCATGTGCAATTTTAAGCTTTAATAATTTTAGATGAACACAGGACTGATGCAAATGCCTTATTACTGTTCATTCATCAGATCTCAATTCTTTGAAAGAACTCAGGGTCAAGTTTGGAAACTCAATTTACTAAATTGCTTAGCAACACCCAGAAGGCATTTCAACCAAGTTAGAAACTTATAAACCTGAAACTTGGAAATTTCAGAAGAATGAGTAAGACATTCGCTCTTAATAGAACATGCTTCCATGGGTAGGATGGGATTGTTTCAATTGTAAGCACATGTGAACTTATTGAATCTTAAGGTCACCTATCCATCAAATAAATACCACAGACAGAACAATCTACCTATATAATATTTGGGGAGTTTTTTGAAGTATTGTGTCCAAAAGGCATGTGACAGGTATTTTTGATTGCAGAAGAATAAACAGAGGCTCACTCACATAAAGTTTTGAGTATCAAAGTTATGTGTTATCAGTCCATAGTGATATAAATAAATAATTGAATAAATAAACAAATGGAGGGAGAGAGAAGGGCAAATCTCCTTTGCAGAAGAATTCCAATAATTGATGTAGATACTCCATCCTCAGAAAGGTGCAACATGTTTCCCACACCTTAAGCGTGGGCTGTGCTTAGTAACTTGCAGTGAATAAAGTAGGGGAAGTTGGGAAAAGTAACTTTAGAGTGGAGAAACCTGACAAACACTACCTGAGGTTGATTAAGGTCAACCTCCACAGTGATAAGTCATATTGACAGCATGTACCTTTGATGAGATATGATGAAAACGGCATTTTACTTCTATGGGTTTCATGCCCAAAACCTACAGCCTTGGTTGAATCATAATGAAAACATCAGACGAACTCAAATTAACAGACATTCTACAAAATACTCACCCGGTACTTCTTAAAACTATCAAGATCTGAAAAATAAAGAGAGGGAGAAACCGTCACAGCCAAGGAGACATAAAAACTAAATCTAATGTGGTATTCTGAATGGGGCATTAGATAAAAATAAGGAAATCTGGATAAACTATGGATTTTTGTCAATAATAATGTATCTACCTTGGTTTACTAATTTTGACAAATGTACTACACTAGTATAAGACGTTAATAATGGGGGAATTGAGTGTGGGGAACATGGAAACGCTCTGTACTATCTTTGTATTTTTCTGTAAATCTAAAACTATTTGAAAATTATTTAAAATTTATTAAAACTATTTGAAAGTTTATTAAAAAGATTTAAGAAGTTGTACCCTGTCTAATATGGTTTGGCTGTGTCCCCACCTAAATCTCATCTTGAATTGTAGCTCCCATAATTCCCACATGTTGTAGGAGGGACACTGTGGGAGATACTTGAATCATGGGAGCGATTTTCCCCACACAGTTCTTGCAGTAATGAATAAGTCTCATGATATCTGATGGTTTTATAAGGGGTTTCCCCTTTTGCTTGACTCTCATTTTCTCTCTTGCCTGCTGACATGTAAGATGTGACTTTCACCTTCTGCCGTGACTGTGAGGCCTCCCCAGCCATGTGAACTGTGAGTCTCTTTTTCTTTATAAATTACCCAGTCTCGGGTATGTCTTAATTAGCAGCATGAAAATGGACTAATACACTGCCAATGTGATTTTTAAAATAATAAGTGTTTTCTGCAAACAGCAGCTCCCATCTGATGTCCTTCATCTCAGAATGTCCTCTTGTTCCAGAGTGGATCTCATACATCCCGCATCATCTCTTGTAGGATTGCCCAGAACTTTTGCTTATTTAACTGCTGTATTGTTCGCTGGGTTGGCATGCGTAATTCCTGTGTCTGCTACTATACGGGATACTACACTAGTACATCTCGTATAAACACTCCTTCTTCACTGGACTTTTATTGGCACTTCTGCTTTGGTACTCTATGCCTTCTGCCTTAAATGACACCTTCTTATGTACATAAATCTCTCTCCCACCTGTTTTATAACATCCAAGAGAGATATATTAATAGTTACTCATCCTTCCTCCTTCCACGGTGTCTAGCGCAATTCATAACCAGCAGCACAGTGGGCACGGCACATACTTCAAAAATACTTATGAGTCTGCACAATTAATTTGAGGATCTTAAAACATTTCCAGAAAGGAATGGCAGTTCTGAATCTTTGGATATTTCCTATTTCACTATCATTATTCCAGCATTTTACTTTTAGAATTCTTTCAGGGAGATAGAAAATTGTCAGCTCATTCTTAAAGATATTCAGGGAAGGCAGTTCTATCAGCTTCAGCAGGAGTCTGTTTCAGAATATTAAAACTAACTGTATCAAAAGAAACTTTTCTTCCTCTTTCACCTAGTTGGTGTCTTAAGCCACTTCCCTTCCCTCAGCCCACGCACATTATTTTCAGCTGAGATACAAATATAGCTGAGTGCAGTCCTATATGGATTTGAAGATCATTAAGTTTCTTCACAGCTTTCTTTTTGCCAGACCATGATCACCTTAATCCATTTTCTATGCAGGTGTGGTTTTTGGTGATAATTTGTTTTTGGTGATTAAGAAGTTGTATGCTGTCTGATATGGTCTTTTTTGGTCATTGTTTGAATTTTAAAAATTTATCAGCATCTCCATTGTCTTTGATGTCTAAGGTAAAAATCTGAGAATACTACTACTTGATTAAAAAATTTAAAATAATATTAGGAAGGAGGAGGAGGAGGAGGAAGATAAGGGGATGGAGAACAACAAGAAGAAGGAGGACAAGGAGAAAGAAGGGAAGGAAAAGGAGGAGGAGGAGGGAGAGAAGAGGAAGGGAAAGGGGGAGGAGAATGAACTACTAAAGCTATATGGTAAAAAAGACATTACTTACATTAAACATTAATTATTTTGTAACTGAAAATTTACTAAGTTACTTTAAAAAAATTATGATCCGCAGTGATCTTCTTGATCTTAGCCATGCCACCTAATGTTCCAAAGCCTTGTTTCACTCATCACTCAAGTGACCTTTCACCACTCAAGTGACCTTGCGCCAATATCTATCAATTTTGAATGACACCACTAAAAGTCTCTGCCTTCCAGGAGAAAGGTATTGTGGGCATGGATGGAATACTGCATGTGACTTTGAGTATATTTCTTCATACAGGGGAGTCAATCTTAATATTTCATGGAAACGTTGAGTAAGTAGAGAATAGGGATGAAGCTGTATGTCCTCTGAGCTATGCCAGCTCTAGGAGAGATACCACATCAAAGGGTGGAAGTGAGAAAAATACCTAGAGACTCTCATCATCAGCTTTAAGGCAACACTAGCAGCAAAGGTAACCAACAACTCTGCCCAACATCAGTTCTCCTAAAACCAGATTTTCTAAAGTTTAATCCATTTTTAAAAAGTTAACCTAAAATCCAACTCCCTTATGAGTGCTTTTGTCTCTGAAGCAAGATGATCATTATAAAACTGAACTTCAATGTATTTTGATCTTCTGGTGAGGAAGACATGATGAACTACATTGGGCTTCACACCGCCCAACCCACATTTGGTTGATATTTTAGGCAGAGCATTTCTAAAGCTTTCTGGTCCAGATATTGAGAAAGGGCTATCTAGAGATAGAATGTTGCAATTGGCTTTTGAGCATGACCACATACTTTTACAAAGGTGTAGAGCTACCCTGAAGGCAATAGATATATCCACTCTCAATCATTCTGAGAAGAGGTTCCTCCTGAACCATGAATTAAGATTCAAGGGAGGCCAGGTGCAATGGTTCAAGCCTGTAATCCAAGCACTCTGGGAGGCCAAGGCAGGTGGATCACTCGAGACCAGCCTGGCCAACATGGTGAAACCCCATCTCTACTAAAAATACAAAAAGTACCCAGGTGTGGTGGCACAGGCCTATAATCCCAGCTACTCAGGAGGCTGCAGCAGGAGAATTGCTTGACCTTGGACGGCAAAAGTTGAAGTGAGCTGAGATTGTGCCACTGCACTGCAGCCTGGGCAACAGAGTGAGACTCTGCCAAAAAAAAAAAAAAAGAAAGAAAGAAAGGAAAGACTCAAGGGAACGGTCTGAGATGAGGCAAAGGAAAACATTTTTCTTTGGGACAAGAGTTCAGTCTGACTCAGACTCTGAGAAATGCAGAATGCATAAAATATTTTCAGTTGTTGGAAGCATTAATATGAGGTATAGTCCTCTTAGAAGTGAAATCGTGGAGTCATTGGTTTGTGACTATTCAACTTTACAAATTAGAGACACATTGTTGTTCAAATAGCTGTGTCAGTATACACCCCAATTGCCCCAATGGTATGTAAGAGTTCCAGTGGAAACATATCTTCCCTACTATTCAGCATTTTCAGTCTTAAGTTTTACCTATCCAGTGGGTATGCATGAGATCTTTTATAAAATTACCCTGAACACCTTTTCACATATTAATGAGCATTTTGTTTCCTGATCTGTGAAAAGTTTGTTATGTGTTTTCTCCATTTTTATTCTAAATTGTTTGTCATTTTATTTTTGATTTAAAGGAATTCTTTATATGTCTTGGATACTTACCTATTATAAATTATTAGATTTGCAAATATCTGTCCTTCTTCCTCCCCCCACACACTTTATGATGTCTTTGATGAAGAGGAGTTCTTAAAATCCATGTGGTTGTATTTATGAATCCTCTTATTCGTGGTCTGTGCTTATTGTGTCCTTAAAAAGTGTTTTCCCTACCCAGGGAAAGATCATAGTATGTTTTTTAATAAAACTTTCTTACAGTCTTGTTTCTCACTTTCATATCTGCCATCTATCAATAATGAATACTTGAAAAGACATAAGAAGTGAAGTCTTGGACCCTTTATTTTTTCTATTGATTACCAATTGTTACAACACATTAATTGATGAGACCATTCTTTAGTTGAGAATCTGCAATGCTGCCTTTGTAATATATCAAGTTTCTATACATGAAATGGTGTGTATCTCGATCAATATACTCGTCTGTTCCAACAGTAAATTCGCCCTTCTGTGAATCAACACTTTTTATTGGCCACAAAAAGCATTTAATGTTTCATTAATGTGTTTCGCTGGATAGTTCTTGCATGTTTTTTTAAAATTTCATTTACTACTAGATACCATGTATCTAGTAACAGTAATTTAAAAATATATTTTGTTTGTTTCTAATAAGTTTAAGTGCAATATAATTTTTATATTGATCTTGTGATAGGCCAACTTGTTAAATTCTCATATTTGCTCAGTAATTGGGCTGTGGATTATTTGGGGTTTTCTATGTAGCAATCATTTTATCTGGAATTCATGATATTTGCTTTTTTTATTCCTTATCCTCCTTTTCATTTGTGCATAAATCCATTTCTTTATGGCATAGATTATGGCCTTCAGTGCAGAATAGAAATAGAATTGTCTTACACTTGCTATGAACTGTAGATTTGTAGCAGTTTATTAAGGAAAGATGTTTACTGGGCAACATAGCAAGACCCCATATCAGAAAAAAAGCAAGCAAGAAAGAAAAAAAAAGAAGGAAGGAAAAAGAAGGAAGAGGGGAAGAAGGAAGGAAGGAAGGAAGGAAAGAAAAGATTAGCTTGATAGACAGAAGATACTTTTGAAAATATAGAAAAGCAATCTGGCAATAAATCTTTATAAAATATAGTACATTTTATACTTTATTAGGGCATATTATTAATGATTTAATGCTGAATTATGAAGCAGACTGTTTCCACATTATAGTTCCTAATATTGAAATCAACTGGCTGTTAGCAGTAGGATTGAGATACAGCACACACAACAATTTATTTATCCAATACTTTGGATGCTATTGATAAATACCAGTTGCTAGAATCACAAAATTTCAAAAAATGTTTTTTAATATAAATTTGCTAAAGTGTAAATGCTAGCTTGAAGTTCATACAAGCAACACAGCTTTCCCAGAAGTGACTTGTTCCATAAGGTGAGTGAGAGCCCAAGGTGTTGCTCCAGGTAGCTGTCGGTGGAGAGCTGTGGGGTAAAATAGACTTGAAGTTCAAGACAGCAACCAGACACAGCCTGGGGTTGAGCCTGCTGGATGTGATCTGCTTTACCTTGGGGCTACGTTGTGTATGTTTATTCTCTGGCTTTCCCAGCTCTGCTACAATAAGCTTTGTTAGCTTCTGTGACACTTACACAATAATCTCCGTGTGTGAAGGCCCCAAAATGACTTTCTGAAAAGAGCGCACACAGATTGAGATCAGATGCTGAGCATCCCTCCCCAGCATGCCCTCTGTTGCACCCTGATGTATTCACACTCACCATGAAGGGCACAAGTGCCTTTTGATCTTCAGGAGGAGAATATGATCGCCGAACAGGTTTTCAGTCGTCACACCCTGCAATACTCTAATTAAATGGTCAGCATGTGCCTCATCAGGGCATCCACTCAAGTAATCTATTTACTGGATTATTTTAATATGTCAGAGTTTTTTTCAACTCGAAAACGGCCAATGCATCTCCAGAAAGGCATAAGAGCTTCGAATGAAGCCCCTCTTTGTGTAATACATCTCTTCGTGTAATACATAGTTAGCAGTAAGAACTCTCTGTTTATTTATAACAGTAAATTATTTATTTCCAAGAATCAAGTTCATGTGATTTCTAATTCACGTCATCTTGCTATGAGGAATGGAAGTCTAATATTTAGATGGGGGTAAGGCACCCAGTCTTCTCATGCCTTTTTGCATCCTGAAAGATGTCACCATAGTGTGCATTTCACGGTGAAGGTGACCGCCACGACCATTCCCTTGGCAAAGAGAAAAGTCCATTTATTTTGTACAAAGAGAGGCTGAAATGTAGAGTCCATGAACTTACTTCTCTTTGTCAACGCAAGGCTCTTGTTTCATAATAAAATAACATATTCAGGAAAAGAATTGTATTGAAATGTCACTCTCATGGATTTCATGAGGTTCTGAACTTAAAGTCTTCAAAGGGATAATGGTACTGTCAGGTCCTCAGGCTTTGCCTTTAGATCACATGGTTTAAAAGAGAAAAAAATCAACTGCCAGTGAACATAGGCTCTGATCTCTCGTCACTCTTCATTTTTAATGCCTTTTAAAATGAAATTATTTGGGTTTAATACATACATAATCTGGAATTTCCATACGAAAATAACAGAAGTCATGCACTGTAGACTTAATGTTTGTGTCTCCTCAAAATTCATATGCTGAAATCCTCACCCACAAAGGGATAGTATTTGGAGGTGGGGTCTTTGGGAGGCGATGAGGTCATGAGGGTGGAGCCTCATGAATGGGATTAGTGCCCTTATAAAAGAGGCCCCAGAGAGCCCCCTCACCCCTTCCAACATGTGAAGGCACAAGAAGGAATTGACTTTGAACCAGAAAGCAGGTTCTCACCAAACACTGAATCTGCTGTGCCTTGATTTTCCAGCTTCCAGAACCGTAAGCCATAAATGTCTGTTTATAAGCCACCCCATGTATGGTGTTCTGTTATAGCAGCCTGAATGGGCTAAAACACCATGGAAGGAAAACTAATCCTATTGATCATGATACAATTTTTTTTAGAGTAAATTAGGAGTTTGAGGCTAATACTTTTTCAGGACCTATTACTGATTATTTGATATTGATGATTAAATTAGGAAGCAGGATCTTTCCATATTATAGTTTGTAATACTGAATTGATCATTTCTGCCAAGCATTTTCCAAAGTAAAAGAAAACATCATAGGTTTCTGTCCTAAGAGCTTTAAAACCGAGAAAGTCCTATTCCTATTAATTAGCACCCCCAACACATTTTTTTGACTATGATCCCAAGTTTCAGGGCTATTTGAATGTATACAATTTTCTATTAAACAAAGGTCTAATTTAACTGGCTTCTCACTAGGCACAGAATTTTTCCTCATCCTTATAGATTAATAAGAAGTGGTGATAGAAATCAACATGAGAAGTTATTATCAGATGTGAGACAAACAGACAGAATGGGTGGGGGGGGGGAGAGAGAGAGAGAGAGACAGAGAGAGAGAGAGATTGATTCTGTTTTTCCTTTTCATCCTTTTTTTTTTTTTTTTTTGACCAGGAACTCACAGCCAAGTGTCCTTAGCCTAAAATTTTAAAATATAAATATTCTTCTGTGGGATTTCCTTTATTTGAATCATTTGATAGCAAGCATTTTCAAATATTTGTATTATAAAATATTAAAGAGTACAATGATATCACTTTACCTGATATATCGTACTTTTTAGAAAAAAAAAAAAAGCGACTTAATCTAACCTTCAAACACTCAGGAATTCTGGACCAAACATCAGCAACCCTTTTCTGTAAAGGGCCAGATGGTAAACATATTTTGGCTTTGCAGACCATGTGGTCTCTGCTTTGCCTACTCAGCCCTGCCACTGAAGCATGCGAACAGCTGTAGACAACACTGAAACCAATGGATACGGCTGTGATCCAATAAAGCTTGATGCATAGACATTAAAATTTAGAATTTTATATATAAAAAAGAGCAGTGGTTAGGAAGATGCAACTTCTGACCCTCGTTCTAGACCACAACCAGTGTCTAAGGTGAACAGGTACCCTCAGAAACCTGCATCCAGCCACTCTAGTGTTGTAGGGCTCTGGACAATTTAGAAGAACGTGTGTATCCTGTGTATGTCCTGTGTATTTACCTCCTGTGTTGTTCTGTATATTTAGACTGTAAAAATATCTTTGTCTGTGCTTGGGGTTGGGAGCATAGGGGTTATATGTACTGGGACTCAGGTTTGGGAAAGAAATGCCATATGGAATAACACAGATAAGCTCATTATATCAAGTTGGGAATCCCTAAACTTGTATTCAAGAATGCCGAAGGGACAGCTCGATGATTCATTAAGGGGATGATTTTTCCCATGAAACCAAAAGATTGTTTAGGTTTACTTAATGAGATACTCATTCTACCTTTTATGTTTCTTTAACATATGTTTCATCAAAAATACATTGTTTTTACGTAGTTTTTGAGAAATGGTTTTTAGCAGTCTTTGGCCAGAAGTTGTTGAATTCCACCAGACCCAAAATGCTAAAGCTCTCCAATTAACGTTTACCCTGCCACCCTCAGACGTCTGCTTTCTTCTCTTAGCCTATGAAACTCTTCCCAAGTATCACCAACACCTGCCTGATGCCTAAATTCAATGATCTCTCCTCAACTCTCAACACGTATAATGGAATAACAGGGACAGGTCTGTGTTTGGAATGGAGAGAGGAGGCTATAATTATTATCATTTTCCATCTTGATTGGAAGAGTTGGTATAATATTTTTCAAATAATTGCCTCTGATTATCAAATTCATTGTTTAAAGATTACACATAAGCCTTTTTTCTCTACTTCACAATAATGTATTGATTATTCACTGTGTATGCTACACATTGCAGCTGGGCCCTACAGAAACAAATATGTCTTCTGTTCTCTCACACATAAGTAATTAACATTGAAAACACTCTTTTCATTTATTTGAGTTGTATTACAATGCATTTGGTAAGCTACTATATCCAGTTTTATTATTATACCAAGAGTTTTAAAATCATTAACCATTCATGTCTGCCATGTTCAGAAGCCACGGTGAACACTTTGATTTAAATGTCAGGATTTTGAAAATCTCCAAATTATATGTTCAACATTGCTTTAGCAAAATGCATTTTAGAGTTATAAATTAACATACATATCAAATTGTCAAATACGTTAACTGCACACATTTTCAATTAACTCACCACTTAAAGTGTGGATATGATATGAAATAAATGAAAGTTGATTATTTTAGGAGTCATTTTGCAATGTGACTATAACTCTGGCATTTAGACTCAGGTAACAGATAATTAAATACCAAAACATCATGACTACCACATACATTTAATCTTTAAAATTAACTCACAGAAGATAGCTTCAAACGATGATTGCATCATCTGTAAATGACTGTAATCCAACTTCATAAATATTGATGAATTTGTGAGGTTTGAAATCATTACTATTGTTGAATTTTACTACATTTGATTTGCATTTCCAAAATTAAAATTCTTCTCTGGAATCTGGGAAAGTTCCATCATTAAAGTGTCCCAAAACAGGTCACATGCAATAATCTAGGTGATAAGAAAGAACAGACTTATGCACAGAATATTCTTACATGCATTCAACTTGATTTGTCTCTCAAGTTTGCCTGAAAAATCTGTCTCTTGACAGCCTGCAGACATAGCCCGAGACAATTATTTCCTGCAAGCACACATTCAGCAATCCAAACAAATTTTTTGTTATAATTAAAATAGCAATCCTCTTATCACAAACATCAGAACTGCTCTTAAAACAATGTTTGTACAGGGAGATAATGGGGCCACAAATTCTGGGAGCATAGAGAGGATGGACTTTAATCAATCTGGCACCTAACTCAAAGCTAATATGATGCTGTTTTCATAGGCCAAAAAGCTATGTGAGGAAGGTAACTTTACTCTCGCTTAACTTTAAAAGCACATGATTTTTGTGCTGTAAAGGGTTTCATTTGGTTGGTTCGTGTTGTAAGAAGTTTACGTTTTTATTTATTGCACATGGGATGTGACATATGATGGAGACTGCAATCCCTTTATGGCTTTATTGCGAAGGTGGAGAACTATCAGTCAAGCGTTGCCTAAAGCTTTTTGGCTCTAGAATTAGGAAAGTGTCATTGGATAATGTCTTTAGTACTGTAGATATTAGACAATTACCATGTATTGACATTTTTCTAGGGAGAGTCACTCAAGGGAGAGGGGTAGTGAACTGAATATGTTTTGTTTTGTAAATTTAATGAAAAGACTTAGGGATCCTTACTGCTGTTCTTTGGTAGAACTCTCATGTGCATCCATTTATGCATGTAGATATGTCATGAATTTATATAGCCCTAAAAGAAAAGAACATCAGACTTCGATCACTTCCATTTGAGCTTTAAAGCTATGATAGGTTTTGTACAAATTTGAGCAAAGACTAAGCATTCCTATCTAAGTTAGAAGAATTCAGCTGTGTGAATGGACACACATCAGTTGCTGCCAATTTGAGGGCCTGCTCCCACCCAACCATTTTACCCAGACTTGCACCAGAAAGAACACTGAGTGACTACAAAGAATTTTATCAATCAAAAGATGTAACACAAGAAACTCAAGCTGGTTCACAGCATACGTTTCATACTAGGAGAAATAATGTAGTACTTGACACTCTGGGTCCAAGTATGTCCAGATTTGGAAGGATATGACCTGATTGTGTAAGCTCCCCTAATAATGTTGGAGGTGGGAGGATCACCTGAGCCCAGGAGGTGGAGGCTGCAGTGAGCTGTGATCGCACCACTGCATTCCAGCCGGGGTGACAGACTGAGACCTTGTCTAAAAAAAAAGTGTAGCAGTTATTAGTATTGCCTATTTCACAATGTCAATTCTTCATGGGCATTTTTCTGACTCCAGGAGGCACAGATTGGAAACACCAGGCAGTGAGTTTGCCACTGAATCTCAACCAATGAGGGCTGGAGTTGGCATAACATATCCCAGCTCTGTGTCCCTCAACTTTGGTCAACTTTGAGGCATGTTGCAGTCTCTTGGGAGACTGGACCCTTGCCCTCTGCAAGGGTGCCCACTTTTGAGCATACCGTTTACTGATTTACTGGCTTTTCTCCCTTCCCTGTGTCATCTCTCCAAGTTCTCCTTGGGAAGAATCACCTCTCACGTAAATGATGTGCATTCTAAGCCTTGCTTCAGAGTCAGGGGTAACGGCTTCATTCAGGGAAGTTAAAACAAACACATTGTGCCCTCGATGGAAAATTAAGACCTTTGGGATTCAGTGAACCACGTGAAGACATCCACCAAGTGCTAAAACTGCCACCTAGTAACTTTCAAATTAACACCTGGCTAAGAAATGCATTTGATTAATTGAGACCCAGTGTACTGTCCATTTAACTACACTATTCTATACAATTAAGTAGAATACCACTTTGATCCTGCATTTTGTATGAGGAAGTTTTGATTCAAGCCTCTGCATTGTTGCTTAAAACACACATACAAATACATATTATCTATATGTAGATATACATATCTACTTTGCTCCATGGAGCAGCACCTGTGTTATCTAACTTCAGGTGTCACATACTTGTTGAGAAAACAGTGGGCTGAAAACTTAATCTGGGCTGCAATATTAATTGTTCTGATTCTATGAACCAAGCAAAGGTGATCCATGTTCTGAGTTTCAAAGAAACTTCTTTGGAACACAGCTCCTAAAAGTTGACTGTGCCTAGCTACTTCACCAAGAAAACTCACAAAACCCACTGGGATTCTGCTTTCCTTTGCGCATCTAGCTGTTTCCAGACTTGGGGGAGATGTTCACAGTATCTCTCAGCCTCCATGAGTCAGCTCTCTGGACCAGCGAAAGGATACCACTCATTCGTCTAACCCTGTACTGTGAGTGCTACACAACCAAAGTTCAGGATCTCCCCTGGGTCTTCAGCTGAAGTTATTGGTAAGATGAGATTTATAAATAGGAAACAAGTGAACATCAGCAATTATGGCACCAAAAACAATGGCTTGCAAATTGAAAGAATAAGAAAAAAATCTGCCTCCCAGACTCAATTTCCTGCAGAGTCCAGCAGGAGACATTCAATATATGGCATGACCCTGAACGTAGATTGGGAAAAGCCACTTTGTGAGTATAAACATTTAGAGAAAATAGTCCATGCCACAGTGAAGACTTGTTAGGAAACATGACACACTCAAATTGGGCCAGTGTACTACAAAGCCAGGTTACACGTCTGGATTTTTAACATCAAACTGAACTTCCCCTATTTATCTATTACTTATTATTTTAAATTAACAAACAAAAATTGTATATATTTGTGGTATCCATTATGATGTTTCAATATATGTATAGACATTGTGGAATGGCTAAATCAAGCTAATTACCATATCCATTACTTCACATACACATCACTTTTTAAAATAATGAGAACACTTAAAATCTACTCTTTTAGCAGTTTTCAAGCAGACAATACATTGTTATTAACTACACTCAACCTGACTACAATAGATCTCTTGAACTTATTCCTGTTGTCTAACTGAAATTTTGTATTATTCGACCAGCATCTCCTCAATACCCCCTCATCCCCAGGCCCTGGTAACCACCATTCTACTCATTGCTTTAATGAGTTCAACTTTTAGATTCCACATATAGATGAGAACATGCAGTATTTGTCCTCTGTGTCTGGTTTATTCCACTCAACAGAATATCCTCTAGGATTATACATATTGCTGCAAGTGACAGAATTTCCTACTTTTTTAAGGTTGAATAGTATTGCATTGTGAGTATATGCCACATTTTAAAAAGTCTGTTCATCCACTGATAGACACTTGTGTTTTCACATCTAGGCTATGTTGAATAATGTTGCAGTGAACATGGAAGTGCAGCTTTTACCCCATTTTTCTAGCAACAATTATAGTAGCAACAAAAAAACTTAAAACATAATGAACATGTGCTTTTGTACTCTATTTAATTGAGAAGCATTATTTAAAAGGCATTGCCATCTAGGAAATTATGAATCTGATTTCCCTTCCTTTGGATATATACCCAGAAGTGGGATTGCTGGTTTAATTTCAGATTAGTATTTCTATTTTTAATATTTTTGAGAAGCCTCCATACTGTTTTCCATAATGGCTGTGCTAATTTACATTCCTACCAGTGGCATGCAAGGGTTTCCTTTTCTGCACATCCTCACCAACACCAGTTATTTTAATTGTGTGTTTGTTTGTAGTTGTGACTTGCAAAGCCCCTTGTATGCAGGTGGCAGTCAATGGATAATAAATGGTTCCCTTGAGTGAGACAATGGAGTGTGTGTGTGTGTGTGTGTGTGTGTGTGTGTGTGTGTGTGTGTTTTATGCTGTATGGTAACTTTTTACTAATCCCCAATTACTCCATTGTACATACACTTTGTTTTACTTGGTTCTAATGATATAACACAAAAGAACTTATCCCATTTTCCTAGCAACAATAATAGCAGCAACGACAGGACACAAAAATAATGAACATGTACTTTTGTACTGTGCTTAATTGGGGAGCATTATTTTAAAACATTGCCATGTAGAGATCTCTATGTAAAGAACACAATTTGGAAACTGATGAATTTATTCTGATAACACCAATGCTGCCTTATCACCACCTTTCACTCTATTTTAACCTATACTAGTCCAATAACCAATAAAAGATGGTATTCCATAGAATGTCCCCTTTGAAAATGAATTTTTACTAAATAAACTAAAATTAACAACTGATGACCATAAAGGTTTATGAGTGATAGGGATTTAAAAATGGATACCTAATGCTTTTATGAAAACAGTTTGATGATGATAAACTGAAAAATTTGAAAACTTAAGAACAAGCACTTTATGTTCCGTCATTACTAACACATGGCCAGTACATGATGACACTTCATTCATTTATACTTTTTCCTTAGTTTCCATTAAGAATTTCTCATATTTCCTGTTCTCTAAAGCTTACATGGATGCTTTAATTTCTACAGCTGATTGGTAGAAATACAAATGTCTTTCTAGTAAATGTTAATGAGCACTCTGATGATCATGTTGCTGTTGGTATTTGAAACTGGCAGAATCAATATTCAGGGCCTTCTGGTAAATAGGCAAACATATCTGACTTGAAATTCCTCCAAGTGATTTCAACAACCCAGGACATTCCATTAAGAGGGCTTTCTTATCTAGGGGCAGTCCCATGACACAGACTCCAAGACATAAAGTGATAAACTTTAGTGAAGTTCATTATCTTTCAATTCTATTAAAAAATAGCTGACTTAAAGCTGATCTTATCAGTTACTTATCATTCTTTGGATACTGTGAGATTGCCTAATTCCCAAGCTCTCAAATATGATTGTAAAAATTGTTTGTTTTCCATCCAAATGCTTTCTTATAACAATCAATTTTATATGAAAAGAAATAGTGACTTAAATGATTTTTAACATGAAGTATTGGATCTCTTTTCCCACCGTTTATGACCGAGAATCCTCAGTTAATGCTTAATAACTTTTATTGTCAAGACATCCTTTTTAATTTCTAACCTAACCTTCCCTTGTTGGCATTTAAATCCATTTATTCTTGCTCTAGGAAGATTAAGAAGAGTTGTCCAGAGTTTTCTTCATAATAACCCTTCACTTACTTGATGACAAGAATCACCCCTCATGGTAAATGTCTCCAACCTTCTTTGTGTTCCCTCATTTTCTCTCTTACTATTGCTTATATATGTTATTTTAGATGCAGTCGTAGTATAAAAATAGGCAGTGGATTGAGTACAAATATCTCTTTCTTATCACCATCTTCAGTTTATATTAAGAAGTCCTCACATTTCCAATTCTCTAAAGCTTACATGAATGCTTTAATTTCTACAGCTGACTGGAAGAAATACAAATGCCTTTCTCATAAATGTTAATGAGCACTCTGATGACCATGTTGCTATTGGTATCTGAAACTGGCAGAAACAATATTCAGAGTCACTGGGTTTAGGCTCCTCCTTTCCTCTTCTCTGGACATGGCTTCTTAGAAAGCTTGACCCCGGTGGCCACACTGGAATTACATTAGCACTTGGTCTCTTGGCTATAGCCGATAGACCCAAGGCTGCACAGGTTAGACCACTGTTACATGTGTTCAGGAAATTGATATTTGGGATTGAGATTCCAAGGCTGGGATTTTTGGAAGCCGAGTTGTGTTTGTGGCTACTTTTTAGGAGGTGCCCAATCTTCTTCAGGTGGGGTCTCTGGAGTTGTCCTTGTTCCTGAAACTCCTGGTTGCTGGTTTTGGGTTTTCTTTTACTTCAAATTTTTCAGTTTCTAGTGAGAAATCTAATAATCCTTCCAGTAAGTTCCCTCTTGGGGCTTCAGATAGCAAAAACTGATGTCTACTTCTTGAAGCCAAAAGTATTCTAACTCATGTTTTGATGACCCACCTGTGAAAAAAGAAAAATAAAAGTGCTTCCTGGGGTTCCCATGGAATGATTACATGACCACACAAACACCTCACATTATGTGACCCTGTTATTCTGAGTTAAAAGGTGGAATTATCCACATCCGTTCATGTTATATAGACATCAGAGGTGGTAGAGATCACAGTTTAGTGAAGTAACTTGTTTGTATGTTGGTCTCCCATGTCCTGTGAGGTTTCTGAGGGAATGGAGAGGAGTTTATGAGCTTTTGATTTGTGGTATCCTTCACTGGGGCGAGGCCATGGTAGATTTCCAACACGTTTATTAAATGAAAGTTTTAATAAGTCAAATTAGTCCCTTGTTAGATCCATGTATTAGTCCATTCTCATGCTGCTATAAGGACATATCTGAGACTGGGTAATTTATAAAGGAAAGACGTTTAATTGACTCACAGTTCAGCATGGCTGGGGAGGCCTCAGGAAACTTGCAGTCATGGCAGAAGGGGAGGCGAATATGTCCTTCTCACATGGCAGTAGGAACAGAAGTATAAGAGCCAAGTGAAAGGGGAAGCCCATTATAAAACCATCAGATCATGTGAGAACTTACTATCACTAGAACAGCATGAGGGAAACCAGCCCCATGATTCAATTACCTCCCATCGGGTCCCTCCCAGAACACGTGGGGAGTATGAGAACTACAATTCAAGATGAGACTTTGGTAGGGACACAGCCAAACCATATCAATCCATGTAGGTGATCTGGTCCTTTCCAAAGAAAAGAACATTTCAGGTACCTTGACTGAAATGTTAGAACCAAAAGAAGAAATAACTTAGTGTGTATACCATGAAAAATATTTAGGGTGGAGGTATGATACTATATTGCAAACCTATCATGAGAAATGAACTATGATAGATGCATTTTACGCATTATCACTACAGTAACAAGGTTTGTTCGGGGAGGCTGAGATAGAACTTTTTTAAAAAGTAATAATTTAAAATAATAAAGGCCTTCATGAGATAGCATTTGCACACATAAGTTGTAATTAAGTTGTGATCAGACCAGTAATAAATAATAAAAAGATATCAGAACATTGACTGCTTTGAAGGTTAGAAGGAAGTAGAAATAGAAAGGAAACCAGCTTCTGTTCCTGGGGGAGAAGAATGCAACAGAAGCTCTGGGAGCCACGGAGTGAGTCTTACAGATGTCAACTACATGGTGATGAATGGAATTGTGCAATGAATGGAGAATTACAGTGAGGCACTGCTGTTAGGTTAAGGTGCATATAGGTATCTCTGTGTCATATTATTGACAAAGATTTTTTTTTCAAACAACTGAATCTTATTCATACCTTTATTCTCAAAGGATGATTAATTGTATTCTCTTTTTACTCAAAGGGGATGATGTTTAGGGCTTTATCACACATGGGTCACAGTAAGTTTTCACTGATGAAGATATAATTCAGATGAGAGTGTGAGCAGAGAATGAGGGGAAATTGGGTGAATACTATCAAGGGGTACTGATATTTAAAAAATTAAATTGTTCAACATAATCCCTTCCATTCAGGCAAAATGTGTTTCTTGTACAAAATAGAGTACAGGAATGAAAAATATTTTATTTCTGCATCTTTGGAGAGCTAAGGATGGAATAGAAAGAAAAAATGTGAAAAATGGAGAAATTGTGTGACAGAAGAAAATAATGATGGAATGAATATAGGAATGAAGATGAGGGAAAAGAAGACAGATGCAGAATGGAGACCATTCAGATACAACAATGGCAGACAGGCAGACAGACGATGCTCATGCCCACTAAGAGAAGATTGTCATAGACACAGTGACCTACGAGAACCAACTTTAAGAATATGCAGGCACAAATGTAGATTAATTCACATAGGGTTAGTGAATATTTTTGGAGCCTGGTGGTTAAGCATTTCAGCTGTGAGGTCAAATAGACCTTAGTTCAAATCCTGGTTGACATCCTGGCTGGGCATTGAGTGACACTGAGCAAGTTTCATCGGACTGCCTCAAATCTCAGTCTTCTCACCTGTAAAATGTATATTTAAAAAGTATCTACTCATAAGATGTTGTGAATTAAGTGAAATAATGAACGTGAAGCCCTTCATCTAATGCCTGACCCAATCTAACTCAGGAGACAGTATTTCAAGTGCTTACAAGTCGGACTGCAGAGAGCAAAACTAGATGGAGTTTTGCTGAAGTATAAAGGGAACATACTTTTCAAAGGGGAGATTCTCTCACCTCCAAACACTGATACACCACGCAGGAGACCTCTAGGTGTTGGCGGACTGTCATGTTTTTGAAGAGATGCTGCATCACAATCTGACTGTTATGTTGATTTTTAAACGTTTACAACTTATTTGATTTTTACAAATACTTTGCAGGACAAATGAACACATGTGGGGCTGTGAATATCTTTCTGAGCACAGCTGGTGACCCCTGTATTAAAAAATATTTTCTCTTACAGTCACTGCTATAATGTCAGATCACTATGATCACTAATATAATTGTGATTGTTTTACTTTTCTTTTGGGGGCAAGTCACTATCTTGGTGCTTTGGAGCTACCAAGACTAAAAAAAGGAAATATAATATAAACCATCAGAGAAGCTTTAACCTGGAAAATAAGTTAATATGCACAAATATTTACAATTAAATGATCTAGAAGGTCCACATATTTTATACATTTCTATAACAGAGGGAGATTTCTTTTTCATTTCAAACACAACCATGATCGTGTTTTCAAAAAAGCAGCCCCTTTGTGGTGGTCCCATTTTAAATGGATTTTACATTTAGTGCCTCTAGAAAGCTTGATATATGCTAGTTATTTATCAATGTCATTATCAGCATCATTATTTTACATACAATCAGACAGCCAGCATATTTGCGTACCTCAGGACTTAAAACCTGCTTTAAATATGTTACATTTCATCAAGGTTAATGAGCTTGACACCAAATATGCTAATTTAAAGGTGGCAGGCATGCGAACAAAGGAACAAAAATACTGTGTCCAAGGAAGTTTGTTGCAATGAGGGAATAAAGGAAAGGTTTTAAATGTTAGTCAAGAGGGCCGTTGTTAAGTGACTTCTAGACAGTACAGTGCTGTTGTTAAAAAGAGTAAGTGAATAATAGTTACTAGTTATATAGCATTTGTTATGTGGGTGACATTCTTCTACTTCCTTAGGTGCTTTGATGTAAATAATCCTTATACTTAGCCTACAAGGCCAGTGATATTTCATGCCCATTTTACAAAAGAGGAAACTCAGACCTAGGAAAGCTATCAGTAATTTATCCAAAATCTCACAGGTTGGAAGTCCGGGAGGCAGAATCTGAATTCAAGCAGTCAAGATTTGGGGTCAATGCTTCTAAATGCTATGATAAACTAATTTCCTAGAACTTTATATACTGGTATGTTACCTGACTCCTCTAATAGTAGTGAAAGTTGCAAAATGAAGAATGATATGTATGATGCAATTCAAGTTACTTAAATAAGGGTAGTAATACCTAATACATACTTATCTGCGCGTTCTGTGCCTAGAAGGATACCCAGTAAACTCTTCACTGAAAGCACTGTATTCCGAGTCTCAACTTTCCACTTTTGATGTTCATTTCCTTTTGTCCTATTATAAGTATGGATTTTTGCAAGGTTCTTCAATTCTCAAGAATGACCGTGCTCTTTCTGAGTTTACTTGTTTATTTATTTAGGAACTCATTGTTTTATACCCAGGCAACCTATATTGTTCTACAATTATAACTTCTTTAAAATTCTTATAACTCTTGTGAAATTTTTCCTCTGTCCTTCCCATTATTTCGACTTAAACAAGAACTGTTGGCTGTAGACATGAGCCTCAGCCTTAGTCCTGTGAACTACACAGTCCCCTTCAATGAAATGCACTTTCCTTTTGCCAGCTTGTAAGAGGTCATGTCTGGACCCCTACTGGGGGCAGCCTGTTGGTAACCCAGGTAGCAGTTGATGACCAGGAAGGCTACTCTTCCTATAGTCTGGCTCTGAGCAAAGTGAAAGCTGTGGCCAAATTCCCCTTTTCATGTCTTGGAAGACCTCTTCCATGGTTCCTTGGACATAAAATGGTGTGGCATCTATTCAGACTCACATCCACTGGCTTGAGTGGCTTCTCAGGTCTGCAGTCTATAACAGAGAGGGTGCAGAAAATCCTACCAGAGAGGAGACTTGGATGCTTTTGCCCCAAGTTTTAAGGATGTATTATCATTCTTCTAAATAACTGTTTTTTGTTTTTTGTTTGTTTGATTGCCTGGCAGCACAGGCAATAAATGCTAGGTTTTCCCATTCTGTCCCCTGAAAATCTCAGGCCAATTCAAGATCTAGGGCATACTTTTATACTTTTCCAACATACTGTGGATGTGATATTACCAAAGAGGAATAGATAGGAAAGGCAGTGTCCAAGCTGCCTTCCTTTCATAAGGCTACACAAAATATTTTCAGTGGCTACATTGTCTTAAAAATATTCCAGCAAATAAATGTATCCTAGTTTGTTTAGTGTTTCTACTCTTGCTAGATGTATGATAAGCTGGTAATTTTCACCATATGAACATCCTTACCCAAATGTTTTAATTTTGCTTTAAATAGTTTTTAGCATGGATTCATATAAATTTGGATTCTGAGTCAAAAGGCATAGGAGTTTCTTTCATTTGCATACATAGTTCAAAACTGGTTTCCCAGAGAGTTATACTAATTTATAGCATTGCCTGCAATGTTCAGTTCCTCTAGCCATTAATCTCACCCATGACAGCATGAGATTCCTTGCAAGCCTCAATTAAGAAAAGAATTACAGCTGGGGCCTTCCTCTTTTATTTTGTAAAATCCAAATTTTTCTTCATAAAGTTCAAAGGATCTTTTTAATAACAACAACAACAACAAAGCTTAAAGCAGGAGGTGGGAAATATATAAACAATTCTCTTAAACCAAAGCCTTCCCTTTTGTCTTCTTTCTTTTGCCTCAAGATCTTTAAACAGTTGCCTCCCATGGGCTTCTCCAGGTTTTGCTCTTCCCTGGAGATTTCGAGATACCTTAGGGGAGATTTGTTTTTCCAGTGGTACAACCCATAGGCAACTGATTTGTCCAGGGAACTGGCTGGTTCTCTAGTACATTTCAGAAATGTGAAATTGCTTGGGGTCTTGAGGCCGCATTTTAACTTTTAGCAGAGTTTCATAATGAACTAAACAGCGATGTTTTGTTCTACGCACTTTTCATCCACAGCTGAGTTTACAGCTAAAAGATATTTGGTCAGGCATTGTGGTGCATGCCTGTAGTCCCAGCTACTCAGGAAGCTGAGGTGGGAGGATTTCTGGATCCCAGGAGTTTGAGGCTACAGTGAGCTACGATCGATCGCGCCATTGCATGCTACCTGGGGTGACACAGTGAGACCCTGTCTCTAAAAATTTTTTAAATGTAAAAAATAAAAAAGTGATTAAATCCAACCTGAAGAAATTGAAGAATCTTTGTCCCTGCATTCGCAGGCTCTAATCATATTTAGGATCATTGTGCTGTTGAAAAGGAAAATCTGCCCAGGTGACTAATAAGTAAAAATGCATTCTCTTTGAAAATATTTAACTACCTTTGTGGCTTAAATTCTATTTGTAGCTTATTTTAGTTTCCAGAAAACTAAATTTCATTAAGAAGAAAGAATTTGACACGAATTTGGGCCCCATGTAAACTTTTTTTCTGAGATTCCCTAGTGATATGAATAAACACCCCTCCCTATATAAAATGGAGATCCTAAGATTCCTCTAGCAGAAACCCAAGCTTCTGTATAATCACTCTCATTTCTGTGATATTTCTTCTATTACTTTTCATGAAATACTTTATGCCATGCGTTGCTCACAGTGGCAAAGCTTACACCACAAAAACAAAATAGACATCCAGACACTAACAGAATTGTTGTAAAACGATCTTTGTCATTTAATCCACTCCACTGTATTATGATCTCCAGGCTTTGCTTTACTGCTCCAGGATATCTTAGACCTTTTTTTTCTATGCCTTTAAGATTTCTCTCGATCAGGAGTGCAAATATTTGTGAACGTGCCCTATCACATTTCCACAGTTAGCCTCATCAGACGCCTAGCTGGAGAAAGTAGATTTTTCATGCATAGCCTCAGAAGGTTTTTTGCCAGTTCTCGTCTTCTGAGCCAATTCTCCAAACTGGCATAAAAATAATATTCACGGTATTTTTAATCTTAAACCAAGCTGAATAGACTCTTCTGTCACTCCTTCCAGCTTCAGGAGAGCGATTGTTGCACCTTGAGAGGCATGCATTGTAGATTTTCAGAAATACACAGTCATTGTATCAGCTGTTTTGTTCATATTTTAAGGGAAACGGAAAGTAAACATTCTATCCAAAATATTATTTGTATTCTTGCTTGACAGAACTCCAAAAAGTCTCAGGAGGCAGATTTAATATACACCTTGGTTGAGCGTTGCAACTCCGATATATTTTTAAAGATAATGACAAGAAGCCAGGTTCTCAGCCCTGTTGCTTGCCAAAATGGAAGGAAATGTCTGGAGAGGCTTGAATTCCAAGCTTCGGGTTCAACTAGACTATCTTCACTGCAGAGTTTCTCAATCTTGAACTGTTGGGACTGCAGCTGAATAATTCTGTGCAGGAATTATTATTGAGATCTCTGGCTTTTCTACTCACTGGATACCCTTAGCACCTGAAGCACTTCCTCCCACTGCAACAAGCCAAAATGTCTTCAGGAGTTGCCAGATATCCCCAGGGTGGAGGGAGTGGGGAACAAAGATGGCCTTGGTTGAAAACCATGACTGTAGTCTGTGCCTTTCCAGAAATCACACTAGCTACCCAGAGGGATATTACAGAGGACTCTTCTTCATATACTTGTATTTAATCATTTTGTTCCTTAACCCTCTAGAACTATGCTGTCCAATGTGGTAGCATTTAGCCATATATGAATGTTTAAATCAACCAAAATTAAATCCCATTTAAAAACCCATTCTCTGGCCGTATGTGGCTACTGGCTATGGCATATTAGAGAATATTTCCACATCCCAGCAAATTTTACTGGACAGTAGTGATCTAAAGAAAGCATTCTCAGAGGGAGACAAATCATCCCCAAGGGACAAAGAAAGGGTTCTTTCTTGAGAAGGGCTAACCTCCCTCTATTTATAAAGCACAAATATACATAATATATATTTTACTTACATAGTGTAAAATGTGTATGCAACATGTCTGTGGTGTTAAAGTTATCTGTAATAGGAGTGAGTTTAGAAAACAGAAGACTAAAACCCACCTTAACCGGGGCTTATGAAGAAACACTGGTTATGGATTTATTTTCCTCTTTTGAGTTATAATTTGGAACTTGAAGTGCTAGATTCGCAAATGCATCATCGCACCTTTAAGATCCTTTAATGCCATAATGAAACCTCTATTCTTATTTTCCCTTTTACTTATAGCTTTCAAACAATGTAACTGAAGCCACACATTTTCATTTAACAACAGCTAAAGAAGCTTGTGGAATTTTGCAATTGACATTTTAAGTTATTGGAAGCTCCTCTAACTAGCTTAATGATTTCTAAACAAAAGGATCCTATTCGAAAATATTAGATTAATTTTATATGATAGCATGTGTATTAGTCTGTTCTCACACTGCTATGAAGAAATACTCAAGACTGGGTAATTTATAAAGGAAAGAGGTTTAATTGACTCACAGTTCTGCATGGCTGGGAAGGCCTCAGGAAACTTACAATCATGGCAGAAGGCAAAGGAGAAGCAGGCATCTTCTTCACAGGGTGGCAGGACACAGTGAGTGCAAGCAGGGGAAATGCCAGATGCTTACAAAACAATCAGATCTTGTGAGACTCACTCACTGTCAGGAGAACAGCATGGGGGAAACTGCCCCAATGATTCAATTTCCTCCACCCGGTCCCGCCCTTGACACGAGGGGATTACGGGGATTCCAATTTGAGGTGAGATTTGGGTGGGCAGACAGAACCAATCCATATCAACCGGAATACAATGTTTTGATATTTTTAATTTAATTAGAAGAGAAAGTTATAAATAATATTTTGATGATGAATTAATTCATATGTTTGGTTTAAACAAGAAAGTACACAACTCATCATTGGAATGATGGGTTATTTGTAATGGACATCTGTCATTATTTTCTGGCTGGATATCTGAGGTCCTTTTTGGGTTTGGGGAGATTGTTAGCGATGAGTCTTAAGGGAAGGTAAAGCTCTACTTTTTGCTACCAAAGCAACAAGGTTAGATTCTGGCTACCCCTGACCTGAACAATCATAGACCCATGACCTAGTATCGGTCATTTGGATATTCTGATCCAGGATTTTATAGTGGGGGCAGATGACACAGAACGTGTCAGTGGCAGTTTGGAATTTTGATCAGCTGCATAACGACCTTGAGTAAATCTTCTTGCTTCTTATGATAGCCAGTATTGACACCTGTATTTTGCATCCAATGATATTATCGGATAAAAGTATTCTCCATAAGGTCCAACTCTGGTAGGAGTTCTAGGGATGATTTTATGCAGATTTTGGTCAGGCTACCATAGAAACTCCTAGCCCCCTCTCCAAATTAGTGCGAGCGCAAATTAGCCTGAGATAATTACATGAAAGCATACCATGGTGAGGAGGGCAGAGGAGGTAAAAACTTACAAATAAGAAGCTATTTTTCTGCCAAATGGTCCTTAATCCAAGGAATAATTTCTCCAAGAGGAATATCCAAATTTATGTTAGACAGTGAACATTACTGAAGCTAGATTCCAAGTAATTTCCAAAGTAATTATACAGTTTCACTTTCCCACCACAGATGTATCTGAGTTCCAGTTCCTTCACACTCTCACCATCACTTGATATTATCAGTCTATTTTAGCTATTCTGATGTATGTACAGTGTTACGTACTTCCAGGTTTTAGCCCTTAATGCTAATCATGTTGAATGTTTCTTAGTATACTTATTTGCCATTTGTGTATATTGTGTGGTGAAATGTCTGCTCACATACGTTGATGATTTTAATTGGATTTTTGCATTATTATAAGTTATAAGAGTTCTTGATGCATTTTAAGTTAAGATTTTGTTGAATTTCTGTCTTTACAGTCTTTTTTTCCATTTTCTTAATGATGTCTTTAGAAGAGCAGAAGATTTAAAATTTGAAATTCACTCTATCATCTTTTTTCTGGTTTGTGCTTTTCAAATCACACTTAAAAACTCATTATATAATTTGAGGTCATAGTTTTCTCCTTATAATTTTAGCTTTGGGGTTTAGGACCGTCTATGATACATTTAGAGTCAATTTTTGCATAAGTTGTTAAGTTGAAACTTAGATTCATTACCTTATTTATACCAATGAATAGGTTTAAAAATTTACCCACATATATTGTTATACTACTACTAGCAGTCCTCATTCCCTTTTTTGATTTCACATATCCATCTGATGCCATTTTTTTAATGCTTGGAGAAATTCTTTTTATATTCTTTATAAAAGATTGCTATTGGCCATAAATTTTCTCTGGTTTTGTTTGTCTAAAAAATTCTTATATTTACATTCATTTTAGAATAATTTTTGTGCTAGATAAAAAATTCCAAGTTAATTTTTTTCTTTTTCTTTTTCTTTTTCTTTTTTTTTTTTTTTTTTTGAGGCAGAGTCTCGCTGTGTCGCCCAGGCTGGAGTGCAATGGCCAGATCTCAGCTCACTGCAAGCTCCGCCTCCCGGGTTTTACGCTATTCTCCTGCCTCAGCCTCCCGAGTAGCTGGGACTACAGGCGCCTGCCACGTCGCCCGGCTAATTTTTTTTTTTTTTTTTTTTTTGTATTTTTTAGTAGAGACAGGGTTTCACTGGGTTAGCCAGGATGGTCTCGATCTCCTGACCTTGTGATCCGCCTGTCTCGGCCTCCCAAAGTGCTGGGATTACAGGCTTGAGCCACCACACCCGGCCAATTTTTTTCTTTTAATGTTTCAAACATGCTAATCCATTGTCTTCTGACTTGCGTGATTTCTGACAGGATATCTGAAGTGATGATTATTTTTATTCTTCTGCACAAAACGCACCTTTTTCATCTAACTCACTTTAAGATTTTTCACTATATTGCTAGGTTTAGTCAATTTGCTAAGAATTTGTCTTGATGTAATTTTATTATGTTTTGTTCAATTTGGAGTTTGTTGACCTTATCCAATCTTAATTTTGTAATTTTTAAAACATAAGAAACCGTCAATCATTATTTTCCAAATATTTTTCTGTCCCATTTCACCATTTTCTACTTCTAGGATTACAACTGAACTTTTATCAGGCCATGTGATATTATTCCACAGTTAATTACTCCTTTTTTCATGCTTTTGTCTCTATGACTCAGCTTAATAATTTCAATTACTGTGTCTTCTAATTCACATGTGTTTTCTTCTGCATCTTGCAATTAATCCTGTGCAATGAATTTTTATTTCAGATGTTTTATTTTTCATCTTAAGTATTTATATTCAGTTCTTAGTCTTCCAATTTTCTCCTTATTATAATCATGCTTTCTTTTAAATCCTTGACCATTTTGATTATAACAACTGTTTTAAAATCCTTTTCTGCTAATCCCATCGCTTTAATTTCTGAATCTGATTCTATTATTTTTATCATGGAAAATATTTTACATTGTCTTGATGTTTGGCCTTTCTATACAATTTTTAATTGGATGTGGAACATAATGCATGTTATTTATTTTAGAGTCTAGATGTTATCTTCCTTTAGGAGTATACATTCTCACCTGAGGTAAATTTAAGTTACTTCTAGATAGGATGGATGCTTTAAAGGGTTGTTATTAAGCTTTGTCAGGGCATTACTAGAGTAACCATTAGCCTCGGTTTAGTTTAGCCTTAACACTAAGACATGGTCCTACCGCAGTCGATAATAAGGCCCTAGTTCTTAACTCTATACTCTGAACAATTTAAACTTTCACACCTCATTACCCTGTGTACGCTCTGGAAATTCCGCTTACAGATCCCTGGAGATTTCTGCCCAGACTGATAGAATTTCATTAACTATGTATATATGTCCTTGTTTGTAGAAAACACTTCAAAGAACCTCTACGCAGATTTTTAGAGGTCTTTCTTTATGAAGTTTTGTTTTCTGGAACTCTGTCCTGCAACTCTTGCTACCTCAGCTTCCCTGAACTTTGATCTCTGTTTCATCAACTCATTGATTGCCTTCCTCTGTTTTTAAAGCCTGGAATGTTTCTCCAGGTACAAAGGGCAATTGTTAGACTCATACACATAAGAGATCCCATTTCTGTCTTGATCATTGTATAATATCTAAAAGCAATTGTTTCATATATTTTGCTAGTGGTCTGTTTATTGCTTATCCCTTTTTTTGTCTAAAGCATAAATCTCACTAATCCTCACATGTTTCTGATGTAAACATATCCTCAATATCAGCATTGATGTCTCTGAGTACCTTCTCATTTTTTCGTATCTTATTTAAAGTAGTCACCATGCAAATTACTCTCTAACTCTTCATCTCATTCAAATTTTCTTATAAAACTTCACAAAATATAAAAAACATATTTCTTACGTATTGGTTCAACTCTTTATTACATTCCTTCCCCTTAAGGCACTTGGCTTTGCACAGAGTAGGTGCTCTAAAAATGTGGGAATTCTAATAGGTACTTAACGCTCGATTTGTGAAATGGTCATTCTACCAATTAAATTTGTAAACCTAATCTTACATACTCTTTAGTATAAGATCACCTCTTTAAGGCTTTTTCTTACCTCTAATTTTGACAAGAGGATAATTCCATATGCTTTAGCTAAAAATAACAAAGTACAAAAATAAAGTTCACTGGATGACCTTTATGCCTCAGGAAATATGCAGAAGATTACATTATAGTCATTGTATTAATCCCACAGGTAGCCAACTGACTTTAATCAATAAATGTTACATGTCTTTTCCTGTGTTCACAGTGCTATATAGATATTTAGTGGAAGTGGATATGGAAGTATTAGACCCATTTCCTCACAATGAGCAAATGATTCAGAGGCATGGCATATTATAGGTAAAGAATCCATGGAGATTGTTTTTTTTTTTTTGGTCAAAAAATGGGAATGGTGGTTGATTCAGCTAGATGGAGAAAGATAGGCTGATCATAGTGTCTTTTACTGTCTTACTAAGAAATTTTAGTTATTTTAATTACAGAGAATCTCTTGGTATTATTAAGTAGGCAAAGAGTTAGATACGACAAATTTCTTTTGGAACTGAATTAAGAAAAAAACTAGTAAGGGGAAATAAGTTAGGAGGTTATAATGGTAGCATGCGTGACAAGTAACAATGGCTTGGTTTTGGTTGGTGTTGGTAGAATGGTAATTAATAGAGGCAAAGCTGAAAAATAAAATGAAAAAGAAAAATAAATGTACTTGGAATCTTACATACCTCTTACATACCTCCTCCTGGAGAAAAGAACTTTAAGTTTCCTGATCCAAGAGCTTGGAAATCAATGATGTCACTACAGGAAATAGGAAAGTCACACCCAGGGAGTGTTTAGGGGAAAAGAGAGTTCAGCAATGGGCACATCGAGATGTCAACAGCAGCAGGACATTCAGTTGTAACTATCCAGCAGATAGGTGGGGATACATTTCTGATTCACGTGGGAGTTTGGTTAGGGCTAGAATACTAGATCTGAGAGTGATCTGTAGAGGCCACACAGATCACTTTTATAAGTTCTTCCCCTTTCATAACAGTAAGCCAATCCTCAGTAGCATAGAAGAGCTAAAAAACAGACATTCATGGCATAATACCTATAAAAGTGAATTAAAATTTGTATGTCTGAAATTGCAGACTCCCTAAATTACCACCTTTTCAGGCTTTCTAATCAGGCTGTGATCATTAAGTTCCATCTCCTTGCTTGCTTGTTCATTGGCACATAGCTATGTTTATCTTGTCCTGAGACACATCAACATGCTGCTTGCCCAGCATCTTATCTTATAACAGTGATTGCACATTTTTACTTCTGACCATGATCCTTGATGTCTGTTCTTACTCTTATTCAGTAGCCACAGCCCAACCTCATAAAGTAGTGGATTATCAAGAGGGGATAGACAGAGCAGGCTGTTTATCAAGATTTGATCCCAAATATAACCGAAGTATATCCTTAAATGACTTTTAAAACCTACCTGAAGTTCGGGGCCATAAAACATATTTATATTCAATGCAGTTCAAAACAAGAAAGCCTATAGAAAATGAAAAGATTACTGTAGTTATTTTTCAAATCCTAAAACTTTAGATTATCCCATAAATTTTGGATTGAAGAAAAAGTTGAGAAACAGGTTACAAAAATAAGTCTCATACCCAGAATTGCCTTTTGAAATACTGTGCTAAGAAAATACTATGGATGTAATTATAATTTCTTTTTCATGGGCATGCTGCCGTTTTAGATATATTCTTCTTTTTGAAATGCATGAAGTCTTTCTGAAATAGGTACAGCACATCAGAAAGAAAGATCTATCTAAAACTCGAGGTTTTACCATTTGGGCACAGGATGGTACCAGCCACATTTCTTTTTGGAAAATCAGACTGAGAGGAAGGGGAAGCTCTTTTCCTGCTCCTTATCTGTCTCACAGTAAGCTTTAGCAAGGAGCGGGCAACAGGCTGCTCTTTCAGAATTCATCGTGGGAAGACACTGGGACCAACATACTAGAAGTGTTGGGAAGCGGGGTGGACAACAGAGAAGGGGAACAAAGGCTCAGACACTATTGATGGGGAATTCTTGGGGATGTACCTAAAACTTATCTTAGCTCCCATGGCTAGTGCTTAAGGTATTGACGACACCCACTTTGTATGAGATTCTTTTCCTTCCACAAACTGAGATCCAGCAACCTCCTGCATTACTGAGACTGGCTCTTCAGCAACTTAAGCACCATCACCATAGGCACTATCTCCTCCTTGTAGGTCTTTTCATCACCGCTGGCGCACAACAGTAAGTTTCCATACCGAGTGAGTCTTATCAATAATTCTCTACCAGCACGGAAGATTGACAGAATAATTTGAATAAAATAATTTCACAACACCATAGCTGTAACTAACTGGACTGACTAAACAGAATGTACAGACAACAGAATTTACTGTATTTTAACATAATTAATTTAGTCATTTGATGAATTGCTGGTGGCTTCTAAATACAAAGTTCATGGTTAGACATCAGAATCAGAAAGAAAGAGCCAAAAAGGTGTAGTCTCTGAATATATTTTTTAAGGGTTGGCAAGCATTTGTTTTAGACTACCAAGACAGACATTAATCAGAAAAATTCTTCTCAAGTGGCGGTAAATCTTCCTCCAGGGGACATTTGGCAACATAGGGAGATATTTTTGGTTGTCACAGCTGGGAGAAGCATGCTACTGGCATCTAGTGGGTAAAAGCCAGGGATGTGGCTAAACATCCCAGGTGCACAGGCCTCCCTGTGCATTAGATGCCTGCCAATTAGATAATTCAGTTCATTAGATAATTGGGTGGGAGGAAAACAGAACTAGAAATGACCTTCAGTTCCCTTTCAGTAGGCCAGTACTTCTCACTTTGTACATTTACAAAAGTGTAGAATTTACCAATGATGTCCCTTTCTAAAATATCATGGTTTTTAATTCTAGTTGCCAATTAAAGTGTAACTAAGATAGAAAAGCTGAGTATATTCAAGTATTCTTCATATTTAGTCTTGATTCTCTCTACACTTACCTCTCACCTCTTATAATTAATTAGTTAATTTCATTATCAGTGTGTTCTGTGAACCACAATTTCCTGAAAAGTCTTTTATTCTAAGGGAATCATATTTTTTTAACTCGACATCTTGAGCAAAAAAATCCCATTAATTTCTAGTAGTAAGGCAAATGTTTATGGTTTCCATTTGCTGTCATCTGAACATAGCATAGCTCCCAACATCTGCTTCTCAGTGGAAATGTTGATTCCTTCTTCATCTCTTCTTAAGAATTGCATAAACATTCAAATCTTTTTATTTCTTGAACTTCCAAGTGTTTTTCACTTTGTGTGATCATTAACATGTCTTGTTTTGCACCTTGACATGTTCAACTTGTTACCTCTTACATACCTCCTTAAGTGTTACATATCGTCACCACCTTTCATTCTGTGGTGGAGTTGCTGCCACCCATGAGTCATGGAGCATGGAGAAGAGGCGTCACAAATGGTAATCATTTGCATCTCCAGTAGGAACTAGCACACGCACAGGCTGACAGTAGAAGTCTTAGTCAAGACATGCTTGCCGGCAAGTAAAAGATATTCCTCTAAGCATTCTTTGGCCAGACTTTTCCTCTATGATATTTAGGGATTTGAGACAGGAAGAACAACTGAACCTCATGGGAGGATGAAGTCTTGAACCTGTAAGGTGTCAAGGATAGTGGAGCAGGTAGTTATGTTTCATGACCCTCTCTTGACTCTCTTTAAGAGGCCCATGAAGTTTTACCTTTTTTTCTCTCTTCACTTTTGCTTCCCTTTTCTCTCTCCGTGGGTGTTGTCTGCTTCTGCATTCTCCCAGTCTATACATGGCTGTCAAGATCCCTTATATGTCCTGGGACTTCTGATTAATCAAGTATCTCTGCTGAGCTAATGTACCTGGTGCTGTCCTTTTTGAATACTTGGCATTCATTCATACATACATGCATACATACATACATAAAAGAAGAAGGAACTAATATGGGCTGATGGCATGGTAAAGGAGTATATTGAAAAGATAGTGAGCATCTCACATCATCACCAGGAAAACTGGAGAAACAAGCTTGGAGTGTGCGTGGAAATAACGGGAACATTTGGAAGACAGGTCCAGCAGGCATTACCATGAAAAAGTTTATAACCATGGTGCTCAGCACAGGAGGCTGGATGAAGTCGCTGTACTTCCATTCAAGCAGCACAGATACCTGGCCCGCTGGCCCCTGGAAACTGAACGTTGCAATCATCACTTCCTTAGCTACCGGGAACCCTCTGTTGTTCCTGATTCTTTGGATCACCATTGACAATCTCAATGTTCTCTTGGGAGGTGTCTGGCCACAGTGTCCCATGCCATTTGACATGTCAAACATGGTGATTTGTTTTCTGTAATAAGAGGTTACTTGTTTTCTGTTACCGTGAAAACAAGAATGGCTGGTGTGTCCCAAATATGGGACAGGGTTTTCAATGTCAAGTGATAACAGTGGGCCCATGCATATAATTTGAGGTAATCTTATTTCAAAGTTATCCTTAATTCCAGACTTAATACAAACCTTAATTCCAAGTGCAATTTTAATTTCCCTTTGCCATTTAATAGAATACATTTGCAGGTTCTGTTGATTAGGATATCAACATCTTTGCAGACCATGATTCTGCCTACAACAGTGATTTATTTAGACAGTGTGGACATAAAAGTATATTTTGTTTAAGAGCTCTAGATTTGGAGTCAGAAGAATAATCTTGCATACTGACTCTAATATCTATTAGTGATAACCCTGGACAATGTTTAACCTTCTCCTAATTGCTTTAATTACAAAATGAGAATTGCAGCACATAATCCAATCTGTTTGCTAATACGAAGCTAGGTAGTTTCTATAAAAGGAATGAGAAACTTCCATGGAGATTATACATGATGCCATTGGAACCAGCCATATCTTGCTGTGAATGGTGGATGTCTTGTTGTTTTCTTTATTTATTTTATTATTATACTTTAAATTCTAGGGTACATGTGCACAACGTGCAGGTTTGTTACATATGTATACATGTGCCATGTTGGTGTGCTGCACCCATTAACTCGTTATTTACATTAGGTATATCTCTTAATGCTATCCCTCCCCCCTACCCTCCCCACAATAGGACCCGGTGTGTGATGATCCCCTTCCTGTGTCCAAGTGATCTCATTGTTCAATTCCCACCTATGAGTGAGAACATGCGGTGTTTGGTTTTCTGTTCTTGCAGTTGTTTGCTGAGAATGATGGTTTCCAGCTGCATCCATGTCCCTACAAAGGACATGAACTCATCCTTTTTTATGGCTGCATAGTATTCCATGGTGTATATGTGCCACATTTTCTTAATCCAGTCTGTCACTGATGGACATTTGAGTTGATTCCAAGTCTTTGCTATTGTGAATAGTGCTGCAATAAACACACGTGTGCATGTGTCTTTATAGCAGCATGACTTGTAATCCTTTGGGTATATCCCCAGTAATGGGATGGCTGGGTCAAATGGTATTTCTAGTTCTAGATGCTTGAGGAATTGTCACACTGTTTTTCACAATGGTTGAACTAGTTTACAGTCCCACCAACAGTGTAAAAGTGTTCCTATTTCTCCACATCCTCTCCAGCACCTGTTGTTTCCTGACTTTTTAATGATTGCCATTCTAAGTGGTGTGAGATGGTATCTCATTGTGCTTTTGATTTGCATTTCTCTGATGGCGAGTGCTGATGAGCATTTTTTCATGTGTCTGCTGACTGTATGAATGTCTTCTTCTGAGAAGTGTCTGTTCATATCCTTTGCCCACTTTTTGATGGGGTTGTTTGTTTTTTTCTTGTAAACTTGATTGAGCTCTTTATAGGTTCTGGATATTAGCCCTTTGTCAGATGAGTAGCTTGCAAAACTTTTCTCCCATTCTGTAGGATGCCTGTTCACTGTGATGGTAGTTTCTTTTGCTGTGCAGAAGCTCTTTAGTTTAATTAGATCCCATTTGTCAATTTTGGCTTTTGTTGCCATTGCTTTTGGTGTTTTAGACATGAAGTCCTTGCCCATGCCTATGTCCTGAATGGTATTACCTAGGTTTTCTTCTAGGGTTTTTATGGTTTTAGGTCGAACATTTAAGTCTCTAATCCATCTTGAATTAATTTTCGTATAAGGAGTAAGGAAAGGATCCAGTTTCAGCTTTCTACTTATGGCTAGCCAATTTTCCCAGCACCATTTATTAAATAGGGAATCCTTTCCCCATTTCTTGTTTCTGTCAGGTTTGTCAAAGATCAGATGGCTGTAGATGTGTGGTATTATTTCTGAGGACTCTGTTCTGTTCCATTGGTCTATATCTCCGTTTTGGTACCAGTACCATGCTGTTTTGGTTACTGTAGCCTTGTAGTATAGTTTGAAGTCAGGTAGCATGATGCCTCCAGCTTTGTTCTTCTGGCTTAGGATTGTCTTGGCAATGCAGGGCCTTTTTTAGTTCTGTATGAACTTTAAAGCAGTTTTTTCCAATTCTGTCATTGGAAAGTCATTGGTAGCTTAATGGAGATGGCATTGAATCTATAGATTACTTTGGGCAGTATGGCCATTTTCACAATATTGATTCTTCCTATCCATGAGCATGGTATATTCTTCCATTTGTTTGTGTCCTCTTTTAGTTCACTGGGCAGTGGTTTGTATTTCTCCTTGAAGAGATCCTTTACATCCCTTGTAAGTTGAATTCCTAGGTATTTTATTCTCTTTGAAGCTATTGTGAATGGGAGTTGATTCATAATTTGGCTCTCTGTTTGTCTGTTACTGGTGTACAAGAATGCTTGTGATGTTTGCACATTGATTTTGTATCCTGAGACTTTGCTGAAGTTGCTTATCAGCTTAAAGAGATTTTGGGCTGAGACAATGGGGTTTTCTAAATATACAATCATGTCATCTGCAAACAGGGACAATTTGACTCCTTTTCCTAACTGAATATCCTTTATTTCTTTCTCTTGCCTGATTGCCCTAGCCAGAACTTCCAACACTATGTTGAACAGGAGTGGTGAGAGAGGGCATCCCTGTCTTGTGCCAGTTTTCAAAGGGAACTTTTCCAGTTTTTGCCCATTCAGTATGATATTGGCTGTGGGTTTGTCATAAATAGCTCTTATTATTTTGAGATACATTCCATCAATACCGAATTTATTGAGAGTTTTTAGCATGAAGGGCTGTTGAATTTTGTCAAAGGCCTTTTCTGCATCTATTGAGATAATCATGTGGTTTTTGTCTTTGGTTCTGTTTATATGCTGGATTGCGTTTATTGATTTTGTGTATGTTGAACCAGCCTTGCATCCCAGGGATGAAGCCCACTTGATCATGGTGAATAAGCTTTTTGATGTGCTGCTGGATTTGGTTTGCCAGTATTTTATTGAGGATTTTTGCATCGATGTTCATCAGGGATATTGGTCTAAAATTCTCTTTTTTTTGTTGTATCTCTGTCAGGCTTTGTTATCAGGACGATGATCTGCTGTTAGTCTGTTGGGCTTCCCTTTGTGGGTAACCCGACCTTTCTCTCTGGCTGTCCTTAACACTTTTTCCTTCGTTTCAACTTTGGGGAATCTGACAATTATGTGTCTTGGAGTTGCTCTTCTCGAGCAGTATCTTTGTGGTGGTCTCTGTATTTCCTGAATTTGAATGTTGGCCTGCCTTACTAGGTTGGGGAAGTTCTCCTGAATGATATCCTGCAGAGTATTTTCCAACTTGGTTCCATTTTCCCCATCACTTTCAGGCACACCAATCAGATGTAGATTTGGTCTTTTCACATAATCCCATATTTCTTGGAGGCTTTGTTCATTTCTTTTTACTCTTTTCTCTCTACACTTCTCTTCTCGCTTCATTTCATTCATTTGATCTTCAATTGCTGATACTCTTTCTTCCAGTTGATCGAGTTGGTTACTGAAGCTTGTGCATTTGTCACATAGTTCTCATGTTATGGTTTTCATCTCTATCAGTTCTTTTAAGGTCTTCTCTGCATTGATTATTCTAGTTATCCATTCATCCATTCTTTTTTCAAGGTTTTTAGTTGCTTTGCACTGGTTATGTAGTTCCTCCTTTAGCTCTGACAAGTTTGATCGACTGAAGCCTTCTTCTCTCAACTCGTCAAAGTCATTCTCCATCCAGCTTTGTTTAGTTGCTGGCAATGAGCTGCATTCCTTTGGAGGGGGAGATGCACTCTGATTTTTTGAATTTCCAGCTTTTCTGCACTGCTTTTTCCCCATCTTTGTGGTTTTATCTGCCTTTGGTCTTTGATGATGGTGATGTACTGAGGGGGTTTTGCTGTGGGTATCCTTTCTGTTTGTTAGTTTTCCTTCTAATAGTCAGGACCCTCAGCTGTAGGTCTGTTGGAGTTTGCTTGATGTCCACTCCAGACCCTGTTTGCCTGGCTATCAGCAGCAGAGGCTGCAGAAGATAGAATATTGCTGAACAGTGAGTGTTGCTGTCTGATTCTTGCTCTGAAAGCTTTGTCTCGGGGTGTACCCTGCCGTGTGAGGTGTGAGGTGTCAGTCTGCACCTAGTGGAGGATGTCTCCTGGTTAGGCTACTCAGGCAGTCTTGAGCAGGCAGTCTGTCCATTCTCAGATCTCAACCTCTGTGCTAGGAGATCCACTGCTCTCTTCAAAGCTGTCAGACAGGGTCATTTACCTCTGCTGTTTCTGCTGCTTTTTGTTTAACTATGCCCTGTCCCCAGAGGAGGAGTCTACAGAGGCAGGCTGGCCTCCTTTAGCTGTGGTGGACTCCACCCAATTCAAGCTTCCCAGCGGCTTTGTTTACCTACTTAAGCCTCAGCAATGGCGGGCGCCCCTCCCCTAGCCTCGCTGCTGCCTTGCAGTTAGATCTCAGACTGCTGTACTAGCAATGAGGGAGGCTCCGTGGGTGTGGGACCCTCTGGGTCAGGTGTGGAATGTAATCTCCTGGTGTGCCGTTTGCTAAGACCCTTGGGAGTTACCTGATTTTCCAGGTGTTGCATGTCTCAATTTCCTTTGGCTAGGAAAAGGAATTCCCTTCCCCCTTGCGCTTCCCAGGTGAGGCGATGCCTTGCCCTGCTTCAGCTCTTGCTGGTCGGGCTGCACAGGTGGACCAGTGCCAACTGTCCAACACGCCCCAGTGAGATGAACCCGGTACCTCAGTTGAAAATGCAGAAATCACCCGTCTTCTGTGTCACTCACGCTGGGAGCTGGAGACTGGAGCTATTCCTATTTGGCCATCTTGGGCATGACCCCCCGTCTTGTTGTTTTAACTAAAGTGAATAGGTCACTGAACTTACTGTTCTTCAATTTCTCATCTGAAAAATGGGCACAACTTCATAAGAAAGGTGTGAAAATCAAATGAGACAATTTAAATAAAGATTCAAAGCATCATGCCGGGGGGGGCGGAGCAAGATGGCTGAATAGGAACAGCTCCAGTCTCCATCTCCCAGCGTGAGCGACACAGAAGACCGGTGATTTCTGCATTTTCAACTGAGGTACTGGGGTCATCTCACTCGGGAGTGCCGGACAATCGGTGCTGGTCAGCTGCTGCAGCCTGACCAGCAAGAGCTGAAGCAGGGCGAGGCATCGCCTCACCTGGGAAGCGCGAGGGGGAAGGGAATCCCTTTCCCTAGCCAGGGGAACTGAGACACACAACACCTGGAAAATCGGGTAACTCCCACCCCAATACTGTGCTGTAAGCACACCGGCACACCAGGAGAATTTATCCCATACCTGGCCGGGAGGGTCCCACGCCCACGGAGCCTCCCTCCTTGCTAACACAGCAGTCTGCGGCAATCTAACCGCAAGGCAGCAGCAAGGCTGGGGGAGGGGCGCCCGCCATCGCTGAGGCTTAAGTAGGTAAACAAAGCCGCTGGGAAGCTCGAACTGGGTGGAGCTCACAGCTGCTCAAGGAAACCTGCCTGTCTCTGTAGACTCTGCCTCTGGGGACAGGGTACAGCTAAAAAAAATAACAGGGGAAGCAGCAGAGGCGTGTGCAGATGCGAACGACTCTGTCAGAGAGCTTTGAAGAGAGCAGTGGATCTCCCAACACGGAGGTTGAGATCTGAGAAGGGGCAGGCTGCCTACTCAAGTGGGTCCCTGACCCCTGAGTAGCCTAACTGGGAGACATCCCCCACTAGGGGCAGTCTGACACCCCACACCTCACAGGGTGGAGTACACCCCTGAGAGGAAGCTTCCAAAGCAAGAATCAGACAGGTGCACTCGCTGTTCAGCAATATTCTATCTTCTGCAACCTCTGCTGCTGATACCCAGACAAACAGGGTCTGGAGTGGACCTCAAGCAATCTCCAACAGACCTATAGCTGAGGGTCCTGACTGTCAGAAGGAAAACTATCAAACAGGAAGGACACCTATACCAAAACCCCATCAGTACGTCACCATCATCAAAGACCAGAGACAGATAAAACCATAAAGATGGGGAAAAAGCAGGGCAGAAAAGCTGGAAATTCAAAAAATAAGAGTGCATCTCCCCCTGCAAAGGAGCACAGCCCATCGCCAGCAACGGATCAAAGCTGGTCAGAGAATGACTTTGACGAGATGAGAGAAGAAGGCTTCAGTCCATCAAGCCTCTCAGAGCTAAAGGAGGAATTACGTACCCAGCGCAAAGAAACTAAAAATCTTGAAAAAAGAGTGGAAGAATTGGCAGCTAGACTAATTAATGCAGAGAAGGTCATAAACGAAATGACAGAGGTGAAAACCATGACACGAGAAATACGTGACAAATGCACAAGCTTCAGTATCCGACTCGATCAACTGGAAGAAAGAGTATCAGCGATGGAGGATCAAATGAATGAAATGAAGCGAGAAGAGAAACCAAAAGAAAAAAGAAGAAAAAGAAATGAACAAAGCCTGCAAGAAGTATGGCATTATGTAAAAAGACCAAATCTACGTCTGATTGGGGTGCCTGAAAGTGACGGGGAAAATGGAACCAAATTGGAAAAGACTCTTCAGGATATCATCCAGGAGAACTTCCCCAACCTAGCAGGGCAGGCCAACATTCAAATTCAGGAAATACAGAGAACGCCACAAAGATACTCCTCCAGAAGAGCAACTCCAAGACACATAATTGCCAGATTCACCAAAGTTGAAATGAAGGAAAAAATCTTAAGGGCAGCCAGAGAGAAAGGTCGGGTTACCCACAAAGGGAAG
>NC_045456.1:16142535-16143161 GCF_002776525.5 Piliocolobus tephrosceles | reverse complement strand
TCCTTACACCTTATACAAAAATTAATTCAAGATGGATTAGAGACTTAAATGTTAGACGTAAAACCATAAAAACCCTAGAAGAAAACCTAGGTAATACCATTCAGGACATAGGCATGGGCAAAACACCAAAAGCAATGGCAACAAAATCCAAAATTGACAAATGGGACCTAATTAAACTAAAGAGCTTCTGCACAGCAAAAGAAACTACCATCAGAGTGAACAGACATCCTACAGAATGGAAGAAAAGTTTTGCAAGCTACTCATCTGACAAAGGGCTAATATCCAGAACCTACAAATAACTCAGACAAATTTACAAGAAAAAAACAACCCCATCAAAAAATGGGTGAAGGATATGAACAGACACTTCTCAGAAGAAGACATTTATGCAGCCAACAGACACATGAAAAAATGCTCATCATCACTAGCCATCAGAGAAATGCAAATCAAAAGCACAATGAGATACCATCTCACATCAGTTAGAATGGCAATCATTAAAAAGTCAGGAAACAACAGGTGCTGGAGAGGATGTGGAGAAATAAGAACACTTTTACACTGTTGGTGGGACTGTAAACTGGTTTGACCATTGTGGAAGACAGTGTGGTGATTCCTCAAGGATCTAGAACTAG
>NC_045456.1:16088463-16142435 GCF_002776525.5 Piliocolobus tephrosceles | reverse complement strand
ATACACCATGGAATACTATGCAGCCATAAAAAAAGGATGAGTTCATGTCCTTTGTAGGGACATGGATGCAGCTGGAAACCATCATTCTCAGCAAACAATTGCAAGAACAGAAAACCAAACACCACATGATCTCACTCATAGGTGGGAATTGAGCCATGAGAAGACTTGGACACAGGAAGAGGAACATCACACACTTGGGCCTGTTGTGGGGTGGGGGAGGAGGAAGGGATAGCATTAGGAGACATACCTAGTGTAAACGACGAGTTAATGGGTGCAGCACACCAACATGGCACATGTATACACAAGTAACAAACTTGCACATTGTGCACATATACCCTAGAAGTTAAAGTATAATAAAAATTAAATTAATTAATAAAAAAAGAAAGTTTTGATTTAGACTGCCTATGTGGCCTCCAGCAGTAGATGTCTGGAGGCTGCATATTATCATACAGATTTAGGTCTTAGCCATAGTGGTAAGGGATACTGGGTTGTTAAAGACCCCACTTACTCTATTTGCTGGAATAAACATGGAAATGAATCAACCATGTAAACAAACAAAGTCATAAAGGTATTCTAAAAATAAAAGTGAACATTTATGTCATCTTAGTGTAAGGGTGCATTTCAAAGCATAATACGAAAAGCAGATGTCATAAAGAAAAGACTTGAAAAAGCAATTCCTTATACACTCATTAAAAACATCTATTGGTCAAAACATATTTAAACATCAAATTGTAAATGTCAACATGGGGGAAATATTTTCAAATTATGACACACACCAATATTCATAGTACAAAATGAGCTTTGTAAGTCAAGAAAAAGGAAACTAACACTGTGCTATAGGCTATTTATTAAATAAATATAAATATATGAATGTAAGTCTAACTTCACTGTAAATTAAAGAAATGCAAATAAAATATAGAAATGTGTGTATATATGTATATATATATATAATTCCATATAAATAATATTTTTGTAAAATAATAAACACATGCTGTATCTTTAGAAAGAAACTCTAGAGAATATGTAACAAAATATTAACAGTGGTTGTAATCATTTTATCCAAACATTATTATAATACTAAATATAATGTAAGTAGGAAAATTCTGGTAACTCCTCTTCCATTTATTATTGTCTATAATGAGCATACATTCATGGTTTCATTTCAGAAAATAATTTTATTTTTTTGGTAGAGACAAAGTCTCACTCTGTCACCCAGGCTGGATTGCAGCCTTGACTTCCTTGGCTCAAGTGATCCTCCTACCTTAGCCTCTCAAGTAGCTGGGACTACAGCTGCTCACCACCATTCCTTGCTAATTTTTTTATTTGCTGTAAACATGGGATCTTGCTATGTTGCCCAGGCTGATCTTGAACTACTGACTAGACCAATCCCCTTGCCTCAGCCTCCAGAAGTGGTGGGACTACAGGCATGAGTCACCACACCCAGCCCTCAGAGAGTATTTTAAAGGATTTTTTTATCATGTCAATGGGCATGATACTGTTCTTTTACCTCACCTTAACTGCCCTTTGGATACAAAATGATTCATGTACCCACGTGACACAATAGAAGATAGGAAGCAGTGAAACCGAGGAGAGGAATGAAAGTCAGAAACAAAGCTATGTAGTTGTCCAGGACTTCTGTCAATCATAGATATGAGAACCAAGAATGCATAAAAGGAATCAAGGAGGAACCATGCATTATTTTATTTATATTATGCAAAATAGGTTAAAATCAGGATGATGAGGTAATTTGCAAACCTTTGCAAATCAGGGAATCCCTAATTCCTTTCATGCATTCTTGGCTCTCATATCTATGATTGAGATACCCATGGCTCATGGCAAGTCAACAGTGATCAAGTAAAGGAGACAAGTATATTAGAAGACAGTTAGTTTATAGAGATTGATTTAGGGAAAAACAGGGAGAATAAAGAAGTAATATCCAAAAGAATGACAAAGTGTGGGTTGGAGATGTGTTCAATTGAGTGTAGTTGATTAAAGAAAAAATTAGGGAAACCATAGCATCTAGTGGAATTCTGATAAAACCCTTCCATTATAAAGTTCTGATACCAGCACATACCTCTTCTATTAAGAATTCAGCTACAGCTAATGAAATATGACTCAGCCTTAAAAAGGAAGGAAATTCTGACACAGGTTACAACATGGATAAACCTTGAGCACATTATGCTAAGTGAAATAAACCAGATACAGAGCAAATACTGTATGATTTCACTTACATGAGGCACCTAGAATAGTCAAATCCATACAGACAGAAAGTGGATGGCCATTGCCAGGGACTGGCAGGAGAGAGGAATGAGGAGTTATTGTTTAACAGGTACAGAGTTTCAGTTTTGCAAGATGAAAAAAGTTCTGGAGAAGGATGGTGGTGATGCTTGCACAACAATGTGAATATCCTTAGTGCCACTGAACTCACTTAAAAATGCTTAAGATGATCAATTTTATGTTACGTGCATTTTACTACAATAAAAAAATAAGATAGAGAATATGAAGTCAAAAAGCATGAAAGAGTTTTCTACCAAAGCAGTTTTAGATATGATTGGAGTTCTCAACCAAGCTATTCCAAAGAAGGCAAGGTTATCTGTGATGAAGTTAACATATGACTTTTTGTATTAGTCTGTTCTCATGCTACTAATAAAGACATAACAGAGACTGAGTAATTTATAAAGAAAAAGAGGTTTAGTGGACTCAGTTCCATATGGCTGGGGAAGCCTCAAAATTATGAGAAGGCAAAGGAGGAGAAAGGCACGTCTTACATGGTGGCAGGCAAAAGCCTGTGCAAGAGAACTCCCATTTATAAAACTATCAGATATTGCAAGACTTACTACCACAAGAACAATATGGGAGAAACTACTCCCATAATTCAGTCATCTCCACTTTGCCCCACTCTTGACACATGGGGATCATTACAATTCAAAGTAAGATTTGAGTGGGGACACAGACAAACCATATCACTTTTAAACATAATCTTATTTAAATAATCAATTACAAATTCATTGAAAACACAAGGCAGTGACCCTATAATAACACTGCTGAAGGAGACCCATAAAGTTTTCATTACACTCAATTATCATTTCTATTGAGCCAACAGATTCAAATAAAAGGGTAGGAGATGCAAGAGACACTTGATCTGAGGAACCATGCATTATTTTATACGTATTACACAAAATAGGTTAAAATAAGGATGATGAGGTAATTTGAAAACCTTTGGAAATCAATCTGTATATGATTGTCTTTTTAAATGTCTCCTCGGATCATGATACTCTTTGACATATTTTACTCTCTGAGAAGAGAAAGGTATTTCCAACATTCTAAATGCTGTATTTCACTGATGAACTGTCCCATCCAATACTTTGAATCTTCAATTGCCCTGAAATCCATATTTGGTAGAAAACTGGGCAACATGAGTTTTCCCATTGCAGTCTTTATGTGACTACTAGGCATGCCACAAATGGCTTCCGTGTTAGTGCCAGCATCTAGATGAGGCAAACACAGTGGCACCTGAAAACTCAGAGATGCCAGCAATCACAGAGCCCCTAGAGGTGTTATAGCTCTTTCTCAGGGAGTCCCGCGGTTCAAGCCCTGAAGAAATGTGGCAGCTCTTCACTTCTGTAGCCTGACAAGCGAGAGCATGTTACAGCTCTCTTTCTCCTGTAGTCTGGCAAGCAGGAGCATGTTACAGCTCTTTTATCCCCATTGCCCACAGCTTGGTGAGCTGCCAGGAACATCATAACTCTTTAATTCCCACCACCTGCATCTCAGTGAGTTTCAGGTTCTTGTCCCACGACTGAGAGGAATAAGGTGCATGGACACTAGCGAGTGAATAAGGCAGAGAAGAATTTTATCGAGTGACAGAAGGAATGCTTTCACCTGTGAGAGGAGAACCTGAAAGCAGGTTGCCATCTGTGAGGCTGAGTCTGGGGTTTTTATGGACCCAGAATGCAGGTGAAGTGTACTGATTGATCCATTGGTGGGTTTGGCAAAAGCACCATTCAATTGGTTAAAAGGCATTATCCAGAAAGAAACAATTAAGAGAGAGAGGGTAACATGGGGATAGAAGTTCTTGCTCCAGTCATGGACTCTATCCAGAACCAGATAAGCTCAGTTTTCAGGTTTAAACTGTCTTTGGCTTGAAGGTCGGGTCTTACCTGTCCCTGTCTGCCTAGGAATTGGTCTGTCTCCTGTCACTATCATCATCATACTATCCCCACTCCATATGCATACTTTTACCCTTCATTGTGACTAAACAAAAGGATTCAAAGAAAATATAAATACATTTCTCCAAAAATCTGTTCATTTTACCTATACATATAACATTATCTGTAGCAGATAAAATACACCATCTGATAAGAACATAGAATGGTGGCAGAAATGATTTTAGATTTGTTCTGCATACCCTTTGTTTTCTCACTGGGGAAGACAAAGCCATAGAACTGAACCAACTGGCCAAGTTAGCCAAGATTCTGTGAATCCCAACATTAAATTCTGTGCATATTGCTATAATGGTTTTCATCGTGGATTTCATGCATGCATGCTCTATAATATAACAAGTTTGTTGAGTATGTGGCTTACTTGGTTTGTGCCATAGTAATGTCTTATTTAAAGAAGTAAAATCCAAGCACAAAAACTTACTAAAAAAGAATTCTATTCTTTATCTGTGTCTCTCTAAGAATATTTAAAAGAATTCAATTTGTGGTGTTTTGGAACACTTTTATTTCTTTAATTGTCTCATCCCATATTCTGAGACCTTTCTTTCACCATGCCTCCCAATCATCCCGTCTGTCTCCCATAGTGTTTAAATGCTATTCTCTCTTCCCAACTCACACATCTACTGAAGCAGAGCACACATTTTTACTGAAGTCATACTAGAACATTTTTGGCTTAGTTTTACTCTTATTGGGTCGCTGTTTTCCAGTCTAAAGCTTAAAATAGGCTTCCCTGGCTTTACTGATCTTCTCCTGCTTTTAAATTACGTATTATACAAGGTAAGGTGAGAAAAGATGGGCTAAATTAAGCAAACTAACAGCTCTCTAAATGATTGGTCTAAAGGATGTCCAGAATGGACCAACACACTAGTGTTGGAAGTTTTAGATTTCAGACTCTTTTGCCCTGACATGATTATCAATGAGTTGCATGCAAGGACATGAGATACCAGGAGCTGTCATGTCATCTGAGACATCACAAGCATCTCAGCAGAATGAGTCAGGTTTTAAATAGCTTCCTGCCAGCTAGAATAACGACCAAGTCATAAGGTCCACTAGGAAAGGATTGAAGACATATTCAAAAACAAATACAAGATCGCTTGAAACTAGAAAAGAAAACTTTGCAGTGCAATGAGAAGTACCTTTTGACCCCTGGGACCTTAAGGACTGAATACCAGAGGTCAAGCAGGAAATGCTATGCGGAGATTGTCCTCCAGCTACTGGGACAGCAAGCCAGGCTGTTAGGGGTAAAGCTTGAACAAACATAAGCAGTGCCAAGCTGAGTTCATCTCAGAAAAGAAGGGTTATGTCTTTGTTTAGAGGCAAAGCAAAAGCACTTGGGGCCTAGATGCTCACAAATATCACTGACCAAAGTATATTTTAGCTCTGTGTCAGTTGAAGTTAGGATCAGAAACAACCACTGCTACTCTGTAAACTTTTTTTTTCTTTCTCACTCTTTGGGGAGAATTTCATGTTTACCCTTAGTTGTCTGATAAAAACTCTATTTGAACATTTACAATCTTGTCTCACATCAACTCGTCAGGATCCAAAAGATATCGACAGATGGGAATTACGAATCCACTCTCCCAAGATGAATGATGATTATATGAAAGTTGCAGGCTTTGCTCAGGTGGCTTGAAAATAACTTTGATAAAAAAAAGACTGTGAATCTTCAGCAAAGAATAAGGAAAAATAAAAAGCAACTCAAGTAAGTTATTATTTAATAAATGGAAAATTAAAAGTGTATACAAAAATAGCTGAGATAAGATTTCAGGCTTAATTCCTAGAGGTTAGTGTTGACCAAGTTCCATTCTGTGCAGGTTGGAATGCATCTGGGAGTATTGAAATTAATCACTTGGAGAAGAGCCCAGGCATACTTGAACACATTCCAGAGAGGATGACCATGGTATGTTGAAGTAGCTGAATATGAATAATGATATCAAAGCATCTGAGAATTTTGATCTTGGAGAAGAAAGATTGGAGAAAATATAGAGAAGCCTGTAGGAGATGTGATTTTGTATCTGAAGATCAACCATGTAGGAAAAAAAGTTAGATGGTGCCATGACTTGGATATTTGACTCATGTTAAAATTTCATCCCCAGTGTTGGAGGTGGGGCCTCATGGGAGGTATTTAGATCATGGGAAGAGATCCTTCATGAATAGATTAATGCCCTAGCTGAGGGAAGAGATAAGTGAGTTCTCACTCTGTTCGTTTCCACAAGAGCTGGTTGTTAAAAAAGCCTGGCACCTCTTGCCTCTGGCTCTCTTGCTTCCTCTCTTGCCATGTGATATCTGCACATACCAGCTCCCTTTTACCTTCTACCATGAGGATAAGCAGTCTGTGGCCCTTGCCAGATGCAGATGCCAAAACTTGAACTTTTCCAGACATCAGAATTGTGAGCCAAATAAACATTTTTCTTTATATATTACCCAGCCTCAGATACTTCTTCATAGCAACACAAAATGGACTAAGACAGATGGCCTGATGAGGTGGAAAAGATCTTCCCCACTAGGCTTTGAGATAACAGAGCAGCTTCTTAGAAGGAAGAGGGGGCTTTGAGATAACAGAGCAGCTTCTTAGAAGGAAGAGGGATGTGTCAGTGGTCCCCAAGACCATGCCCACATTCAATGATTTGGTAAGACTCACAGGACTCAGAAGTTGTTATACTACTCATACTTACAGATTGTGATAGTGAAAGGACACAAACAAAATCAGCACAGGGGAAAGATGGATGGGCAAAGTGCAAGGGAAAGTAGACACAAGCTTCCAATGTGCAAGGGAAACTAGGCACACTTCCAAGTGTGTCCTCCCAGTGGGTGCACTTAATATCTCTGGCAATGAGTTGTAATAATATATCTAAAGTATTGTCAATTGGGAAAGTTCACTCAAACCTTGGAGTACAGAGTTTTTATTGGAGGTCAGACACAAAGGCACATAGTCAAACATGATTTTTGAATCTCTAGACTCTTAGAAGGAAACAAAAAGTGTTTACCACAATGCACACCGCTTGCATGCACTATTTACACAATCTTGTATGCATGGTTCAAGACACTCCCCCCACCCAAAGCATGAAAAGCCCTCTAATCAATGGGAACATTCTAAGCACTTAAATCACAGGAAACTAACCAAGGCCCATCACTAAAGTGGGACTTTCTTGGGAATGTGCAGGGTTTGAGCAACCCAGGCCTGCTGTGTTAAGTCTTTCCTGTACAGGGGACAAGGCTGGTGAGTCCATGGTGGAGGTTTTGTGAAAACTGGCTCCTCTTGCCTGCAGTCACTTTTTGTTTTGTTTTGTTTTGGTTTTGGTTTTGGTTTGTTTGACATGGAGTCTCGCTCTGTCTCCCAGGCTGGAGTTCAGTGGCAAAATCTCAACTCACTGCAACCTCCGCCTCCCGGGTTCAAGCGATTCTCCTACCTCAGCCTCCCGAGTAGCTGGGATTACAGGTGTGCACCACCACACCCAACTAATTTTTGTATTTTTAGTAGAGATGGGGTTTTGCCATGTTGGTGAGGCTGGTCTCCAACTCCTGACCTCAGGCAATCCGTCCACCTCGGCCTCCCAAAGTGCTGGGATGACGGGCTTGAGTCACTGTGCCTGGACTGCCTGCAGCCTTCTTTTGTATGGTTCTTTGTGCAAAAGCCAGGGGAACTGGAGAGAGATTCATTTTGATTTAAAAATCCTTGCTCTGTCCTTGCTCTATGAATTTGTAATAAGATACTTTACTTTGGTGAATCTTTATTTTTAATCAGAGAGAGAGGAGAAGAGAAAGCACGCATGGGGGCCAGATGCCTCCAGCCAAAGAAGGTGAGGCATAGAGATCTGTTACCACTATGGAAAGTATCTGAATCACGTGGCACCAAATATGTCACTGGTGGAAGGTATCCAAGTTACTGGTGGCAAATCCATATGGATCTGCAGCAACCTCAATTCTTGCCTTCTCAGAAGAAAGAATTCAACAGAGGGGCATATGGCAGGAAAAAGATGGAGGAGAGTTTCAGAGCAGGAGTCGAAGGCTGTTAAAAAGCTTTAGAACAGTAAGGAAAGGAAGGAAAGAAAAGAAAGGAAGGAAAGTACACTTGGAAGAGGGCCAAGCAGGTGTCTCGAGAAACCAAGTGCACTACACTTTGGCGAATCATGAAATAAATAGTTAACATTGTTTATAAAGTGTGCCTGGTAGATGTTATGTGAAAACTTGTTTTCTTTTCCCCTGAGTTGGGGAAGGTGAGATTCCTGGTAAATCATCATATTTATTCCCTCACCCATTCTAAAACTCCAATATGTACATGAAATATCTGGGGATCTCATTAAAATACAGATTATGATTTGGTAGATTTGGAGATGGGCCCCAAATTCTGTGATTTTAACAAGCTCCTGGGTGATGTTGGTGCCACTGGTTCATGGACCACATGATGCCCAGGGGGTGGCAGCACTATGTCATGGGGGAAACTAGGGAGCAGGTTTAGTACACACTCATATTTATACCCCCTGACATCTTCTCTTGTTCCATTCCCTTCACCTCAACCTAGTACAACTTAGAGTGTTGCAGGGCAGTAGTTTTCAAGCATTACTTTTCGAAACTATCAAGAATTACCTGGCTTTCCAGTTAAAAGTGAAGATTCTGAGTCCCCACTGCAACTGTGGTCCAATTCTGAGATGAAGCTTGGGAACATGCTGTTTTTGTTGTGTTTCTAAAGTGGAACCCTCTGTGATCTGATTTAGGTGGTGGAGACCCCAGGATCTCTATATGAAGGAGGCTGGGATCATCAATGTGATGGAAGGGAGGGCATGGATGCTGCTTAGAAGCTGTGTTTACATAGCAAGCACCCGGTTTCTGATGGCTCAGTGTATTAGTCTGTTCTCACACTGCTAATAAAGACATATCTGAGACTGGGTAATTTATAGAGAAAAAGAGGCTAAGTGGACTCACAGTTCCACTTGACTGGGGAGGCCTCACAGGCCTGGCAGAAGGCAAAGGAGAAGAAAGGGCACATCTTACATGGTGACAGGCAAGAGAGCATGTGCAGGGGAACTCCCATTTATAAACCCATCAGAACTTGTGAGACTCATTCACTACCATGAGAACAGTATGAGGGGAATCACCCCCATGATTCAACGATCTCCACCTGGCCCCACCCTTGACACCTGGGGATTATTACAATTCAAGGTGAGATTTGGATGGGGACATAGCCAAACCATATCACTGAGATTGTGTATTTGCTTGGGTGACTCAGAGGGATGTACGGAGATTTTTGTGTGGTCTAAATCCTTTTCAAGCCACCCCTCGGTGCAGTCACTGGAGGCAGGCCATCTGGGAACCACACTTCTCCTCACTTCAGGAAGGAACAAGGGACCAAGGGACCCTAAACAAGCTATTTTACTCTTTTAAGCCTAGTTTGCTTTATCAGTTGTAAGAGAGTAATAATGCTTACTTGGAATTGGATTTTATTTCATTTTTTAAAATTTATCTTTTAGAGTCGGGGTCTCGCTCTGTCACCCAGGATGGGGTTCAGTAGTGCAATCACAGCTCACTGCAGCATTAAACTCCTGGGCTGAAGTGATCCTCCCATCTCAGCCTCCCAAAGAGCTGGGACTACAGACATGTACCACCACACCTGGCTGTTTTTAATTTTTTTTTTTTTTTTTTTTTTTTGTAGAGATGCGGGTCTTGCTATGTTGCCCAGTGTAGTCTCAAATTCCTGGGCTAACACAATCCTTCTGCCTCAGCCTCCAAACATGCTGGGATTAAAGATGTGAGCCATACTGCCCAACAAAAATGGAATGGGTTTTATAATCAAAGAGCTCAGAGGAGACACCCAGGAAATTCTATTTGTTCTTTTTATTGGTTCTCTTATACCTGATTGGAGTAGGGACTTCACATTGAAACTAATGTAAATGTGTTTGACATATTACTCTGTCTGTTCTCTTTCTCTCATTCAAGAATGATGCCAGGAGGATTAATAGGTGGAAATAATACGAGCTCTGGTTTCATGGTCATGTCATTCGTTCTCCCAGCAGCTTGCATAATGCAGCCATCAAAAGTGGTAAGGAGAATGCTCTGGAGCTGTGCACACCTGGGATGGAAAAGTTCTGTCTAGATTTCTCATTACAAGGTTACCTGCCCCTCCAACATTAAAGGGAGCATTGGCACGGAATCCTGAAATGGAAAGGGACTTGGAAGTTCCAATCTCAGATGTTCCTTTGCTTGTACAGAGAAAGAGACTGAGATCAGGAAAGGTTTGATGATGACGTCTGTCAGTATTGGGAATACAAATCTATCCCCTTTGCTCTCACACAATTATTTTATCCACTGCACCATTCTGCTTCCCTACAAATAGGAGCAAATTAGCTTCCACCAAAAGAGTACACCCTGTGGGGAAATGACTTGAAGGTCAATAATATGTATTTGTATTGACTTAAAGAATAGTGAAGCTGCTAAAAGGGTCGATGCTAGTTTTCTTCCCTTGACATATTTATTAATAATTTAGGATATGGGGAAAATAATATGCCTTCTGAAATTGATATTAGTTGTAAAGCATCATATACCAGAGGAAAAGTGAAGTAAAGCCAGGAGACCAAAATGTTAGACTGTGAGATTAAAATAATGCTAGATATACCTTCAAATGGGCAAATGATGCACAGTGTGAGTATAAATAAGTATCTGTATGCTGTTTTGCTTTTTATTGTAGTTTATGTTTACAGCTGGATTAAAGTGGTTATGTTTTAATTGTCTAAAAAAATGATACCAACCAGTTGTCCTCTATCCAAATGAACCTTGTCTATCAAAGTAGTCAACTTGTAAGGCCATGTGCTTATTCCAATGATGTTGGCACTACTTAAAACATTTTTTAATGCCTAAGCCTTTTTCTTTAAATACTCTTATTAATGGCAGATTTTTGTAGAGAATCTAGTATGTTTGGTATGATGCAAAAAATCTTTAGGAGAAAATGTGTGTCCCTATAAATGTTGTGGAAGGTTGGGAAAATCATTTGGAGTAAAACAAAAGGAGTAGATTACTGAAAACATGACGATGTTTTCGAAAGCAATCCATGTATTCTAATGGAACAGTGAGATGATGTGACGCGAGAGAAGAGCTCATCTTCCAGATCGCTCCTGGTCACTCTACCTTAGTTTGAATGTGAAGCAGTTTTAAAGGCAGATGTGCTCCGGACTGCGTTCAACAAACATTTAGTCAGCACTCTTGGTGCAATGATGCCTCCATTCTCTCCATCGGTCAAAGAAGTGTGTGGGCAGAAGTTGAGCTATTGCAAAGTTCAGTGATTGCTTCATGTGGAAGGTGGTGGTAGATGTGTCACACTGATGTGAAGACAGGCAGGGCATGGCCGAAGATCTGCCCATTTAATCTGGTGCTCCCCTCTCTTCTTGATGCAAAGAGGAAAGAGAGACTTTAGTCTCAAAGTCAAATCAGAGTGATGCGTGGAGATGGTTAAATGCTGTTTGCCTCTGTGATGCCACTGAGCTGCGACCCTGGTTTTCTATTCTTTGCTCAACACCAGAAGCTAAGGCTATGGGAAGGGATGCATCATGGCAGCTGTACATTGAGAATGAGCCCAGAGGATAGCTTTTTAGAAGCATCTGCTCTTCTTTATTTGAGAAACTCAGCCGTTTCGAGTCGCTTGGATAAAGTATAGCTTTCTAAGGTGAGAAGAAACTTGAAAGGCAGTTCTGATATCTAATATGGAATTCTTATTATTGCATAGGTTCATTTCATATCGTTCTAGAAATTTATAGGTACATTTCATGGTTCAAAAGTAGAAATGTCAGGAGAAAACATCAAAAAGAGAAATCCCATTTTACACTGATTGGAGATCACAGGGTATAAGATGAAGGAACTGAGAAGTAGAAAAACATAGCCTCACTCACCTGCCTGTAGTTGCTGCTTCCTGCTGGCTAGGGCGCCTTGGTTTGCATTGTATAAGACCTCTCTGCAAGAGTCTACACTTGTCTTCCTCACTGTATGGTGGCCTCAGAGTTCCTTTACCAGGGGACAAGAGTGAAAGCTTCAAGGTTTCTTAAGATTGAATTCCCAGACTTCGCACAGCATTTCCTCTGCCACATTCTGTTAGTCAAAGTACATAACAAGGCTAGTCCCAGGTCAAGGGTATGGAAATAGACTCTGTGTCTTTATGGTGGACACAGGGAGGTGCCATTCATCAGACATTATTAGGAAGGCAATCTGCAATATTTCTTTCTGAATTTCCTCAAAGAGAACATGACTGGCGTCTTGATTTCTGAAATCCATGTCTTAAATCCTCAAGTAGTTCCTTTTGTGACACAGTTTCTATTTATTGAAAAGCTAAATCTGGAAGAAGGAAATAATAAAGGAAGATCTATAAAAACATTTATTCTTGAATATATAAGTATGTATATATCACAAAAACTACAGGTTTTGATATTCTGCAGTTAAATTTGTTCATATGATTGTTCATTTAATTTACTTATTTAACATATTTCGATAAGTAATACATGCACATGGCAGAAAATTCAAAGGTACAAAAGGGCATAAAGTAAGCCTTTTTTCTGTATCATTTCTCTCTACCACTCAGTTTCACCATAAGAAACCATATTGCTGTATTTGCAGAAAATTCGGATTTATATCATTTTATTCTATTTAAATCAAATACTCAAGACTAAATAAGAAGGAGACCCATAGAGATGGGGAAGGGGGTATATTTATTTGATTACAACAAACTATGAAGTCACCAACTGACTGTGCCACTTTCTGCTGCCTCACAGATTAAAAACATAAATAACAGAAGGAGAAAGAAAAAATTGTGGAGATGTGTACAGATAAGAATCTAGGAAGCCCCACCAGAATCCATCCTCCTGACTTGAAAAATGCCTGGCAGGGTGACAGTGTGGAGGATGATTATCACTCTGGCATCCCCAGCCATCAGAAAGAGCCCTTTTTAAAGGACCTATAAAATATTAATAAGGTTCACAAGTTTATTTAGCTAATGTGGGACGCCAATACATTGTATCACCATTAGTTTTTGTCTGCGATGCTACAATGTGACTTATAAGGCAAACGTGACTACTGTTAAGATTTAGGAAATAGGTATGAGCTTGGTGGCAGGCAGGAAAGGTTACTGAGAAGATGATAGTATTTGCAATTCAGTTCAGTAGCATACTTGGTGCAGAAGCCAAGTTGTGGAGAGTTGAGCAGTAATATTTCAAGGACAAGTAATATACAACTCTGTTAATAAGTTTATCTGTGAAGGAAAGAATAATAGCTACAGCAAGTCATCCAATCACATAAGTGATGTTTTAATAGGAAAGACTTGAACATCAGCCTTACATATTGCTACAGGCCAACTTACTGTTGGGGTAGAACAAGCTTTCTGGAGAGTCACATACATATGCCACCCCATCTTTAGCAGACACTTCATGCTCCCATGATCTGAATCATAGATGACAGGGGAAGAACTAAGAACTTTGGCTCACATTTACTGAATGTTTGCTACACGCTAGACCTTGTCTTGTCTAATTTACACAAATTATGCCATTGCAACTTCTCAGCAATTCAGCTGGGTACCATTGTTGTACCTGCCCTACAGGCGAAGAAACTAAGGTCTAGAGAGGTGAAAAAATTTCTTGAAAGCCACTCAACTAATCCATGACAAGGCTAATATCAGACCCTGAGTAGCCTGATGACAGAAGTCACCATGCTATACACCACCCCTGACTGAGCCTCACACAAAAGAACGTCAAAAGGTGCAGGGATATTTGACCATATCAACCAATCTTGTTGTAGCCATAAAGTCCATGGATGTAGAGGTTGGGCCCAAGTGTTCTCCTTTGTCTCTCCGGTTCCCTCTCACTTACATATTTCATTGTGAATACAATTAACCTTCTTATCATCAGACAAAGCTCTTAAAGATTCCAGACATTACTCAATAGGGCAACTTACTCTGAACACAACACAGATTTGTCCAGTCTATGGTGACTGAAAAGACTAAATAAGATAAATTTGTTCTCTTCAATATGAGAGGCATGTCTGTAGCAGTGAGAAGTCAGGTAGGTGTGATAATTAAATTTTATGAGTCAATTTGTCTAGGCTATCATAGCCAAACACCAATCTAGATATTGCTGCGAAAGTATGTTGTAGATGGGATTAACATTCCCTATCACTTGACATCAGGGAGTTGACCCTCAAGACATGATGGCCTACACCCAATCCCTTGAAGACCTTAAGAGCTGAAACAGATTTCTCAGAGTAAAGAAATTCAGCCTCAAGAAATTCAAGACAGTAACATAGAAATCCTGAGTTTCCAGCATACTGCCTCTTCTAATTATTTTAGACTTGCCAGTCCTCACCGTCATGTGAACCAATTCCTTACAAGTAAATGTCATCAATGGATACATATAGAAAGACAGGAATGTACATCTGTATGTGTATTTGTCTATCTATCTATCTATCATCTGTCATCTACCTATCTGTCAATCATTTCTCATCTATCTCTTGCTATTTATCATCTATCTATCCATGTCTATCTATCTATCATCTATCATCTACCTATCATTTACCTGTCAATCATTTGTCATCACTTGCTATTTATCATCTACCTATCCATGTCTATCTACTGATCTATCTATAATCTACCTATCATCTGCCTATCTGTCAATCATTTGTCATCTCTCTTTAGCTATTTGTCATCTACTTAGCTCTATCTATCTATCTATCTATCTATCTATCTATCTATCTATCATCTATCTTTCAATCATCTATATATCTATCTGTCTATGTCATTATCTATCTATCCTATTGTTTTTGTTTCTCTGGAAAACTCTGACCAATGCAGTCAGTGTGAAGGGACAGATCAGTATGACTGATAGCTCACGGGTAAAACTTATATTTATGAAACCAGCTTTCTTTCACACTGACTGTTACTTGATTACTCACACCCAGGGCTTCTATCTGGATTTGTTCACAGTGTTTCCTTTATCTTCAGTCGCTCTTCTCTTTTTTCAGTGTTTTTCATCTTCATCAACATCAATTTGTCTCCTGGTGGGTTTTCTTTCTTCCTGATATGGTTTGGCTGTGTCCCCACCCAATTCTCATCTTGAATTGTAACTCCCATAATTCCCACATGTTGTTGGAGGGACCCAGTGGGAGGTAATTGAATCATCAGGGCAGGTGTTTCCCATGCCATTCTCGTGCTAGTGAATAAGTCTCACGAGATCCGATGGTTTTATCAAGGGGAGTTCCCCTGAACATGCTCTCTTGCCTGCCGCCATGTAAGATGTGACTTTGCTCCTCATTCACCTTCTGCCATGATTGTGAGGCCTCCCCAGCCATGTGGAACTGTGGAACTTTATAAATTACGTAGTCTTTGGTATGTCTTTATTAGCAGCATGAGGACAGACTAACACACTTCCCTAAAGTTTCATTGGCACTTTGATATTCTTTTAAATGTTTTATCAGGCTTATCCAAATTTATAGTTCCTAAAATTTTAACTTTTGATTAAGGAAATACATGGTCAGAAATATAACATTCTTATAAGAATCACTACTTACCAGTCACATTAATATATCAATCAAGAAGCATTGTTTCCTGTTATTCAGGAGGTGAATAACATGTTTTGGCTACAATGAATTCATGTGAAAATCATGTACAATCCAGTGAAATGAATTATTATGCAATTAATATCTGAATGCATTTGTAGTTTTTTGGCTTACCACCTGTCTCTCAATCATCTAGCCATGCATGAATACTAACAGGCTTGTCTTATTTATAATAGGAACACCTAATCATTGTGTTATTCTAAATTTTTATTTGTATTTCCGGATTATAAACCCAACTGCTAATTTAGATTGTTGTTTAGAAAAGCAACATATCTCTTTTATTTTATCAAAGGTCATTCAGTAAATTTAATATGTTTGATGTCAGAAAAAGAAATCTCTTTACACAAACATACCCTCTACAAGTTACAAGTTAAAAGCAATATTTGTTTATTTATAATAGCAAACAATAAACTTTTAATCTCTACTACTGTCTTACATTATTTTATGCAATATGCCATAGCTAAAAAAATCTTCTCTACTTTTTTCCTATCCAATTAGTGAATACATTTTAAGTGTTAAATGGAAGAATTAGATTCCTAGGAGAGACAGAACACATATAAAAAGATGTTAATATTTAATAATAAAAGTTGAAAATATATTACAAAATAAAGTAAGAAATTTTATTATATCCAAGAGCATCCTTTTTATAAATTATTTTTCTTGGTTTCTTGTGCTGTTTAAATTTTCTTGATTTCTTTGCAATGATATTGCTCTGCAAATACCTGAATTATGTTGTATCTACAGATCCCATGAGTGTGTAGCCATAGCAACGAACAGCACAGGTAATGGTTCTGATTTTATATGTATTCATGAGCCCTCGAAATTAGACCTTTCCCACTTTAAGAAAAAGGAAAGAAACATCTGAACCTATAAGAATTAGGTATATAGAATATTTTACATGTAATGCTCACATTTACAAAATGAGTGGTTGGAAGTAAATGTAAGAATAAACAGTATGCAGTGGATGAAACATATATTCTAGTTTGAAAACTCAGAAGTGCACATTGAAAGAGAAAATCTATAAACCCAACTGCTTTACATTAGTGGAAAAAGTAGTCTGAATTATGTTACAATTTGCAGGTACATACACATTTATTACTTTAAGAACTTGCACAATATGTAAAGAAGAGCTTTGCTTTACATGAGTAACATTTTCCTAAGTGATGTCTAAATCATCATGAATTCTTAGTTAGCTAGATCAGCAATAATGACATTTTATTGTAGGAGAGGAATATCCTAATGAATGTATCTTAATCTGGTATTTTCAGAAGTGGCTTTTCATCAGGTATAGAACCTGGATTAACAGATGATTTTGCCTACATTATACTTTGATTCTCAGAAAACTTTCCAGTATGATAGATAAAAATTATAAGGATCTGATGTAAACTTCTGAGGCTGTAACTTATGTCCATTTTCTAAGGCAATTACTTAAAACAAAAATTTTTAACAGCAATAAACTATTCTTGTGACCATCTCATTTTCCTCCTCAAAATTCACAACTTATCTCCATTACTGCATGACTTTTTGTTTTGTTTTGTTTTTTAGAGACAGGGTCTTCCTCTATCACCCAGGCTGGAGTGCAGTGGAGCAATCACAGCTCACTGAAGGCTCAAACTACTGGGCTCAAGTGATCCCCCTACCTCAGGCTCCTAAGTAACTGAAACTACTGGTGCGTGGCACCCTGCCTGACTAATTTTTTCATTTTTTCTTTCTTTCTTTCCTTTCTTTCCTTTCTTTCTTTCTTTTTCTTTTTTTTTTTTTTTGTACAAACATGTTCTCACTACGTTGCTCAGGCTGATCTCAAACTCCTTCCCTAAAGCGATCCACCCACCTCAGCCTCCCAAAGGGCTAGGATTACAGGCATGAGCCACCCACCCAGCCCTAAAGGACATTTAAGTTTGGAAATCGTCCACCAATTCAATCCAGCCTAAATTATTCGTAGCACTCCTTCCTTTTGATCATCCATTACTTTTAAGTATCAACATTCAATTCTCTTTGCTCCCTCATAGTTTTGTATATTACATCCCACTTTCTTTTTTTTTTTTTTTTTTTTGATTCAAACTTTTTATCGACTTTTATTTTAGATTCAGGGGTATATGTGCAGGTTCGTTACATGAATATGTGGTGTGATGCTGATGTCTGAAGTATGATTGATCCCATCACCCAGGTAGTGAGCATAGTACCCAATGGAGAATTTTTAAATCTTGACCCCTCCCTCTTCCCAATAATCTCCGAGTGTATTGTTGTCATCTTTATGTCCACAAGTACTCAAAGTTCAGCTCCCACTTATAACACGTGGCATTCAGTTTTCCTTTCCTGCATTAACTTGCTTAGGATTATGGCTCCATCTGCATTCATGTTGCTGCAAAGGATATGATTTTATTCTTTTTATGACTGCATAGTATTCCATGGTGTATATATAGCATATTTTCTTTTTTAATTTTATTTATTTATTTATTTTTTATTATACTTTAAGTTCTAGGGTACATGTGCACAATGTGCAGGTTTGTTATATATGTATACTTGTGCCATATCCCTAGGTCTTCTCAAGCAAATTGACCAGGGGATCTCCTCAAACCTCTTTGCAGATGTCTCATCTTGCTCCTTTCCTTCCTGCTTCTATATTTGTCATTTAGAATTTGAGACCTGCTAAAGACAAAGCCACACATTTCTTCCAGTTCCTGTGTGGGAAGGTCAAAGATCTGTGTGTGTGTCTTACTGACATGTTCTTTCCTGTAAACGCTGTACCTGGTGTTCCCATAAAATCTGGCTTCTTGAAAATGGCAATACTGGCTGCATTCATGTGTTGAGTGTGTTCTCTGGATCAGTCATTTCACTGGGTTATTGGGAAGTGCGCTTTATCTAATTGTCACAGATACATGAGAAGGACAATTTTTTTCATCATCCTTATTTTATAGATGATTGAGCTGAGGTTTCTTTCAGTTAGGTGACTGAACCCACAGTGGAAAAATTAGTTCTTCATTCTAGATAATGTCTTAGAATTTTTCCAGCTCTGATGGGTTCAAAATTTAAATTTTGTCATGGAAATAAAGTAACATGAATCTCCACTACAGAAGTGGTGAATAGCTTAGCTTGGCTGAATAAAAGTTTGCATTCTAATCTGACCTTACAGATTGAATAATCAACTGACCTTCTATAGAAGAAATGAAGAAAGTCTGAGAAAATTCCCTACAACCTCTCCTTGATTTCTTCCCCATGAGTTTGCACTGAGACCAAGTTCCACCTCTAAAGACAAATCCTATGGTGTTGAAACAGCCTTTTCCTAAGGGAAAACTGAGTCTCATTTTCATAGGATGCTAATTTTGATGCTCTGAAAAAAAAAATCTATTTAGTGGTCAAATAAATTTGGAAGTCCTCGACTAAATAAAACTGAAATGAGTTTTATTTTTTTTTTTTTGTTATTTGGGGTTTGGTTTGTTTTTTTAAAAGCCATGTGTTCCTAGAGTATCTGATGTATTCACTCCTGCCTCTGAGAGGGTGATATGATATGCATGCATTGACAAATTTATCAGAATGTAGAACTCCAAATTTTTTTTTTTATGCATCCAATACCTATTAATAAATCTCAAAAGTGTTTCTCTAAGGGACTGCTATGTTAAGACTTTTTTTTTTAGAATGCCCTGATTAATGTACAAACACCCCAAAATGACTCAAAGAACAAGCCAATGGCCTCCCCTCAGCCCAGGGTTCATTGGTTGCACACTAGAATCACAGGAGACCTCAGAGGAGCTTTAGAAAACATTGTTGGCAGGATCTGTTGAAATTTTTGGAAGCTGCCCAGGTTATTCTAATGCACAGCGAAGGTTGAGAAGCACTGGCTTAGGCTGAGCACAAAATTGGGTTATTGGAGTGCTGTGAGGTTGTGCTTGGGACTTGTGGGTGGACTCTTGGGAGGCGAGAATTGGGAGGAAAAAATTAATAGAGATGAGGTAATGGGTGAAGGAGATCCAGAGTCTGAGGAAGCACCTATGAGGGAAAAGTTAAAACCCTGCATGGACTTTAGGAGAACAAAGAGGGTTTTGAGATTGGCATAGAAAGTATTGAAAAAGAGAAACTTTTAAAAAATGAAGGGAATACACTTTCTTCCTACATATTATACTTTTGCTGTCTGCCTGCCAGTCTCAGCTACTTGGGGACAGGTAGTCAGGTGAATATTTAACTCCAAGTATACACAGTTAGCAAGCATTACAATGGTTCTGTCTTTGTGTGACTTACACTGTGCCTATCACATGTCAGTATCAATAAACATTCATCGAAGTCAACAGGGAGCCCTGATTTTTAAACTCTAAATTAACACTTGACGTTAACACACATTCATTAAGAATCAGCAGCGTGCTAGTCATGATAACTGTTAAACCAATTCCAAATTATAGATTTTACTCCTATGAAATTGCATATCTCTAGCAGTGTGTGCAAGCCACAAATAATATGCTCGCTCTCTGCCTGGGCACTGTTATATTCATTAAAATGCATTCAATTTCTCTTTAATTTGTAAACTGGAGCAAGCAGTCAATACGATTCTCTGCAACCTATTTATTCACCTGCCTTTGTAGCTGCTGTGAAATGACATTCCTCTACAGGAAATGGATATTTCTTTTCTAATCTTTAATAATTAAGCAAGTGTGATTTTCCCCTCATATAGTTGCCTTAGCACTCTCTAATTAGGAGGGTCTATCTTGTATTCTATTATTTCACTTCCATCCCCTATTTCCTCGTGAAATAACAATCACGTGTTCAAGTACCTTGCAAAAAGTACATGGTAAGCTTTCTTTTAAAACCACGTCTACTTTCAGAGAAGCAGCTTTGGACTATAAATATATTTGAGTGAGGGTGAAAATGCAAAACCGATTTTGTTTTTGCTTCCGTGCTTCAGATCTGAAAGTCATTAATTATTTATTTTCATCCTGAAAGCATTTTTTTTTTTCCATCTATACAATGCCCAAACCTCTCAAGGAATGTTAAGCAATAAAGGAAAAAGGTTTTCTGTTTTTGATAAATGATACTGAGTTGAAAATAACTGGTTGAAGAAAGGCATTGGGAATGTTTCCATGATGTACTGTGAGCATGGGTCTGTTGGCCATGCATTATTTAGTATATTCTATATGGAGAAATACACTTTGCATTTGGGTTTTGAAAGAGAAGTTTTGAAAATGGTGTTTTGCATCTGAATTCTGTTTTTTCACTAGACTGCATTTGCAGCGATGCATGTCTGCAAGAATGGGCAGCTTTCATCTGATGCACGCATTCATTCTTGGTTTGACACTCCAAGCCAAGTCACATTTGTTCCCACCAAGTCAGACAACTTCGATGGCTCTCTGCATCTCACTATATCTCTGTCCTGCTGATGCCACCAAATGACCAGAGATGGCCCAGACAATTTACAAGAAAGGACATGGGCAAGCCTCATGCAAAGTAAGAAATAGCTAGCTTGTCTTTGGTATTTAGCATTGTTTAAATTTATTTGCTCTTTCCTCACTTTGCTCCTGGCCAGCTCCTTGGGATTGAGAGTGCTGATGCCCAAGTATTGCACTGTAATTGTTCCAGATCTGAGCTGCCATCCCTGAGCTCCCTACCTCCAGTGTACTTTTTTTTTTTTCCCCAGAATTACATCTCCCTCCTTTTCCTCTTTTCTTTTCTTTTTTTTTTTTTTCTATCGTAATGCTTCTATCAGGCAAACCCGTAACAAATTAAGATGCCTGAAACAGTTAACATGAAAAAAGATTATTTTTATTTTTCAAATTGAAATAAAAGCATGTAGCATAAACATTGATTTAATTTTTAGTGTAATTTCAGGCTGTTTTCTTTACAACTTAATATGTCTTCCTCTTCCAAGGTTTGGTTTCAAGGCCATCTCCCTCATACCACCCTCTGCCATGCACCCCGTCCTCATGCCCCACTCTTTCTGGAAGGATTCTTTCTTATTTCGAGGTATCACAACTTTTTTCTTAGCTCTATTATGCATTTTATTCTGCCTGGGAGAGTGAGTTGCTGATATGCCCCTATTGATATAAGCTACATGATGGCAGCAGTGAAGTGTCACATTACCTTATCATTTTCAGTAGAAACAATCATTCTTCCATGGCCATGTTTTAAAACCTCTTGCCATAGAAGTAACTGTTTTTACTGAAACATTCTGTTTCAAAACCAGCTGGATGTGGTGGCTCACGCCTGTAATCCCAACATTTTGGGAGGCCAAGGTGGGAGGATCGCTAGAGCCCAGGAGTTTGACGCCACCATGGGCAACATAAGGTGACCTAATTGCTACAAAAAAAAAAAAAAAATTAAAATTTAGCCAGGCTTGGTGGCACATACCTATGGTCCCAGCTATTTGAGAGGCTGCTGTGAGAGGATTGCTTGAGACCAGGAGATAGAGGCTACAGTGGCCTGTGATCGTGCCACTGCACTCCAGCCTGGGTAACAGAGCAAGACCCTGTCTCGATCAATTAATCAATCAATCAATCAGTAAAGTTTCTTCTCTCCCCAACCACAGTGCTAACGTTTGCTCCCCCTACCCTAAGGTGAAAGACTGGAAGGCTGGATTAAGATTTTCATCCCCAGATACATAGATCTGAATTTAAAAATACACTGGTGTTTTGAATTATTTGTGTGGATACTGACTTTTTAAAAATGCAGTTTTCAAATTGGCAGTTTAATAAAGTTGTTAAATTTTATCCATCTGGTGGAATATAATACTTAAAGCAGAAAAAAAATGTCTGCTCATAACTTAAGTTTATCTAAAAATTGTATTTGAGGCCACTATGTAAAATAAATAGACTGAAAAATAATAACATCTCTGCAAAAACAAGGATTTGTGGTCTTTTCAGCAACTTGAATAGTTAGATTTCTCTTAATAAGTTGAATGATTTACCCTCTTTTCTTTTTTTTGGCTAAATAAATCATATTTGTCTATTTTTAACTTCTCTTAAGTTTATGCAGAAACTCTAAAGTTGGGGAGGAAGAGCATTGTATTAACAAGGCCTATTTTCCCAGAATGAAGGGAAACTTTTGCTTGTACAAGTTTAATTTGCAAAGCACAATTTATAACACTATAAAGAGACGTCTCCCTTGAAACCAAGGGCCCTATCATTTCTTTTCCATTTGACATCTGCAGAATAAGAGTAAATATTTCTTAATTTAGAGGAAGGTAAGGCTATTTTTCAAGTGAATCCACTAAATTAATCCACTGGAGTAGGCGTTATTTCCTTCATCATCTGTCTGCCTTAAATATAGTACCTGTACATTCGAGGCAAATGCAAAAATAGCTTCAGATTTAAATAGGTGATATTGTCTCACATATAAAAGATGAGTCTTGTCTGTGATATAAAAGTAGCTGTTTAATACTTTTAGCAATTTTCAGTGGCTTTATTTTTTCATATAGTTCCTGTATTTGGAATGTAATTAATGGAAAGGTTTAGCTCTGTCCTTGAAAAGGTTTCCATTTTTCTAGCAGGCTTGAGTCACTCACTAATAATAAACATGTTGTATTTTTAGCTACATATCCATCTATTTTCCATCTAATTCATTTATTTATTTAGAGCTTGTACTGTCCCTAAGCTTCTAAGGTGGTAGCACACTGGGAAATGTTATCCTTATTGCATATTCATCTCAATTTGAAGATATCAGAACTCCATCAAGAAAAGACTGGGTATGGTGGCTTATGCCTATTATCCTAGCACCTTGGGAGGCCAAGGCAGGTGGATCACTTGAGGTCAGGAGTTTGAGATCAGCCTGGCCAACATGGCAAAACCCAATCTCTATTAAAAATATAAAAATTAGCCTGGTGTGGTGGCACATGCCTGTAATCCCAGCTACTTGGGAGGATGAGGATCGAGAATCACTTGAACCTGGGAGGCAGAGGTTGCGGTGAGCCGAGATAGCACCAATGCACTACAGTCTAAGTGACAGAGTGAGACTCTGACTCAAAATAAATAAATAAATAGTCAAGAAATGGTTCAGGCTAGAAATCTGATTCTGGTAATGTATTTAATAAAATATTCAGTATCCAAAATATTTCAACTACATTTACATATTATTATTATGTATACCAACATGCCCATACACAGCATAGATTTACACTGGGCTCCAGCTTAAATGGACTCACTCACGTACACTCCCCTGGCCTGTTTAATAGAGGTGGTCATGCCTCTTGTTGTGCCTTATTGTAGACAAAATTATAAGCTCATACTTGAGGTCTCTTCTTTGTTTCTAACATATAGGACCGAGAGATGAAACATAATATGTAAAAATGGAACAGTGATAGTCAAATTTCCAAATGAGGAAATTGTCTTCTTAGGAATGGAAACCAGACAGGGACTCAACACAGTAGTGGCCAGGAACTGCTGGACTCTAGGCCCAAGAGCCAGGAGACACCCGGAGTGTAATTCCTGGGAAATTATGAAAGGTGCCCCAGGAGTCTGGGAGACAGAGCCCTTTCTTTCCAGAAATAAGAGAGTTTGAAGATAGATACTGACCATTACCCAGAGCTGGCATTTCTATGAAATTGAGATCCTAGGGAGGAGAAAGGGAGCTGACACAATGTCACCACCAAGAACCGAGCTGAGCATGCTGCAGATTCAGTGAATGAACTTGTGACCACGCGACTCACGTCTCTGGGTGGGAGCTCCAACCACTGAGGATAAGACCATAAAGAAGGGCAAGGGGACAAGGAAATAGACACATGAAGACAGATGTGTGTGCAAAGAAGAGAGACAGAGACAGAGACAGAGTGAGAGAGACACATCTTACTCACTTGAAGATCCAAATCCCAAAACACATGCAAAAAGAATCAAGAAGTGGAAAATGTAGTCTTCCAAATTAACCACAAGTTTAGATTTTAAAATAGACATTAAGCGAAATTCCTTAGAATGGGGCAAGCATTCTCTAGAGGAGCAGTCACCTTTAGCACAGGACCTACAATTCCTCCAGGGAGCAGGACCTCTAATGCCTCTGGAGACCACAAAGGAGAAGCAAAGGAAGACACATGCAAGAAGAAACAGCAATCATGAAAAGAGCAGAGAAAATCATGAAACAGAGACAGGCAGGCACCAAATAAAAGCAAGTGGGTATAGAAATTGCAAAATCACAACTACAGAAACAAAAGAGATATAGTAAATAATACAGTTTGGCTGTGTGTCCCCACTCATATCTCACCTTGAATTGTAATAATCCCAACTTGTTGTGGGAGAACCTCGTGGGAGGTAATTGAATCATGGAGGACGGGTTTTTCCCGTGCTGTTCTCATGGTAGTGAATAAGTCTCATGAGATCTGATGGCTTTATAAATGGTAGTTCCCCTGCACACACTCTCTTGCCTGCCACCATGTAAGACGTCCCTTTGCTCTTCATCTTCTGCCATGATTGTGAGGCCTTCCCAGCTATGTGGAAAACTGTGAGTCCATTAAACCTCTTTCTTTTATAAATTACCCAGTCTCGGCTATGTCTTTATTAGCAGCATGAGAACAGACTAATAAAGTAATGGAAATAAAATATAATACTGTAAAGTGTAGACTCTACAATCAAAGAGAACACTGAAACACAGTACAGAGGATGCACAAAGAAATAAAATATATGAATACATAAAGAGCTGTTAGGAGATATGTTTATGGACATGGGTTAGTAAAAGGAGATGAGAGCAAACCATGGCAACAATGATTGGGTAGATAATGGATGGAAATATTCCTAAATTAAAGAAACATATGAGTTCTCACATTGAAATACATCACTTGAGTACCAAATAAGATGATATCAGTAAATCCACAGATTGATGTAAAACTAAAGAATATGAAGAATGAAGATAAAGTTAAGTACCTTCCCAAGATATTAATAAAAAGCAGACTGCAATAGAAAAACTGTTGGTCTGTTAGTACATTCACATAAACATCAGGAAAAGTGAAAGGGTCTTGGAGAAGTAGCCTAAGTACTGAAAAATAATCATCAATTGAAAATCCAATACCCAGGTAGCCTCAGATTAAGATGAAGCTATGGAAACCACTTTCAGGTATACAAAGACTAGGAATTTACCACCCATATATACTTAATGAACAAATTAACAAGGACAGTTCTTCAGCAAGAATAGAGGAATAAAGGGGAAACAATTGGGCAGAAAATAATGGGGATTTCAGATACTGTTAAACATTGGTAAATTTCATGAGCCATCCACTAAGACCAAATGATGAAGATTGCAATTATTATTTTAGGTAAACCCAATTCTAGAGGGAGGATGGTTGTGGGATGTGGTTTTCAAATACCATAAACATGCTAAATTTTAAATAACTAAAACTTATGCTTTATTGAAAACATAAGTGTCATGAAATTATAAACATAAAATAATTTCTGATTTCCTTGTCCAATTATTTTCTTACCATGCAAACAGTAGTCTCTTTTTCCTGTTGAATATGTCTACTTCCAGCCCTTTTGGAAGTTCACCCTCTACCTTAATGTTTTATGGTACTTGTCTGTGTAGCAATGCGTTTTTACCTTTTTCTACAATGGCTTTTGATCAACTTAAGAAGTTGCAGGAAAAATGTAAATGGCATTAAATATTCAATACTCTCTTTCCCTTAAAGAGAAGTTGTCTACATAAACAGAATTAGAGTGTGATTTCCTATAATAATAGCCTTCCTTTACTAGGAAGGAAATCTATGGGGCCTTTTCTCCAGCTCTTACTGCTGTTTTCAGACAAGCAGTATATACCTAGCAGCTATCCTTGATACCGTAGGCATGACAAAGGGAAGGACAAAGAAAGCCCTTCTTTTTGTATTGGATTTAAAAGGCCTTCGCTGATATAGATATTTTTGTTTTATAATCCATTCTGTGATGTCTGGGAGCAATTTCTTTCTGTGACCTCCCCTTCCAGTGGCAGGCACGGTTATCTGTTTCCCAGTGGTAGTGCATGGAGTGTCTGTCCGCAGAGCATCTGTGTGGTGATAAGGCGCGGCAGTTCAGGCCACTTCATCTTTTGCACCATGCCTCTCACCCAGATGCATCTTATTCTTTTATTTTTCCCTGTACACTTGCTCTTGAACTGAATATTACTGCCTTATAACTAAGTACTCTATTGTTGAGGTTAAAATGCTTAGAGATATCTGATTCTAATTTTTCACAGAAAATGCCGCCTCACACATTCAGTTAATAAATAAAACAACTGGGTCATAGAGAGGCTATTGAGGAAGAGTGGAAAGGGATGAAGTAGGTTTGAGTCTCCGATCATGAAGCTCAAAAACACTGATTGCTTTTTTACTATTTTGCCAGCATACTCTCTTTTCAGACATACAAATATGTTCATTGAATGTGTATAGTCACAAGAGACAAGGATGATATGCATTTTAAATACGTACATTACAAGGGTCTTTCTTAGCAAAATTCATGCGCACCCTGCATTTTGAGAGCTTCTTCTAGCTGTTAGCCTGGCTGAATAATACACAAATTTATAATTCATGATACGCAAGAGGGAAAACGAGCAAAATAATATCATAGGATATGAACCTTGCCTTCCAGAGATGCAAATTCACCCATGCTCTTTTTATGACTTGGATGGAGTCACTTAGTCAAAATAACTTAGAGTGGAGAATGCCTGAATGCTTTGGCACCAGCAAAGTTGTGCGAGGTTGCCAGTAAGATTCTTATATTCCAAATGCATAGAGATGGGAGTTAGCATTAAAAGCCATTAGCTCATGCCCAACATTTGGGGTGTCCATTCACTGACAGTCCTCTGATATTACCTTTCAGTCTGGATTCCTTTAAACTTGGAGTTGAGGAAATGCTACTGAATCTTGGCTTATTCAAGGGTACTCTTATAGAATGACATGTGCAATTATTAATCTCCCTTAGTCCTTCAAATAAATGTTATTGTCACATGCCACTTTCTTTGAAGCACCATATATATTAGATGGTGCAACAGTAATTGCAGTTTTTGCCATTTAAAGTAATGGCAAAACCCATAATTACCTTTGCACCAACCTAATAGTTAAAAGAATTCATCATAAAACAGAAAACATATTAACCAGTGTTTTACTTATTCACAGTTATATAAAGAATGGCACTGCCTAAAAATGTTTCTCTTTTGATTTGAAATTCATAGCAATGCCCATTTCTAGAAGAAACAAAGGGTGACTATTCTAGCAGCTCATGGTCCTAACATGAGATTAGAAGTTTATTCTTACTCCTACTAGCCCTGTGGTATACACCACTCTATACAGCAATGCACACCTGTAGCACAGCGTGTTATGATCCTAAAAGAGCAAAGAAAATGGGAGCTAGACCATACCTCAGACACTCTCATCCCTTTCCTTTCCCCCTTACTGAGGCCAGTGACATTTGGAAGACCAGTGTGTAATTTTCCACAGTGGACAGACTTGGTTTAATTCTTGGTCAACATTGACAATTCTCTCCTTTTTAAAATGGATGTACGGTATCTAGCTCACAGGAAAGGTGTGGAGATTCACCTGAGGATACACATAAACAGCTAAGCAGAATGTCTAGCCTTTAGAAGGTCTTTATGTAACCAGAACTTCTTTTTCTCCTTGTATCTCCCGTGAAGGCATGGACATTATCAAGCCTTCCCTGACACACATGAACAAGGTAGGTCAATCCCACCCCAAGCTCAAGATAATCTGGAATCAGTACTGTGTTGCAAAGCATATAGCTATGGCACTGACTCTGTGTTTTATGCACAGAGGAGATCAGAGACATAACATGGTTTTAAACCATAGGATGTACTTTCTTTTCATGGGACTTCAAAGTCTCCCACTGCCACTAGTACCAAAGTCTCAACTTCATGAATTGCCCATATAGATAGACAGTGATCAGCCTCTCGCCCCCTTCATCCCAAAAGCTTTTCTTCAGTGGAAAATCTTCCTGCAAGGGAATTGTACCTCTAGAATGGGGAAGAAAAAGCAGAAGGCATGAATCTGTATAGAAATGAGAAGCAAGGGTGGCTCCCTGCTTGGATGAGCTAGGTCTCTGTGCATGAAGGTCTTCAGTGTCTTCACACACTAGACCGATAATTGTCTACGTATATGGGCAATTCATGACATTCAGACTTTGGTGCTAGTGTCAGTGGGAGACTTTGAAGTCCCATGAAAAGAAAGTACATCTGGTTTAAAACAATGTTATGTCTCCAAGCTCCTCTGTGCATAAAATGTAAAGTCAGTGCCATAGCTATATGCTTTGCAACACAGTACTGATTCTAGATTATCTTGAGCCTGGGAGGGGGGTGCTGACTTACCTTGTTCATGTGTGTCAGGGAAGGCTTGATAATGTCCATGCCTTCATGGAAGATACAAGGAGAACAAACAGTTCTGATTATATAAGATCTTTTAAAAGCTAGTGCATTAGATGCTTATTTTGGTTCAAAATCTTAAAAAATGTGAGAGGAATCAGATGTTACTTTGAGCATTTGAAACACCTGTGGCAGAGGAGCTTGAAAAGAATGTGTCACTTTTCATTGTCTGGTTTTCTAGCCCTTTGTCACAAGGTGATTTTATTCTTATACATCTAATGACCAGGAGAAGTCATGATGGTTTCATTAGCACCTGTGGCCCCATATGGTGCCTCAAGTGTGACCAGTATAAGCATGCTAATTTTCTTAAAGGAAGCAAAATTAAACTGTGTTTCTTGTTAGTGGTGGGAAACAGGTGGTCAGCCTTATCATTCTCACTAAACCTTATGGTTTCCAGATTTAAACCACCTTGTGAGCTCTGTTAAAGGCTGTGTAATGTGGACTCTGTTTAGTCAACAGGTAATTCACTATCCTATTTCCTCTTCAGTGATTAAAGTGAAAGTCAGGCTCTTCTAGGAGTTTTCCAGTGTAGCATAAAAGAAAGAGACAGTGGAGGAGAAATTGTACTTATTGAAAGGAATATTAGCCAGATGACTCTGTGAGTGACTACAGATGACTGTTCCCTAAGTCTAGCTATTTCTTTTCTTGTAAACCTTTTTTTCCTGTTTCCATCCCCTAAGTCAGGATCCAGAACTTTTTGTGGTTCTTCTATGTATTTGATTTTCAAGCTTTGACTCCATCAGGATGAAATTTCCTAATCTATGCAGGAGGAAGAGCTTTATTCAGCAAACATTCAACAACAAGATTTGATTGCCTGTTGCATGGTAACTGGCACCAAATGTACCAATGCACCAAAACAGCAGGAGTTGCAGTAGAGAGAGAGTTTAATCATCATAGGGGAACTAAATGAGGAGATGGGAGGGAACCTCAAGCCCACCTTTCTGAGGAGTTTTGGACTGGAGTTTTTAAGGGAATTTTGGTGGGTAGGGATCTGAGGAGCAGGGGGTTGCTTATAGGGTGTGATTAGGGATGAAATCATAAAGATGTAGAAACTGCATTTTTTCATTGAGTCAGTTCCTTGGAGGGGATCTTAAGACAGGCTGGCATCACTGGACCCATTGGAATACAGAATCTGGAAAATATCTCCAATGGAGAACTTGAAGTTTCTTAATGTTAAGATGTTATCTATAGAAACAATTAAGGAAAGTTAGGACCTTGTGACAGGAGCCATGTGACCTTTAGGCAGGAAGCAGCTATAAGGAAGTGGGTTGTTGGGCAAGCTGGTTAATACCTAGCTTTGCTTCTGCTCAAAGCTTAGGCTTTTACTTAAAAACTACCCATTCAGTTGCATTGATTTCATGGTGATGGCTTCACAGGCACTGTGTTAAGTGCTCACACTGCATGAATTCTTTCCATCTGTATGACGGCCACGTGATGTAGGTGCTCATAATATCTCCATCTACAGATGAAAAAGCAGAGAAGTTAAGTAATTTTTCAGATATACAGGTGGGACGGTCAAAGCCAAGTCTGGACTGGACTCTATTTGCTTCCTCCATCCCTACATCTGCATAAACATGTTCAGACAATGAAACAAAACAATGCTTGTAAAGTATCCAACCCAATGACAGGTGTAAGAAGGCAACCACAAAATGGAAATTACCTTTTTCCCTCGAATAGTCTTATTCCTGGGACTTAGGGTTCTTGCCTCTAGTCTGTGTCCTCTGTGATTCATTCCTTTCACTATATAAGTTTTGTGCTCTTTATACTCACTTAGATAATCACATTACCATTACCTGGAGTGACGTGCAAAGCCATGTTCTTCAACCAGGAGGCTCCATCTTTCCTCAGGCAAGCCTTATTCTTAATCATTTGCTAACTCAAAACCTGTAAGCTGCTTGCAGAGGTTGCTCAATACCTCCCAGAACCTGTATTTTCCTTACATATGGCAAGCATTCAGTCAATAATTGCTGTTTGATCAATACACCAAATGTAACCCTTCATATGGATAAGTTTACAGAGTCTTTTCCATTGAGTCTTTTTCATTCTTTCCTGCTATAAAATCAACTATGAACAGTTGATGAACAGACTTGGCTTTGACCATCCCATTTGTATATCTGAAAAATTACTTAAATTCCCTGTACTTGTATTCCTTCATCTGTAGAAGGAGATATTATGAGCACCTACCTCACGTGGTTGTCATACAGATGGAAAGAATTCATGCAGTGTGAGCACTTAACACAGTGCCTGTGAAGCCATCACCATGAAATTAATGCAACTGAATTGGTTAGTTTTTAAGTAAAAGCCTAAGCTTTGAGCAGAAGCAAAGCTAGGCATTAACCAGCTTGCCCAACAACCCACTTCCTTATAGCTGCTTCCTGCCTAAAAGTCATGTGGCCCCTGTCACGAGGTCCTAACTTTTGTTGGAAAATAGTTTATTTTATAACAGGAAAGAATGCCATAGAGACAGATCACAGGAAGGAAAAGAGACAAAATCTTCACAAATGGGAGTGGAGACTTGCACTTGAAGAAAAATGTTGCCTTTCTCAGACTTTGTTAGGTGAGATTCACTCTCTAACTTAGTGCTTCACTGTCTCTGTTCCTCACAGCATGGGTTAATCTGGTATGAGATACAAACCTATTTCAAGGCAGGGACAAATATAGGCCTTCAATTTTTTTTTTCTAATTTGGTATGGGTTATCTATAGAAGTGTAAATGGTTCACAGCAAGAGACTGCTTTTCAGAGAAGTACATGTAAGATACAGAAATCTCTAGCTGTGTCTGTACCTTAACTTTGAAAAAGAGAAACTTTTAAAAGGTAAGAGCTGTTTTTCCTAAAGAGTCATTTTAGAAAATGTTCTAGATCTTCCCGTACATAATAAGGCTTCTAAGCATTTGGGGTTATTTTAAAAATTGGATTTTAAATATTTTAAACATTTGGATTTCAGAATATTCAGATTTATTTTATTCTCCCAGCATTGCAAATACAAAGGCAACCATGCAGTATGAGAAGAGAACAGGATAAAATGAACATGGACATGACTTCTAAAAAAATTCAAAGTTCAATGACCAAATATAAATTTGCATTGGAATTTGTAAAGAATGTAACTGACACTAAAAAATTTTCTGGCATGTAAAACATGGGGCACATTCCCAGAATGCAGAAAAATAGGACAAATAGAATAAATTTAAAAAGAAATTAAAAATACAAAGGACAAAGAAAAGAATCAACTTATAATTAGTGTTCTTGAAGATGATTTAAAAGCAAATGGAGCAGAAATAATATTCTAGGTTGTAACAAAAGAAAACTTTTCTACAGAAAAGAAAAAACACAGTTGCAGAGTTGCAGATTAATTGGGTTCACTTTGCTTTGAGCAAAATTTAATAAAAATAGAACCAAACCAAAATGTGTGGTATCATCACAGTTTAAATAAAAGTGAAATATCATCTATAATCACCCTGGCATACAAAGTATGTGGCATGGGATGGAAGTATTCCTGGGTTGGCTCCAACTTCTCTGTAATACCAAACAATGAAAGATCAAGTAACGTCTACAGAGTGTTGACAGGTTAGGATTCAGGGTTCAAGAATTCAACCCCAAAAAAGATTTTCCTCAAGCATAACGGCAATAGAAAGAGACGCTCAGGTATGCTGTGGTTTACAATATATACCACACAAATAGCTTTTCTGAAAAAAATTACTTGAATATATATTCTAGTTTACCAACATATAGATTAAAATAATGACCCTGCTTATAATCCCCTGATTCAATTATTTATTTAGTTAGCTTTCTAGACAATTATTGAAAACTCGATTGTAATGGAAAGAAGGAGCTCAACATAATTATTGAAAAGGAATAATAGTAAAAATTATGGTTATTTTAGTAACCACTGTTTTGTTATAGATGCCATTCACTATATTTTGAAATTTACATTATCTATTTAAGTCTCATGAGTTAAGCCTTATAGCCCGAACTCATAGAGAAAAACAGAGTTGGATGAAGTCATATACCCAAGATGATGTGGAACTTTTGTAAGGGATGCAACACAGGCATCCTATTTCCAATATCGTGGCTCATCCTCAGATTTGTTCAAAATCCAGACCAGCAGTTTGCAAACGTTTCTATGCTTTAGAATCATCTGAAGAACTTCAAAGACAGTCACGCCTGTGTGGCCCCCCATCTCTGAGATTATGAATTGATTTTCTGGGGTGCCACCAGATGTTTGGAGTTTTAAACAAATCCTTGGATGATTCTAAGGTGCATACAAAGTTAAGAACCATGAATTTAAACAATAATATCTGATTTCTTCTACAAAGACTTGGAAATGGTGTAAGAGGAGCAGAAAGAAGTTTAAATCTGTCACTACTCATAGGGAATAATCAACAGTAATTGCTGGGTTTTTCATTTTGACAATTAGATCAAGATTGGTTGCATAGCTCTTAATACACTGGTAGGAAATATGGAAGAGTTTTGAGGGGACATTGCAATGAAATGGAATTGAGCTAGGGCAGTGGTGCACACCTGGGGCGATTGTGTCCCTAGTAGACATTTGGTAATGTTTGAAGACATTTTTGGTTGTCACCATTGGGAAGCATGGAGATTGACTATTGGTATCTCCTGAGATACTGATAAAAATTTGGGAAAAAGGCACGGATTCCTCCAGGTAGAGAGTATATGATAAGATTAATGACATATTCCCTAAACATTTATTTTTCCCTGAATCAAAATGACTATCTATCCATGTGTGCATGAATGCATGTTTACATGTATGCATGCATACATATTCATTTTCACTATATTTCTATTCTTTATTTAATTTTATTCCTTTCAAATTTGACCAAAAGACCTTACAACAAGTATGTTGGTATTTCGAAAGAAAATTTGTATTTGTTCATTTGCTTTATAATCTTTCAACTTTGACCACATACCTATACTGTTTTCTTCAACTGATACATTTTGGGTAGCATCAAAATTATATTCAGTAGCATGCTTTGGAGAGGAAAAACATGCTGTTCCCATTTTCAAGCATGCTGCAATCCTGAATCTACTCCTTACAAAATTTCCATGTCAACTTGGATACATGATGTTTTTTTCTCTGTGTGTTTGGGTTATAATACATAACTAATTCTGTTTAATTCTGCTTTTTTCTCTATGTGTTTGGGTTATAATACATAACTCATGTCACCATTGTGAGACTTAAAAAAAGATAACTTATGCAAATTTCAAAATATAGTGCAAAATAAAGACAGTGGCATATAACAAAATAGTAAGTACATAACAAAACAATGGTATTGCACTATGATATCTTCAGTAAATACAAGTAAGTGTTGTACCCAGTGTCATGTCTCAGTTGCTGTCATAATCACCAACATTATTTTCGCTTTCTCCTCTTAGTTGTATCTTACGAGAGCCACATATGATCATTTAAGTCAGAGATGAAAATTCAGATGCCTGCAGGAGACAGGCAGCTATCACATAGGCCTGATTCAGGCTGAGTGTGAACAGCGGGGAACTAGGGATGTCTGCAATTGGAGAGTGCTTGCCCACTGCAAGAAGGAGGAGAAGGAGGGTGGGGGCAGGGGAGAAGGAGAAGGAAAAGGAGGAGAAGAAGGAGGAGGAGAAAGGAAAGGAAGGGAGGGAAGAGTAGGGGGAGGGAGAGAAAAGGAGGAGGGGAGGGAGGAGGAGAGAAAGAGTGGGAGGGAGGGAAGGGGGGGAGGGAGGAAAGAGTAAGAGTGAGGAGGAGAGGGAGAAGGGAAAAGAGAAGGAAAAGGAGAAGGGGAAAAAGAAGGAAAAGGAGAAGGGGAAAGAGAAGGAAAGGAGAAGGGGAAAGAGAAGGAGGAGAAGGAAGAGGAAGAGAATGAGGAGGAGGAAAAGAAAACCAAAGAGGAGGAGGAAGAAGAGAAGGTGGAGGAGACAGTAAACATGAGGTCCAGGCTGGTCAAACAAAGCCCTTCTGCAGGTTAGCATGGCCCCTTGTGCCTCTCCTGCCCTTGGTCCTAGGCATGCATTGAAGAGAAAGGGGTAGAATCAGAATCTGTGAGTCTTTAAAAGAAATTTAGACACATCAGATTATTTTGAGTAAAATATATAGAAAACAAATATTGCTGTGTTGATTGCTTTTCAGAGCATATATGTGATGCATCTTATTTTCCTCTATTACAGACCATGTGCAAGAAAGGGTAATGGGTGGAAATGAAGAAAGACAAACCCATCCTGCCCCCACCTAGAGGACAAGTTACTGGTGTAACTTGCTGTTTTAAGGAAACAACATAGGGAGATCACAACTATCTCAAAAGGACTTTTCTGCAAACAAATGTAAGTTATGTTGCATTCATAAGTAACTGAAGCCAAAACCCTACTCAAAAGGGTTATACAAAAAAGGATAATTATTGGCTCATACCAACTCAATGGTCAAACCGTTAGCCTTGTGTGGGAACTGTATTCTTTACCAAGAATTGTAAGTATTCAATAATCGTTGGTGACAACTGTGCAAGTTTTCCCTATTGTAAAATTGTAACATAATTTATTCCAATGAAAGAAATCCATAGACATTGTCCTTAACATTGACAGACCAACTGTCTAGAGAAATTATCTTCTGAAACTGTTTCCTAAAACAATTAGTTATTTTATACACACCAGCAATAGGACTAAAAGAAAATAGTATCAGAGATTTTTCAGAGACCGTATCAACAGAAAAAATGTAAGCTGAAAGTACAAATTAGTTTTCAGAATAAATATTCAGAATAAATCCTTAGCCAACTGGTACTTTTAATTAGCAAAGCCTTAAAAGCTCACTCATTGACTTAGCAAAATGTCCTCCAGGTTCATTTGTATTGTCACAAGTGGCAGGATTTTCATAACTGAATAATATTCCATTGGGTATATAGATCACATTTTTAAAATCCCTTTATCTGTTGTTGGACACTTGGGCTGTTTTTACATTGTGGTTATTATGAATAATGCTGCTATGAAGATGAGACTGCAGATAGCTCTTCAAGATCCTGGTTTCAATTATTTTAGATATATACTCAGAAGTGGGATTCCTAGATCATATGGTAGTTCTAATTTTGGTTTTTTGAGGAGCCTCCATATGGCTTTCCATAATGGCTGCACCATCTTACATTCCCACCAACAGTGCACAAGGGTTTCAGTTTTTTCATATCCTCACTAACACTTGCTATCATTTTTTTTGTAATAGCCAACCTAACAAGTGTGAGGTGATATCTCATTATAGTTTCATTTGCATCTGCCTAAGGATTCATGATGTGGAGCATATTTTAATATACCTGTTGGCCATTTGTATATCTGCTTTGGAAGTGAAATAAGCCTGTCACAGAAGGACAAATAATAATTTGTGATTCCACTTAGATGAGGCATCTAAAATAGTCACACTCATGGAAGCTACTCAGGGGTTGTTAGGACCTGGAGTGGGAAACATGTTCAATGGGTATGAAGTTTCAGTTATGCTAGATAATAAGTTCTAGAGATCTGCACATCAATGATGCCTATAGTTAACAATGTGGTATTGTACACTTCAGAATTCGTTTAGAGGGGAGATCTCATGTTAAGTGCTCTTACCACAAAATTAATCAATCAATCAATCAACACAAGGAAACTTTGGAACATGTTCAGTTTGTCTATGTATTAGTCCATTTTCATGCTGCTGAAAAAGACATACTCAAGACTAGGTAATTTATAAAGAAAAAGAGGTTTAATGGACTCAGTTCCACGTGGCTGGAGAGGCCTCACAATCATGGTGGAAGGTGAAAGGCATGGCTTACATGGTGGCAGGCAAGTGAGAATGAGAACCAAGGGAAAGGGGTTTCCCCTTATAAAACCATCAGATCTCATGAGACTTATTCACTACCATGAGAACAGTATGGGGAAACCTCCCCCACGATTCAATTATCTCTTACCAGATCCCTCCCACAACACGTGGAAATTATGGGAGCGACAATTCAAGATGAGATTTGAGTGAGGACATAGCCAAACCGTATCAGTTTATTACCTTGATTGTGGTGATTGTATCACAGTTATTTGCAAATGTCCAAATGCATCAGATTATACAGATTAAATACGTGAAGCTATGTGTATATCAATTATACTTCAATAAAGCTGTTAAAAAATAAAAACTAAAATAAAACAGAACATAAGTTGAAGTCCACCCACTAAAAAAAAATTACAGTATAAAACATAGAATTAGGCCAGGCATGGTGGCTCATGCCTGTAATCCCAGCACTTAGGGAGGCCAAGGCAGGAGGATCACTTGAGGCCAGGAGTCCAAGGGCAGCCTGACCAACATGGCGAAACCACATCTCTACTAAAAATACAAAAATTAGCCAGGTGTGGTAACATGTGCCTGTAGTTCTAGCTACTCAGGAGGCTGAGGCATGAGAATCACTTGAACCCAGGAGGTGGAGGTTGCAGTGAGCCAAGATCATGCCATTGCGCTCATGCCTGGGCAACAGAGCAAGACTCTCTGTCTCAAAAAGAAAAAGGTAGAAATAGGAAAATTTTATATAAAATCTAAGGCAAAAACAGATGCAAATAATTCATTTAAAAATTGATAGTTTGATTTAGCTTTGTTTCTGAAAAATATAATGCGATATATTCAGAGCAAATCGAGAAAAGCACTTTACACAATAAAGCTTGGATTATGTTAAAAGTCACAACTAAATAGTAGAAAAATATTCTATTTAAAAACTGTTAATCTGTATCAAAGGAATCCTGCCAAAAAAGAACTGAGAATCTTTCATGAATTTATAGGCACTGTTTGCCATCCTGATCCAATTTTTCTCTTGTTGAAACTGCTTCATTAATTTAATGTGCAAGAAATAAATATTTGATGTGCAATTAGTTGGAGATTATTATGGCCATAATGGAACCTTTCCAAATAAACAGCTGCTCCAGCACTTTAAATGCATGAAAAGCAAGGCAGAAAATGGAAAATATAATGAAACACTAGCTCTACAGGAAAAAAAGTTAAAATATTCAATTAGTGAGTAAGGCGGCTGCTCATTTCGAAGTATGGTGGTGGTTTATCAAAGCATAACAGCATAAGAGCTGCTAAACTTTAGCCAAATATCCACCCACCTAAAGTTTCATGGAAGCATTCACCTGCAGATGTAATAAATTCTTCCCTGACAAGAAGAGAGTGTTAGGAGAATAGACATTGACCAATTCCACCAATTTCTTCATGTGTTTTATTATATATACATAAATGTATATCAATGTATATTTGTTGAGTTTTGATTATTCTACGTTGGCATTTATACATGCACTATAAATATCTATTTGTATATCCACATATGAATTGTAATGATTCCACTTTGAGAGGGAATAATCTGCCTTAAAAGTTTCACATTGACTGGGCTATTTTAAGTTTGAGTGAGCTTCTGAGGTTTCATAGCATGTATGCAGACCCCGTGAAGGAACTGACACTACTAAGTTAGTTAAACTCCTTGGGAGTTTACAAAAAGTTATCTTCCTTTCAAAATGAACTATAAGATTTGGAGTCAGTTGCCTCTCTTATCTACTGCACTGGGAAGCTCCTGAGGGTAGATACCATAGCTAATATCTCAGTATCTCCAAACCCTGATATAGTTCCTGACACAGAGTAGCTCAGAAGTATTCATTGAAAGAATGCCTAAGGTAATTTGCAATACAGATGGGGAAGAGATAGACATCAAAGGGTGAGTATTATGACCTACACACACACACACAGTTTACTAAAATAGATCAATGTCTCCTATTGAGGTGGGAGCAAAAGGATGCAATTCCATTGGCATTCTCTTCCACTGTGGACGTAATAGCTAAAGGGCAAGAGAGTTCCTGGAATCGTCAGTATTTGGCTTGGAATTACAGATTTGAATATCAAAAATAGTCACTGGGAACTGCTTACTATGACCAATGTTTTGGTATACTTTCCTAGAAAACTGACTTGGGGAAAATTTATTACTTATTGGGGCCCTATTCTATTTTGAGATTTAACTCTGCAATTAATTACATTTTACTCCTCCACTTGTTCTAAAAAACTCATTGGTCCAAGGGAATTCAATGTTTTTAAAAATTATTTTCTCTGCTCCCTGCTGCTTCCATGAGTGAAACACACGCACATATGCACACACATGCTCACATGCTTACTATGGAGAAGCAAATGAAAGAATAAAGGCATTCATGTAACACCATTTTGCCCCAGATTCAGATCCATTCGAATGTGATAGATGGACACAAACTGTCTTGCTACACATGGAGGTATACTGTCTTTGATGGCCCTCCCATGAGTAGGTAGGATTAGTGCTTCCTTCCCTGGATTCTGGACACATGCTTACCTACAATGTGTCTAAGAAGGAAGTGATGCTGAAAGTCTCCCAACACGAGGTACTCAAAGATCATATGGTTTCTTCCCAGTGTTTGTGGCATTCTCCCCTAGGGATGCAGGCACCATGCTTTGGAGAAGCCAGGTAGTCATATAGATAGGTCCCACATCAGGTCCCCTGCCAGCAGCCACAGCCGAAGTCTCAGGGATAGGCAACAAAATCTTCAGACATGTGAGTCGTCAGGCTCGCGATGATGGAGCCCCCAGCTATCCTCCCAGCAAGCCAGCTGTCACATGGAACAGAGACAAGCTGTGCCCACGGAGACCTGCCCAAATTGCAGATATGTAGGGGGAAAAAAAAGACCGCTGCTGATTTCAGCCACTAAGTATCATTTGTTATGAAGCAAAACACAACTAAAACACATGTGTGCCAGAATCTGAAACCATTTATTTGATAAACGTATTTTTAGCTTATAACATACCAAAGCTATTCAAATGTGTGGCTTCATTGCTACCCATATCCTGCCATCCCTACATTACACAGTAAGGAGGGGAGATTTAGTAAAAAATATCTTCCTGTGAAGCCAGAGCCTAAGTCACTGCTGCTGCTCAGGAGCTTACATTATAATGGGAGAAAATGGGGACGAATACATAAATTAGTACCATAAAAATAGTACACAGGAGTACTTTCCAAGTTATTCATTCAATGCATGTGTATGGCACACTACTGAGTCCCAGGAACGTTGCTCTTCATGCTATAAATGCAGCAGGGATGAAAGTGGACAAGGATCCTGCTGTCAGGAATTCTATATCCCTGTGCACATCAATAACCAGTAGACAAGCAAACATACAAGACCCTTTCAGATCAAGAAAAGTGCAGAACACAGCCAGGGCACAGAGTTGACAGGAATTGTGACCATAGATAGTGAGGGAAACCAGGATCTGTCCCACAAAAGATGCCTCTTTAACATAAACATTATTTATGAGCCAAAAGTAATTAGAAAGCAGAAAATGAAGGAAATGCTGGCCCTGTCCTCCTGCTTTTCTGCCTAAAGAGAAAATATAGATTCTCCTTTACTGGAGATGACTCTAAACTCTTATCAGCTCAGAGATGGCATCAGAGAGAGCTGCAAACAAAACTTGGCATTGAGCCAAGAGCATACCAATGTACTCCAGACTGGGTGACAGAGCCAGCCTCTGTCTCAAAAATAAATAAATAATGTAACACAGCATTCTGTACATAGTACAAGGTTCAATGGTTTAAATGCTTCCATATGCAGGTGTGGGCGTATCTGTGTTACATATGTACATGTATTTATGTGTGCATGCAAACATGTGTGCATATATACATAACTCTAAAAAATCATATCTATAGTACAAATATATATACATACATATGATTTTTTCAGTAGTATGTGTACACACATATATGCAGTACATACAATCATACATATAGTACAAATATATTTCTGTGTGTGTGTGTGATTTTTTTAAAAGAGTTGTGTTCCACAAGGAGGCTATTTCCAATATTTGTATGGACTCTAAAGGATTAAATTAATTTATACTAGAGTCCACCTTCTCTTTTAACATTTAAAACTAGAATTTTTATGGCTATATGGTGGTATTTCAATGAGCAAGACCTTCTACATAATAAGTCATTTAATAACTTGCCATTTAAATCAACAAAATTTTGAACTCAAAACTTTTGCACTCAAAAGTATTTTAAAGTTATCTATTATTTTGAACTTTAATTCACTTATTAAACAGAAAACATCCACTTGGGAAAGTCTAATACACCTTTGGTTAACTGTACAATGTTTAAAACCCAATAAAACTTAATAAAATAATATTTTGCCAACAAGAGAATTAATTCCTATGAACTATTTATCTATTTGTATAGTCTGAGGCTCATCATAAATCAAATAAAAGCATAGTACCTCAGAGTAGAGAAGTACACATAATATGCTTGTCCTAACATGATTTTTATTACTTGCATTTCCCTCCAGAGGAATACAGTGAATGAATTAAAGAAGTTGGCTTTTATTACTGATTTGTTGCATATAAAATGAAAAAGCCACTTTGGATGTTCAAGAATTTACATGCAAAGTAGACTAGGAATTCCGATGTCAGTTTATGGACTATATATACGTACTGCTGAAGGAACAGGGAAAACACAAAACTGAGGATGTTTTCTGGTGGACGGGACTGCCAGGAGGTCAGTGTGCCTTGGCTGAAGGAACATGGGGTGGTTTGTAAATAAAGCATAGAAACTATCAGTCTAATATTTTTGGTATGGATGCCAGGATGTCTGTGGGCAAACCAAGTCAATCGCTAAATGCAAAGTTGCAGATTGAAGGCTGCTGCGGACATGGAGCTTGAGCCCCCAAGGGTGTCCTAGACATTGAGATATTAGTTTGGACCCTGCCAGAGTTGTTTCAGGGGTTGGGGTAGGACTGCAGCTTTTCACATGGTTTTAGGTGAAAATGGGGGTTGATGTTACCTTTAAAGCCTGTTCAGCAAGGAGACCACTTTGCCAGGCTCTACTTATGGTTGACAATAAGTGAGTTATCTGTTTCCTTTCCTGTGCCCACAACTTCACTTTACTATTGTGACATCTTTCTTAGTGAAAGAGAGCAATTCTGGATGAAAGGGTAATGGATTGTTACTGAAAACTTTGTTTTGTATGCAGAAGTGAAGTGAACAGGGGAGTGGAGGTTATAAAGTGTTATTCGGGTTCTATGTGAATACCTCTGGGTTTATTGGAACCTCTGAATGTGATGCCTTTCTCTCCTGCTAAACAGTAAGGACTGGGTCTGCTTCTGCAACATGGCACAGTATCTGGCCTGAAAAAGTACTCGATTAATATTTATTAAACAAATGAATGAGGGTAAGGCAATATATAGAAAGATGGGATGGATGGATGGATGGATGGATTAGTAAATGGTTCATAGTACGCAAAAGAGGGAAGGAGGCTGGGCATCGTGGCTCATGCCTATAATTCCAGCAATTTGGGAGGCTGAGGTGGGCAAACTGCTTGAGCCTAGGAGTTTGAGATGAACCTTGGCCACATAGGGTGAACCCATCTCTCCAAAAAAACTTAAAAAATTAATCAGGCATGATGATGCATGCCTGTGGTCCCACATACTCAGGAGGCTGAGGTGGAAGGATCACTTGAGCTCAGGAGTCCAAGGCTGCAGTGAGCTATGATAGTGCCAGTGAACTCTAGACTTGGCGACAGAGCAACACCCTGTCTCTCAACAAAAACTCCCTAAGAAGAAAAAAGAAAAAAAAGAAAGAAAGAAAAGAAAAAAAAGTAGGGGCAAGGCATAAAATGAAAAAGAAATGTTCATTACATTTTTTTGAAGTTATTAAAACATACAAATAAATCAGAGTAGTCCCTTCAAAGAAAGATTAGATTAGACGACACCTCTGGTAGCAGGTCTTATGCCTGGTAAGACTTTGGATCTCCTCCTGGACAAGAACTTTCTACCCTGTTATAAACATTCAAGACAATCTCTTAAGTACTCTAAGTGATTTAGCATCTATCCCTGTGATGCAACCTGAAGCTAACAAAACCCTCCCAGATTTCTACTTAGTTCTCCCTCTTACTTCTCTTTCTGCTTTTTCTCCTTCCCTTCCTTCTTCTCACTCTCTTTTCTTCTGTTGTTCAGAATTTATCTACTTCTTTAAATGTAAGCAGGAGTGGGCTTGGTCAAAATAAAAATGTTGTAAAATCTTGATTTCGTTAGTTTGGTTGTTACCCCCTGACAATGCAGTAAGCTCATTTGATTTGATGATGGAATTCGACAAAAAATTACCAGAAAATCCTGCATGTTGTACAGGAAGGGGGCCCTGAGACACTTGGAACTTTATAAGAGCATCAGAGAAACAGGCAATTGGGCAACACTGAGAAAAGGCAGAGAGGTGAGGGAGAAGATGTAAAATGTCACTGATGTAATTTTGCCCCGAACTGCCCGCAGCACATCGTAAAAGCGAATTAGATCTCTGAAAAGAGACACATGCATGAGTGGATAAGTGAGCTCCTTAGGTCAAAATGTTAAGGAGGTCCATAGTTACTGAGGTAAGGGAAAGAAGAACCATCAGAATGGAAGAAATATTCAGAAACATGAAAGATGATTATGTGAAGGCTGTGTCTAGGTGATGAAAATTAAAAACAATAAAGGAGGAACAATGCGTCAAATGAAATACAAAGAAGCCAAAATGTCTACGAGGCTTAGGATGCTTGAAAGGATCCTGAGAGGAGTTTCTCCAAGGGGCTGAAATGGGTATTAGAAAATATATTAGCTAATATATGCAGGAGAAGTTTACAGAGAACATTATCACAATTGAAGGGACGGGAGTGGAAGTAAATGTTTCCATTACATGTAGTTGCAAGAGTGTATCTTTACAGATGACGATCAGATAATTCTGAAACACCAGTCTTCAATGGTCATATTCCTCTACAAACCTATACTAGTGAATTACATTGAAATAGCTAAAGGACCTAAATAGCTAAAGGACCCAGGCAATTGTCAGTTGATGGTGTGCTTTAAATATATCATGATAATATAGTGCTTGCAGTTTAAAATGTCTTCTCACATACATTTGCTCATTTAATTTCCTCAATATTCTGTGAGGCAGGCGCTAATCTCATTTCATAGTGAGAAAATTGAGCATTAGAGAGGCTGAAAGTGATATCCTAATAAGGGGCAAGAGTTGTTCTTTTTGTCAGCTAGGTCAAGGGCCATTTATGCCATTTAACTCCATATCAAATGCCCTTCTTCTTTCTCTATAATTGTGGGAAGACAAAGGTTTATCCCAAAGGGTGTGCTGTAAATCAGTCCTGCAAGTCATATTTCCATGCATATCAATTTTGCCAATGTATACATTGCAAAATTATTTTTGTTCTTCCATTGTTCCATCGACAAAACACTAATGATGAGAAAAATACCTAATCCATGGGTGCTACAAGAATTAACATGTGTAACCTTCCTAGAAAAGTGCTTGGCAAAAGTAAGTAGAAAATGGATATTTATCATTATAATTGTTGTTGGTGTTGTACTGTTATGACTGAAATGAAAAACAAAAGTATAGTCACGCACAGCATAATGGCATTTTGATCAATGATGGACCACATATACAATGGTAGTCCTATAAGATTATAATGGAGCTGAAAATATTCTATCACCTACCAATATTGTAGCACAACACATTACCTTTTCTATGTTTACATATGAAAATACCATTGTGTTACAATTGCCTTCCATATTCAGTACAGTACCATGCTGTTCAGGTTTGTAGCCTAGGAGCAATAGGCTATACCATATAGCCTAGGTGAGTAGTCGACTATACCATCTAGGTTTGTGCAAGCACACTCTCTAATGTTTGCACAATGACAAAATTGCCCAATCTCACATTTCTCAGAATGTATCCCCATCATTAATCAGTGCATGACTATAAACATTTTTTGGGGGGAAACCAATTTTTCACATGTGAGCCATCTCCAATCAGTAACAAAGTGTCCTGTTCGCTCCCATATGAAGGAGAGAAATGCTTGAGTGGCAAGCAGGAATGAAAGTTCAGTTCACCTACCTGTCCCGTGTGCTCTCAGGCTCTCTTCCATCAGCAGCAAAGCCCTCCTCCCACCCACACACACAGAGTCATGCACGTACTCACACAAATTCACTCACAGGCATACAGACACAGGGTCATACACACACTCACACACACCTTCACTCACACATACCACCATGTACCATGAGTCATACCTACCACCACCAAGGACACCATCCTCCTGGCAACATCGAAAAGAAAGAAGAGAGGACTCGCAGCTTGCTAGAACTATTTCTTGATAGTCACACTTGGGCAATGCAGTATTTGATATGTCCTCATGGAATCATCACCTTTGCTGTTGCTATCTCATCCACATGGCCATAGTCATTGCTTCACAGAAGACTGGGTAAAAAAAAAAAAAAAAAAAAAAAAAAAAAAAAAAGGCAAATAAATGACCACTCACAGGTTCTGAGTGGTGAGTAAATAAATGTTGGTGCTGGCTCAGGATGGCTAATGGGAACTGCTAGCAAGTTAGCTGGGGCCATTCTGAAGGGCCTGGGGAGTGTGCTGCTGGCCGCAGTAACCACTTCAGAGAAGCTTCTAACAGCAATGCCAGGAAGGGACAGATAACACTGGAGCAAATTCAGGGCATCAACTCCCAGATCCTAGCTTGGCTGCCTGTCTACTGTCCTGTTTCCTGAAAACACCAACGAATGGAGTCATTCATTAACTCAACAAACACTTAAAGATTGCATTCTGGGTTCTGAGTGGTTTTAGGTGCTAGAAAGAGAATAATGAACAAAACCACAAGGCTTTTTGTCTTCTGGAGCTGATACTTAAATCGGTGTGAGACAGATGGTACATAACACACTAAAACAGCTGTTATTGGTTAAAATTAGGAACAATGAAGAAAATGAAAGAGGGTAATGGAACAGAAGATGACATTGGATGAGATGAGCCTCTATGAAGAAAAGGAGAGAGTAACAGGTCAACGGGTAAGTTGGGGGCAGGTACAGCTGCATAAGTTGGTGGATGCAACAAGTGAGCAGAAAATTGAGTGGTGAGAAGGAACCTACCATGAAAAATAAATGTGAGGAGTATGTATTTCTGGCAGTGCAACTAAGAACTGGCAAGGTGCTGAGATAAAGGTTCTAGAAAGGTGTGGTGTGTTCACAGCATAATGAACAGGAGGGGAGAGAGTTGTAAGAGGAAAACTCAGAGAGATAAAAGTGATGTACCATGGGGAAGAGATGGGTTTAATTACTTTAGATGGAGAGCGATGGACAGGTTAGTAGCCTCTCAATAAGAAGGCCTGATTTACAATTTTACAGGACCATTCCGGTTACCAAGTGGAAGGTGGTGTGAAGGGGTATGGTGAGAAAAGCAGAATAGCCTGGGGGCTCAGACAGGAGGTGCAAGCAGACATGGGCCAAAGCCATCAGATTCATAGCACATTTGCAAAACACAGATGAAAACTTGCTGCTGGACGAGATGCAGGGTGTGAGTAGATTATCGAGGAAAATGCTCTTCCAAAAGAAGTAAGCGATATAAATGATGGAAGATATTACAAAACCCAACCCGAACTTATTGCCAGTATCAGAACTAACAATTCTAACTTGAATGATTATCCATCCCCCTACCCCCTACAAGGAGTCATTCGTGAGAGACCATGAGTCTAAAACATCACTATTGAATAGGAAAAAGCCTGAGGTCTTTCTCAAAAAGGGTACTTATTCCAGACATGTTTCATATCCTGCTTTGCTAAAATTGCCTCTTTGCTTAAAATTATAAAATCATGTTTTGAATAAACAAAATTGAAAATTCATATGCAATAACTCTATTGACATGGGAAAATAAAGTGTTTGTGTGAACATGATTCACTCACACTGCCTCTTCAGATATGAACAAATCATTTTGTAGCATTGGTTTAATTCCATCTTTCTCTCCATATTGTAAAGATTATCTTTCCAACTTCACTTCAGAATAATGGTTTATTATTATTGTAAATTGTAGCTCTTCTCCCCTTTTTTCTTAGTCATTATATAGTAGCTGATTATCTCACTTTCTGCAGGGGTTGAGGTCCCCATTTTTATTTCCAATTTGTGATTTCCAGCTCCGTATTTTATAATATTATATTTTGTGCACTTGACTATTGCAAAATGATTTCCTATTGTCTCTTTTGGGGGCATAGATTTGTAGCAATTTAGCCTTTTTTATCCATTCTTCCCAGAAGGCAGTTTGCTGACATTTATGGAGTTTGAACTGTTACAGAGAGTGAGATGTGCTTTGCATAAGGACATTTCTATCATTGTTCTTGAAGTTAATGCTATGTGGGCTCCAGTGGCCATGCTGAAACAGAGTGTGAGGTATGAATCATTTCATTTTGATTTTTTCAGTGTATCAGAAAAGGACAAGGATATATTGCTACGTTGCTGATGGTACCCGAAATTCTTATCTGATGATGATGATGATAATGTCCTAATTATGTTCTGCGTTCAGAGACAGGGGAAGCTTTTGGGTGACTATCATTAATTTTCTAGCACTAGCAGAGACTATCAAATGGAATAAGGAAGGGCAGCCTCAGAGGAAGGAAGTAAGACCCTCCTGCAATCATATGAGGTTGTCAGGAATGAGTCACCCCTCTAACTCTTATATTGAGCCTCTTCATAGGGGCTATGAAAATAGAAAGAGGTACTCAATGTCTACTCTGTCATTCTCCTTCCTCTCTGGCAAACTGCTTTCCCAAATACCAGATAGGAAAAGGTCCAAAAACAGCAGCAAGATTCAGGACTATTGTTGCACAGGAAATGTGGTTCTTGGATCGATAGAAATATCTGGAGACTCTGAAAAAGGCCAAGTGCTTTACTTCTGGTTGTTGATGCTTGAGAGCAAACTGTGTGCAGTCCTTTTGAAGTCAACAGTTTATCAGGGCATTGCAGATACACACTTCTTGGGCCTTCGCGTATACGCTCATTGAGAGGCAATTTGATGTTATATCTTTGTCTTCTCTAGAGAAACGTATTACAGAGATGTCGATTTGGTTAGTGTTTTTATAATTTTGCAAATGAATTATTGCACATTGCACCTACTGTCATTCATAAAAGCCCACACAATATTCCTTGAATTTTAATTTGAGAAATAGCAGGAGATCAGGGGAAGGAAAAGATTCACCCCTAGGAATAAATGTGTATGTTTTCTCTTCTCAGCAAAAAGTATACCTATGTAGGTAAATAATGAAGAGAGAATTATACACCTTTTAAGAGTCATGTTTTTGTTGTTGTTGGTGGTGGTGGTTTTGAACAGAGTGTCACTCCGTTACCCAGGCTGAAGTGCAGTGGCACAATCTCAGCTCACTGCAACCTCCGCCTCCCGGATCCAAGCGATTCTCCTGCCTCAGTCTTCCAAATAACTGGGATTACAGGCACATGCCAACACACCTGTCTAATATTTTGTATTTTAGTAGAGACAGGGTTTCACCATGTTGCCCAGGCTGATCTCAAACTCCTGAGCTCAGGCAATCCGCCCATCTCTGCTTCCCAAACTGTTAGGATTATAGGCATGAGCCACCACTACTGGCCAAGTCATGTTTTCAACCCATATGAGTTCATAGGTAAAGGATATATATTAGCCATCCACAAATGTTGACCTAAATTTTCAACCCAAGCTTCCCAAACTACTCAATATGAACACTCAGGAGTACCAAATTCTTCAGGGTTTTCTGATGGACTTTGTCTTCATGTATTCTTTATGTTTTCTGTTGTGCCTTGTCTTCATTCGAGTGTTGCTTCACAATCTTTTGGTTTTCAGCTGATACAAACATCAAATGAGTGAGAAGGACAGTCTTTTGTTGGGACTGTTCATGCCTTGTCTCTTTGAGAATCTCAAGTGTCCTCTGGTGTCCAGAAGCCATTTTCTCAGTTATGTTTCTCAGGACACAATTCTGAGACATAAGGAGGCCTAACTGCCAAACTCCTCTTTGGGCTTCCTGGCATGGATTGTATTTCATTTCTAGATAATAGAGCGAAAAGAGAGAGCCATCCATACAGTACAGTACATCCATACAGTACAGTATCAAGGACTCACTGGACTATGAAGAAAAAGGATACAAAAGGAAAAACATAAATAAATGCAAAAACTATATTCTGAACGATTTGGTTCAGTGGATAACAATAATTAAAAGGTGAGCTCACTTGATGAATTTGGGGGAACAACCAAAAGATCATCAAAATTGTAGATGACTCAGAAATAGATTAAAAACAGACCTAACAGGTCACAGAATCTGAATTTCTCCTCTCCAACTTCTAAACATGCCTCACGATTTTCTTACCCATCAAATCTTTCTCCTGATCATAGACAACTCTTACCCAGATTGTCAACATATATAAAACTGGTTAAAATAATGAGAGGTCTTCAAATTTATTCAGAGTAAATGCTGCTTTAAAAATGGTCATGCAGCATTGAAATATGATCATGTTGAACAAACATACTTTGACTGAAGTGAGACTGTATAACCTGTCTGATTTGGGTACAAACCAGTCTTATTTCTTCCATCTTGGTCACAATGACAATGATAATATTATTATTTTATGGATTTTCTCGACATCTTTCAGATACACAGTTGGATGATTATTTGATGTATTTATTTTTCTGAGTAGCTGATTTTAAGTCAACTCTTGTTCTTGCTACATGAAACTAAGAGCTTTCCTTTCACAGTCACATACCACACGCTCTGGCTAACCAGCATGCAGGGTCACAGTCATGTCAAAGAAGCATCCTAAATCCAATCGTGTCTTAATTTTAGAAAACAGAAAAGATCAAAATAGCCCATGTAGAAGAATAGTGTATTAGTCTGTTTTCATGCTGCTGATAAGGACATACTCGAGACTGGGAAGTAAAAGAGGTTTAATTGGACTTACAGTTCCAAATGGCTGGGGAGGCCTCAGAATCATGATGGGAGGCAAAAGACACTTCTTACATGGTGATGGCAAGAGAAAATGAGGAAGATGTAAAAGCAGAAACCCCTGATAAAACCATCAGATCTTATGAGACTTATTCACTACCACAAGAACAATATGGGGGAAACCGCCCCCGTGATTCAAATTATCTCCCACCAGGTCCATCCCACAACATGTGGGAATTATGGGAGTACAATTCAAGATGAGATTTGGGTGGGGACAAAGAGCCAAATCATATAAAGTAGGTAGGTACATCATGGACCCTGCATAAAAAAGAGTATTATACAGATTTTAAGAGTCATGTATTTAACCCATTTAAGTTCATGAGTAAATGATCAAAAATATAATATTGACACGTAAAGGCTATTGCACCATCTATAAATTAAGTTTTTAGCGATATACATATCTTTAAGGACAGATTGATAGATAGATAGAAAGATAGATAGATAGATAGACCTATATATGCCCCTTGTTATACGCTCTCATGTTTATCTGCCACCACACATAGAAAGAGAGACACAGAGAGAAGGTGAAGAAGAAGGTGAGGGAAGAGGAGGTATGGGAGGAGGAAGAGAAAGAGAAGGGTGAAGGAGGTGATAATTTTTAAAAAGCTGCAAATGCAATGCAAAAAAAAAAAAAAAAATAGCACCAGCACCTACAGAAAACAAACACACACTTTAATTTTTCCCAGTGGTGGAATTGGTTGTTCTGGGACCTGAGTAAAAGAGCAGGGATGTCTCTGTCTATTCTCTCTCGAGTCAGTCAGTGTGATGCTGCTGGTCTGTGTTTGTGTTTGAATGAGGAAAGACCTGCACTCTAGTAATGACCTAGCAGTTAGCTTGGAGGACCCTGGACATATTTGTCCAGTTCCACTCAATCCTCCCCTAAAGTACCTGTGGTATTATATTAGTTCGTTTTCATGCTGCTGATAAAGATATACCTGAGACTGGGAAGAAAAAGAGGTTTAATTGGACTTATAGTTCCACAAGGCTGGGGAGGCCTCAGAATCAGGGTGAGAAGCAAAAGGCACTTCTTACATGGCAGTGGCAAGAGAAAAATGAGGAGAAGCAAAAGCAGAAACCTGGATCTCATATCAGATCTCATGAGACTTATTCACTATCATGAGAATAGCAAGGGAAAGACTGGCCCCCATGATTCAATTACCTCCCCCTGGGTTCCTCCCACAACACATGAGAATTCTGGGAGATACAATTCAAGTTGAGATTTGGGTGGAGATACAGCCAAACCATATCATTCCACTCCTAGCTCCTCCAAAACCTCACATTTCAAAACAAATCATACCTTCCCAACAAGCCCCACAAAGTCTTAACTCATTTCAGCATTAACCAAAAAGTCCACAGTCCAAAGTCTCCTCTGAGACAAGACAAGTCCCTTCTGCCAATAAGCCTGTAAAATCAAAAGTCAGCTAGTTACTTCTTAGATACAATGGGGGCACAGGTATTGGGTAAATACAGCCATTTCAAATGGGGACAATTGGCCAAAACAAAGGGGTTACAGTGCCCATGCAAGTCCAAAATCCAGTGGGGCAGTCAAATTTTAAAGCTCCAAAATGATCTCCTTTGACTCCAGGTCTCACATCCAGGTCATGCTGATGCAAAACGTGGGTTCCCATGGTCTTGGGCGGCTCCGTCCCTGTGACTTTGCAGGTTACAGCCTTCCTCCTGGCTTTCACGGGCTGGCGTTGAGTGTCTGCGGCTTTTCCAGGCCCACAGTCAGTGGATCTACCATGATGGGATCTGGAAGATGATGGCCCTCTTCTTACAGCTCCACTAAGCAGTGCCCCAGTAGGAACTCTGTGTGGGGGCTCCGACCTGACATTTCCCTTCCACACTACCCTAGCAGAGGTTCTCCATGAGGGTCCTACCCTTGCAGCAAACATTTACCTGGGCATCCAGGCGTTTCCATACATCTTCTGAAATCTAGGTGAAGGTTTCAAAACCTCAATTCTTGACTTCTGTGCACCTGCAGGCACAACACCATGTGGAAGCTGCCAAGGCTTGGAGCTTCCACCCTCTGAAGTCACAGCCCAAGCTGTATGTTGGCTCCTTTCAGCCACAGCTGGAGTGGCTGGGACACAGGGCACCAAGTCCCTAGGCTGCACACAACACAGGGATCCTGGGCCTGGCCCACAAAATCACTTTTTCTTCCTGGGCTAGAGATAACTAGATGAAGCCAGTACCTGTAATAAACATATTCTTTGTAATACTTTTTCTTATGTCTTAGTGACATAAAACTAGACATTTAATGGTACCTAGGCAAACAGTTGAATAAACAACTAGCAATTAGTAGGAAAACTGGCTGAACATAGAAAGTTTAGTAACCATTCTAGTCAACTCTGTTCTTATTTTTTAGGATTGTTGACTAGGTACTGTGGATACAGTAACTAGAGTTACCTGGGTAAGAGTTAAATACAGAATCCTCCATAAAACTAGAATAACTAGTTGAAGACAAGAAGTATAACATTGCATTCTCCTCAACATTTCTCATTTCCTGGAATAACGAGTTAGTTCTGTCAATGGGTAGTAGTACCTAGGTTATTACAAAGCAAGAAATAAGAAGAGATGTCTAGAATAGGATAAGTATTTGACACCAGGATGGTGAAAAAAACAACAGTGTTTTCAAATAGAAACTCTTATTTCCTGTGTCATGAATGAGTTAGAATTAGTACTGGAGATACCTCTGTGAGATGTGGATTTCATTTTGGGGGAAGGGTACATACTCAACAGATGAACTGCTGGGTCATATGGTAGAACTATTTTGATTTTCCAAGGAACCATTATACTGTTTTCATAATGTACCAATAACATTTCTGTCTTGTAAAGGTCCCCTTTTCTGCACACCCTAAAAGGGTTTCCTTTTCTCCACACCTTTGCCATCATTACTTTTTATCTCTTGACTTTTTGATAATACCTGTCGTAACAGGTGTGAGGTGATAGTTCACTGTGGTTTTCATTTGCGTTCTCTGATTATTAACGATGTTGAACACATTTCCATAAACCTATCGGCCAGTTGTGTGTGGGTTTTCTTTCAAGAAATGTCTATTCAAGTCCTTTACCTATTTGTAAACCAGACTACTTTTTTTTTTTTTTTTTTTTTTTTTTTTTTTGCTATTGAGCTGTCTGAGTTCTTTATATATTTTGGATATTAACTCGTTATTAGAGATATGGTTCACAAATAGTTTCTCCCAAACCATAGCCTGCCTTTTCATTTTGTTGATTGGTGGCTGTGCAGAAGCTTTTAGTTTCCAGGCTGCGCACTTGCCCTACGTATTTCAGCTTCCTAGACCCCCAGTGTGTGAATGTGTGAGTCAATTGCTTAAAGCATATCATATATATGATATTATTCATAAAGAAATACAATAGTAAATAGATGTTTATGACATATATTACACACACACACACACACACACACACACACAAATATCCTGTTGGCTTAGTTTCTCCTTCTCTGAGGAACCCAGCTTGATACAGACCCAGCTGAGCGAGTGTGTTTGCTGATCTTCACCGCCTGAAGCCAGTGCTTTAAACCATGAGAATGAAACATTGAGGGGCACCATGTGGACGCTGGGAGAAGGAAGTGAGATGGAAAAGTTCTTTGATCGCATCCAAGAAGTGAATGGTCCTCAAGGTGCAGCAGAGGAATTTGTAGGAGAGAGGGATGATTGATGGACAGCTTTTTTTTTTCTTCTTGAGGCAGAGTTTTGTTCTTGTTGCCCAGGCTGTAGTGCAATGGCGCTATCTCGGTTCACTGCAACCTCCGCCTCCCGGGTTCAAGCGATTCTCCTGCCTCAGCCTCCAGAGTAGCTGGGATTATAGGCATGCGCCACTACGCCTAATTTTGTGTTTTCAGTAGAGACGGGGTTTCTCCAGGTTGGTCAGGCTGGTCTCAAACTCCCGAACTCAGGTGATCCGCCTGCCTCGGTCTCCCAAAGTGCTGGGATTACAGGCATGAGCCACTGTGCCTGGTCAATTGACGTATTTATATAGCCCCAAACCCGTCCCAGTTAGCGTGGAGGGATTTTAGGTAGG
>NC_045456.1:15985679-16088363 GCF_002776525.5 Piliocolobus tephrosceles | reverse complement strand
TCTGCAGAAATCCTAAGAAAGAGCAAGACAATTATAGGCTCAATTCATATGGGGAAGTTTTTATGAAAACAGCTTTTAGCCAATTCCTGAAAGAAAATATTTTTACTTGCAGAAAAATGTTCTCCTGGAGAATAACTAGTTGAAGGGCTTTGGCAGCAAGGGGCCCTGGACACATGTTCATGGAAGTGGGGAAAAAAGACATAGAATAGAAACAGAATTGAGGGCCCTTCAGGGAGAGGAGTAAGGAAAAGTGCTAGCCCAGCAAGCTGATATGTAATTTTGAATCTTAACTAGATTGAGAATTTGGATGCAACTCAAAACTAGATAAGAGTAATTGCACTAAAAAAATGGCAAGGAGCAGGGTAAAATAAAAAAAAAAATTCATTAATAATCAATTAAATTATTCATTCAACAAACATTTATTGGGCACCTACCATGGTCCAGGGAGAGGGCTAGATGCTAATCAAAAAACAATAATCGCTGCCGTGACTGAGCAATGCCTATGAGTCATCGTTAGAATGGTGCTGGAAGATAGATGGGGCTGTCTTATTCCATCCTGAGTTTACAAAAGATGACCCTGAGGACCAGCCAGGCTAAGTAACCTGTTCCAGATCACCTAGTACTTGAACCGAAGCTTGTCTGACTCCAAACCCACACTTTCTCTGATACGCCATGCAGCCAGAAAAGGGCAGTGAAGTACTAAGGTTTGCTAAGGTGTTAAGTGATTTGTTTTTCTAAGACCACCAGAGTGGGCACAAAAGAACCAGCGAGTAGGCAAGGCTAAAAGCAAAACTGCAAATTTATTCTTTGGTCATCTAGCTTCAGGGACCGGAGCTTGGGGGGGTGGGGGGGGTGGGCGGAGTTTCTAATACAGTCCCGACTAGAGTGGGGGCTGAGAAAGCCCGCCCCCGGCGCATCTGCTGGGAGCGACTTTCCTAGGAGTGGAAGGGCAATAGGCGGGGCACGGGCATGTCGGGGGAGGGGGGCCGCTCCGCAGGTGCCACCAGGTAAATCTTGGTCTCCTCGGATTGACATCACCTGGTGCATGCCTGATTAATCTGCACCTTCCCGGGCGTCAGCTGCATTCTGGCACACATGGGAAGAGTTGGTGGTGAAGAAGAACCCGGAAGTGCACCATCCTGCCTCCTTTTGTCCAAACAGTCCAACCTTTTATTGATAATAGTGATAAAGGGGCGCCATGGTCTGTCTGGCTACTTCCTGCTGTTAAGGGGGGTCGTTAATGTCGGGGCCCATGGTTGGCATTTGGATGTACGGATGAAGAATAAAATAAGGCACAGTATTAGTATAGGAATGAGGAATGGAAGCATTTGTTGGAATATGGGCAAAACCCAGAAGGATGGTCCTGGCAAGGTTGGGGAGTATGAGATAGTTAAGAAAATTTAGTAAGTTTGAGGCGAGTGGGGGAAAGCCAAACTGATTTCCACTGATTGCTTTCAGTAGGGGCCCTTTTTAGTTGGGAATGAGGAAGGAGTGTGCAAAGTAGTTGTTGGCCAGGCAGCAATTAAGGAGTGGAGTTTTTTCGTGGAGTGGATGGCTTTTCCCTTACTCCTACTACAGAGATATTGGATGGAAGGCTAGGTCCAGAGAAGGATGGCAAAACAGAATAGGTAGCCTCACTGTCAATTAAAAAATTGTCTTACCCGCTACCAGGAGAGTTACCCGCGGCTCGGCGAGGGTGATGGGGGTCCCCGAGTCTCGGCACCTTCAGTTGTCATCGTCCAGATGTAGGAGCTGGAAGGAGCTCCCAGGATCCTGGGAAAGGGGGTCACGTGGAGACGCAGCACCCCAGAGAGGCCGTGAGAGTGAGGGAAGCGGGTCTCAGGTCCTGGTCCGTCGGCGGCGTGTAACCAGGAGGAGGAGGAGGAGGCTCCCCGGACCCTGGGGGCCCTGAGGAGGGGTCTCCTCCCGGGTTCGGCAACAACTGATTTGTTTTTCTAAGACCACCAGAGTGGGCACAAAAGAACCAGCGAGTAGGTAAGGCTAAAAGCAAAACTGCACATTTATTCTTTGGTCATCTAGCTTCAGGGACTGGAGCTGGGGGTTTCTAATACAGTCCCGACAAGAGTAGGGGCTGAGAAAGCCCACCCCCGGCGCATCTGCTGGGAGCGACTTTTCTAGGAGTGGAAGGGCAATAGGCGGGGCACGGGCATGTCGGGGGAGGGGGGGCGCTCCGCAGGTGCCACCAGGTAAATCTTGGTCTCCTCGGATTGACATCACCTGGTGCATGCGTGATTAACCTGCACCTTCCTGGGCGTCAGCTGCATTCTCGCACACATGGGAAGAGCTGGTGGTGAAGAAGAACCCGGAAGTGCACCATCCTGCCTCCCTTCCTCCAAACATTAAGCATATGGAATAAGATAATCAGGGGTATTTTTAAACTTGTGGTAAAACACACACAACACGACATACACACTCTTAACAAATGTTGAGGTGCACGGTACAGCATTGTGAACTATATGCCCATTGTGCTACAGTGGATGCTTACAACTTTCCGGGATGGTTAATATTGTCAACTTGATTGGATCGAAGGATGTAAAGTGTTGTTCCTGGGTGTGTCTGTGAGCGTGTTGCCAACAGAGATTAACATTTGAGTCAGTGCAGTGGGAGAGGCAGGCCCACCCTCGCTCTGGGTGGGCACCATCCAGTCAGCTGCCAGCGTGGCTACAATAAAGCAGGAGGGAGAAACCGACTTGCTGAGTCTTCTGGCCTCCATGTTCCTCCTGTGCTGGAAGCTTCCTCGAACATCAGACTCCAAGTTCTTCGGTTTTGGAGTCTTGGACTTACACCAGTGTTTCGCCAGGGGATCTCTGGCCTTCGGCCACAGACTTGAAGGCTGTGCTGTGGACTTCCCTACTTTTGAGGTTTTAGGACTTTGACTGGCTTCCTGGCTCCTCAGCTTGCAGATGGGTTATCATGGGGCTTCACCTTGTGATCCTGTAAGTCAATGCTCCTTAGTAAACTCCCTTCATATATGCATCTATCCTATTAGTCCTGTCCCTCTAGAGAACCCTAATACACTTTCTCTTCTTGTATGACTGAAACTCCATGCCCATTGCACCTCAATTCCCCATTTTCCCCTCCCCCATCCCCTAGCAATGACCATTCTACTTTCTGTGAGTTTAACTATTTTCGATATTTCATAAAAGTAGAATTGGGCAGCATTTGTCCTTCTGTGACTGGCTTGTTTCACTTAAGCATAATGTCCTCAGGTCCATCTATCCTGTAGGAGTGGTTTCTGACATCCTCCAAACTGAGAGGGTTTTGAAACTTGTCAGACATGCACAAAGGTGGAGAGACTACTATAGTGATCACCACGTTTTCACCATGCAGCTCCAACCACTACAAAAGTCAGCTAATTCCATTTTACCTGTTACCCTCTCTAAACCTGACCCGTCCCCTGCCCCACTCAGTTATTTTAAAGCAAGTCCTAGATTACTTTTTAAGGAAACTGACTTGGGTGTGTTTAAGAATTTGCCTCAAGTCAGATGGTTTTGATTCTTCAATTTTTCCTGGTGACAATAGTAATCCAAGATTGGGTAACAATTATTCAAGCCTTACAGAAGCACACAGAAAGTAACATTTTTGGTAACCTCAGTGAGGATCTATATTAGCGATGTGATATATGCCACTGAAAGGCTCTTTCCCACCCTGTCCATGTGCTAATGTTGACCTCACAATGGTGTGAGCTTATGTTGGTCTCTAACGCTGTTCACTTAACGGTATAGCCAGACAATGATTTCATCATGGAACTGAAGCTGAAGATGCTGTTCCAACCTCTGCCTGTTACCCAGTTCCAAAGTCGCTTCCACATTTTTCAGGTAACTATTCAGCAACGCCCCACTCTACTGGTACTAATTTACTGTATTAGTCCATTTTCATGCTGCTGATAAAGACATACCCGAGACTGGGAAGAAAAAGAGACTTAATTGGACTTAACAGTTCCACATGGCCGGGGAGGTCTCAGAATCATGGTGGGAGGCAAAAGGCACTTCTTACATGGCAGCAGCAAGAGAAAATGAGGAAGATGCAAAAGCAGAAACCCATAATAAATCCATCAAATCTCATGAGACTTACTCACTATCATGAGAATAGCACAGGAAAGACTGGCCCCCATGATTCAATTACCTCCGTCTGGGTCCCTCCAACAACATGTGGGAATTCTGGGAGATACAATTCAAGTTGAGATTTGGGTGGGGACACAGCCAAACCGTATCAGGTATTATAACATAATAAGAAATACATGTTTAGTCTCTGGCCCTCAGTTTCTTGCACAGGAACTTGCCAGGAATGCCTAAAATCCTCTAGGTAGAGGTGCTAGGAGAATCTTTTGTTCTAATATTTTGTCTTTGACCCTCAGTTCCTGACACAGAGCTCTTAAATCCCTAGGAATGTTTTGGGTGATAGGAGCATCTTTTGTTCTCCTGGCGGGCTCCTGAACAGCCTCATGATGGGAGTTGATTGCCAGGGAAACCAACCATGTCATTAGAGGGTTAGAGCTCCCTCTAGGAAGGGGAGAGGAACTGAAGGTTGAGTTGATCACTTCTTGTCTTAGTCCATTCAGGCTGGTATAACAAAATATCTTGCTGGTACAGGAAGAAAATGAAGGAGGAGAAGGAGAAAAATAAGAAGAAAAGAGGGATGAGAAGGGAGATGAAGAAACAGAAGGAGGAGGAGAAGGAAGAAGAGAAGGAAGAGTGGGAGAGGAAGGAGGATAAGATGAAGATGACAAGGAGGAGGAAAAATAGAATCTTAAGAGACGTTAACAAATGACTATCTCTAAGTGACAACATTATAGTAACTTACTGTTTTTTATTTTCAAGATTTCCAAAATATCATTAACTATTATCTTAACTTGTACTTTATAAAATTAAGAGTATATAACAAAGCTGAAACCCCAAATTTTGTGAAAAGTATGATGCATAGGAGTCAAAACCTGCTATTAGGAAAAAAAATAGGAACAAAGCCCCAAGCATTACATGAGGTTAGTGTTGGTTATTTTCTGATGAACACAACACAGGAGAATGTGAGTATCAGGCTTGAGGCTCTGCCCTTACTTTCAGTAATAGGGGACAAGAAAATGTCTGCATCAAAGAATCAAGGTTAAGGATAAAGAGGCTTCCTTTTAAGCAATTCTGTGGGCTCAGCATGGCCACTGAATCCCCAGCAAGATCCCTTTATTTAGTCTCAAGGCATGGAAGTGTCAAACTGTAAGTTACCCATAGTGTAATACCACTCAGACTAAATTTAAACCAGGAAGCATAGTGTACTCAAAGCAAGTAAGCATTACTCTAAAGGTGATTGTCCTATAGACAGAAGACATGTTGTTTTGCTACCTTTTCCCCACAAATTACTGTGGTCCTGTATATCAGTTGGGGAGAATGGCACTATTCATTTAGGACAAGTATGAAGAAAATAATTGCTAAATTGTTAAATCCGTAGCTTTGGCACACACCCAAAGAACTGTGCTTTTACACAAATGAACACGAATGAATACAATTTTTGAAAACAGAGCATTCTTACTCCAAGGTAGTGTGTTAGTAGGAAACTTAGATGATCCTGATTGTACTTCAACAAAGGCATGAGTGCCAGGCAGATGCCGTTCCAACTGCTCTGTGTGGTCTGACAACTGGTTGAGGTTCCATTGGTATTCATTTGAGATGGTTACCTGGGAAACCTAAATTAACATAACATCCCTGAATCAGGTAATCATGCACCATCCTTTATCGGGTAGCCACTTTGGGTTTGAACCAAAGAAAGATGAGCTTGAAAGGTGTGGAGCCTATAGTAGTGTTACTTGAAAAAGACCTTGTCTTTGATCTAGTTTTGTTGGCACAAGAAAATAAGCATATTTCTTGTTAGATCTCTCTTTACACTGGCTATCAGGAGGATAGTTAAACTCCTCATGCAGCACGACAGAGATTTTTTTCAGACATATTTCAGATAGCTGAGATTTCTTTCTTTGACACACACACACACAAAAAAGTATACAAAGCATATACTTGTATATATTTTAATTTTATAATTTTGATTGCTATTATGTTAAATCTTGGAAAATTTTCAAAAAGCATTTTAAATTATTTAGCTGTTATTTTTGTTTTAATACTCGTATTAAACGATTTCTGTTGGAAACACATTTTCTTATCTCCAAAGATAGCATACACTTAGTCAATGTTTCTTATCTTCTTGGCCATCTTCTCCTCTTCCAAATGTTGAACTCTCCCAAGGCCCCATTCCTGACACCTGTTTTTCCTCCAGCTCTTATGTCTCTGCAGACAATGTTATCGATTCCCATGGTTGTGTATAGTGTTTGTATCAGGATGACCCCAAATTCTTATCTCCTGCTCTGACTTCTCCTCTAAATTCCTAAATCCTAAATCTAACTGCCTAATTCATATCTACATTTGGATGCCTACAATGCAACTCAAAATCAGTACATCCAAAATAAAGCGATTGGTTCTAGATCCCACACAAACTCCAACTCTTTTCTTCAGTGTCTGTGTCTCAGTGAACAGCATGTGCACCCACGTATATACACATGATTCCTGTCTTTCCCTCATCCCACATCCATTAACAGGCTGTATTAATAACTCTTGTCAGTTCTGGTTTTATATTATATTCCACATCTGTTCAATTTTCTTCATTTCTTCTAGGGTCACCTTATTCCATGCAGTCATCATCTTTCATCTTCATTCTTGCAAGAATTTCTTAAGTGGTCTTCCAGCCACCATTAGCTGAAAACCGCCATACTTTGGGTTATAAAATATTATTCCTTCAATCAAAACTCTCCAGCACTTCCAAACATACTTTAAAATGGAAGTGAAACTCTTACCTAGCCGAGAAGTTCTTATGTGACTAGGGCTTATGCCCTTCTGCAACCTCACTGCCTCTCACTCTCCTCTCAATCATGATTGCTTCAGTTCTGTTAGCTGAATGTTTCCGTTCCTTAAACACTCAAAGCTAACACTCAGGCCTAAACACTCAGGCTACACACTCAGGCCTACAGCCTGTTTTAGAAGCTGCTCTCTCTGCCTGGAATAATCTTCCCCAGTATCTTCACATGTCTGAGTTCTTCTCATCTTTTAGATTGCAGTTTATATATCTACCCAAAAATAAATAAATAAATAAATAAATAAATAAATAAATAAATAAATAAATAAAGCCCTGACACTACAAAATGAAGCCATCTACCAGTCAGTCTTCCTAACATTTACCTGATGTATTTTTTTTCGTGCAACTTATTACTTACTATTTACTTGACTTTGAATAAGTCATCTTTTTACATTTTATGTTCTAGGCCTTTAAAAAGAGCGTATTTCATGAAGTTGATTTCAGTATTAAAGGAGTTAATACACATCAAGTGCTGAGAGTAAATATTCACAGAAGCAATCAATTTATTCTTCCACACAGCAGTCAGTAAATGTTGGTGGACTAGTATTAAGTATCATATTATTCAGGATATGAACTAATTTGTTTTAAATCACAGACGATAATTAAATATTAATTCTGCCGTTAAGTGCCCATATCCAATTTTCAAATCATCATTGTTGCCTTCACACTCAAGCAGGTCAGATGGCCAAAGCTTAAAAGTATATCGCTAAAATTACTACACAATGACACTATAACCATTCTTGCACATGTCTTTGGTAAACACAAGTAACCACTTACGTTGGATATTTACCTAGGAATGAAAATACTGGGTCATACAGCATGCATGTATTCAGCTTGTAGATACTTCTGAACAGTTTCCCAAAGTTCTGTTTCCACAATACATACTTATACTATATTTTACATATAGTCAAAAGTTTTTCAAGTTAGCTATCACAAAAAAGTAATTATCCCAGAATATAATCCGTATGACAAAACATGTTCCTATTAGCTCAAAAGATTATTGTAATTAGAAAGAAATGTATCAGCATAAAAATGATATAGGAATTACAAATTACTTATCACTCTACATTTGTAATGCATATATCACTGTTTGGAATATCTCATTATTTTAATTGCAACCAATTACTCCAGTTGGAAGAGTCACAGCAAGCAGTATTATATATTTTAGGAATAAATTGAATATATCATCCAATATCTCATCCTGACATCCTACTTTTTCATTTATTAAAGCATCAAAGTTCACATTAACGCTCATAAGAATTTTGAATCCACATAAATATATAATTAAGCTGAAGGTGACTATCTTTCAGGTGGATTTACCAGCAAGTATGAACGTTAAAATGATAGCTAACATACATTTCTACTTTTAATTTATTCAGTGCAGTAATGATACTGCTACAACACTCATATTGTTGTGCTATCTATAATGTTTAAAGATAATTAACATGAAGATGATGTTCTATAATTGCTTTATTTTTTTATTGTGTGTGAATCTAATATTGCCTCGCTATTGACTCTCTATATAAACAAATTATTTTCCAATTTCTTACAGTAGACAGATATGTTTATTCAATAAGAGAAATGAATATATTGAAAACAATTTTGAATAATAATATATCTTAAGACACAACTTCAAAGATTGTGGCATAAAAATTGAATCTAATAATGTGCCTTTCTAGTGGACTTTACTATCAAAATAAAAATTCTTAGAGTTAACCTTCTGTGGTTTGGAGATAACACTACTATAAACTTTGTTATTTTATTGTATTTTTTTAGACTCTTTCCCCAGTCTACGGACACAACATATTTAATCTGAGTTGTATGTGATGTGTGGTGTGGTTAATTTATTGTCCCGGTTCATGTAAAGTGTGTTAATTATTTTTAATTCGGCATTTCACTTTCACTGACTAATCAGATTCTAACTGTAGAAATTGACAACTTGTGGCTAAATTCATTCTCTTCTTGTGTTTCCAACTGTGTTTTCACTGGGCTTCTCCTTTGTGTCATTTTTTTGTACATCTTTTGATTTGGCCTTATTAATTTACCTAGATGAAGAAGCAAATCCTACAAAAGTACAAATACATTTATCATGGTCTTTATATTGGGAGAACTAACCAACTGAGTTTCAGTTTTTAGAATTTGTGTTTTTCTTATCCAATATGGATTTAGAAGTGGATAGAAAATAAACGCATTTGGAACATATATGAAGCCCATTGTTGGTCTAAACTTCCTCACAGGTTACTTGAGTCCCGATCCATCACAAATACAAACACATTTAAAAACATAAAGCATTATTATGACGGAATCAAAATACCACGACTAAATCCATTTTCCCATCACAATGTCATTTCTTAGATGAATACAAACAATGTTCATAATAAATAGCCATTTCTATCATGGATATGAGTTTCTGGTGTCTTGTCTTTGCATAATAAAAAGATCTCATTTTTACATAAGCAAAACGAGCACCGTAACATTGCATAATTTATGTTTGTATCTTGGCTTTGCTGAGAGTTAGATACAATGGAAGGAAGAAGGGCATCGAAACCAGGCAAATGTGAGTTCTTTTTTTTTTTATTTTATTATACTTTAAGTTCTAGGGTACATGTGCATAACGTGCAGGTTTGTTACATATGTATACCTGTGCCATGTTGGTGTGCTGCACCCATCAACTCGTCAGCACCCATCAATTCATCATTTATATCAGGTATAACTCCCCAATGCAATCCCTCCCCCTTCCCCCCTCCCCATGATAGGCCCCAGTGTGTGATGTTCCCCTTCCCGAGTCCAAGTGAACTCATTGTTCAGTTCCCACCTATGAGTGAGAACATGCGGTGTTTGGTTTTCTCTTCTTGTGATAGTTTGCTAAGAATGATGGTTTCCAGCTGCATCCATGTCCCTACAAAGGACACAAACTCATTCTTTTTTATGGCTGCATAGTATTCCATGGTGTATATGTGCCACATTTTCTTAATCCAATCTGTCACTGATGGACATTTGGGTTGATTCCAAGTCTTTGCTATTGTGAATAGTGCCGCAATAAACATACGTGTGCATGTGTCTTTGTAGTAGAATAATTTATAATCCTTTGGGTATATACCCAGTAGTGGGATGGCTGGGTCATATGGTACATCTAGTTCTAGATCCTTGAGGAATTGCCATACTGTTTTCCATAATGGTTGAACTAGTTTACAATCCCACCAACAGTGTAAAAGTGTTCCTATTTCTCCACATCCTCTCCAACACCTGTTGTTTCCTGATTTTTTAATGATTGCCATTCTAACTGGTGTGAGATGGTATCTCATTGTGGTTTTGATTTGCATTTCTCTGATGGCGAGTGATGATGAGCATTTTTTCATGTGTCTGTTGGCTGTATGAATGTCTTCTTTTGAGAAATGTCTGTTCATATCCTTTGCCCACTTTTGGATGGGGTTGTTTGTTTTTTTCTTGTATATTTGTTTGAGTTCTTTGTAGATTCTGGAAATTAGCCCTTTGTCAGATGAGTAGATTGCAAAAATTTTCTCCCATTCTGTAGGTTGCCTGTTCACTCTGATGGTAGTTTCTTTTGCTGTGCAGAAGCTCTTTAGTTTAATTAGATCCCATTTGTCAATTTTGGCTTTTGCTGCCGTTGCTTTTGGTGTTTTAGACATGAAGTCCTTGCCCAAGCCTATGTTCTGAATGGTACTACCTAGATTTTCTTCTAGGGTTTTTATGGTAATAGGTCTAACATTTAAGTCTCTAATCCACCTTGAATTAATCTTTGTATAAGGAGTAAGGAAAGGATCCAGTTTCAGCTTTCTACTTATGGCTAGCCAATTTTCCCAGCACCATTTATTAAATAGGGAATCCTTTCCCCATTGCTTGTTTCTCTCAGGTTTGTCAAAGATCAGATGGCTGTAGATGTGTGGTATTATTTCTGAGGACTCTGTTCTGTTCCATTGGTCTATATCTCTGTTTTGGTACCAGTACCATGCTGTTTTGGTTACTGTAGCCTTGTAGTATAGTTTGAAGTCAGGTAGCATGACGCCTCCAGCTTTGTCCTTTTGACTTAGGATTGTCTTGGCAATGCGGGCTCTTTTTTGGTTCCATATGAATTTTAAAGCAGTTTTTTCCAATTCTGTGAAGAAACTCATTGGTAGCTTGATGGGGATGGCATTGAATCTATAAATAACCTTGGGCAGTATGGCCATTTTCACGATATTGATTCTTCCTATCCATGAGCATGGTATTTTCTTCCATTTGTTTGTGTCCTCTTTTATTTCACTGAGCAGTGGTTTATAGTTCTCCTTGAAGAGGTCCTTTACATCCCTTGTAAGTTGGATTCCTAGGTATTTTATTCTCTTTGAAGCAATTGTGAATGGAAGTTCATTCCTGATTTGGCTCTCTGCTTGTCTGTTACTGGTGTATAAGAATGCTTGTGATTTTTGCACATTAATTTTGTATCCTGAGACTTTGCTGAAGTTGCTCATCAGCTTAAGAAGGTTTTGGGCTGAGACGATGGGGTTTTCTAAGTATACAATCATGTCATCTGCAAACAGGGACAATACTGGGTACATAACGAAATGAAAGCAGAAATAAAGATGTTCTTTGAAACCAATGAGAACAAAGATACAACATACCAGAATCTCTGGGACACATTTAAAGCAGTGTGTAGAGGGAAATTTATAGTACTAAATGCCCACAAGAGAAAGCAGGAAAGATCTAAAATTGACACTCTAACATCACAATTAAATGAACTAGAGAGGCAAGAGCAAACACATTCAAAAGCTAGCAGAAGGCAAGAAATAACTAAGATCAGAGCAGAACTGAAGGAGATAGAGACACAAAAAGCCCTCCAAAAAATCAATGAATCCAGGAGTTGGTTTTTTGAAAAGATCAACAAAATTGACAGACCGCTAGCAAGACTAATAAAGAAGAAAAGAGAGAGGAATCAAATAGACACAATAAAAAATGATAAAGGGGATATCACCACCGACCCCACAGAAATACAAACTACCATCAGAGAATACTATAAACACCTCTATGCAAATCAACTAGAAAATCTAGAAGAAATGGCTAATTTCCTGGACACTTACACTCTCCCAAGACTAAACCAGGAAGAAGTTGAATCCCTGAATAGACCAATAGCAGCCTCTGAAATTGAGGCAACAATTAATAGCCTACCCACCAAACAAAGCCCAGGACCAGATGGATTCACAGCTGAATTCTACCAGAGGTACAAGGAGGAGCTGGTACCATTCCTTCTGAAACTATTCCAATCAATAGAAAAAGAGGGAATCCTCCCTAACTCATTTTATGAGGCCAGCATCATCCTGATACCAAAGCCTGGCAGAGACACAACAAAAAAAGAGAATTTTAGACCAATATCCCTGATGAACATCGATGCAAAAATCCTCAATAAAATACTGGCAAACCGGATTCAGCAGCACATCAAAAAGCTTATCCACCATGATCAAGTGGGCTTCATCCCTGGGATGCAAGGCTGGTTCAACATTCGCAAATCAATCAACGTAATCCAGCATATAAACAGAACCAAAGACAAGAACCACATGATTATCTCAATAGATGCAGAAAAGGCTTTTGACAAAATTCAACAGCCCTTCATGCTAAAAACGCTCAATAAATTCGGTATTGATGGAACGTACCTCAAAATAATAAGAGCTATTTATGACAAACCCACAGCTAATATCATACTGAATGGGCAAAAACTGGAAAAATTCCCTTTGAAAACTGGCACAAGACAGGGATGCCCTCTCTCACCACTCCTATTCACCATAGTGTTGGAAGTTCTGGCTAGGGCAATCAGGCAAGAGAAAGAAATCAAGGGTATTCAGTTAGGAAAAGAAGAAGGCAAATGTGAGTTCTAAACCAAGCTCTGACATGTGACTTCAAATTGATCACCATACCTTTCTGAGCTGTGGTTCCATCTTATGTAGGATGGAGACAACAATACCTTGAAAAAATAATTGTAAGGCACTTAGCAGACCATAAGGTGAGTTGTCCCTCGAAATGCTTGTAGCAATTTACAATCTTCCATTACCATTTGATAATTCCACTGAATTCTCTACCCTACTGCCCATATCCAACCAGCTGTTAAGCTGTTGCTATCTGATCTGAAATAAAGTCAAGAGTAGCTGTATGGCTTTGAATGCCCAAATGGCAAGGTAGTATATTAGTCAGTTAAGGCTGCTATAATGAAATATCATAAACTGGGTGGCTTATAAACAGCAGACATTTATTGCTCACAGTTTTGGAGGCTGGAACTCCAAGATCAAGGCATGGCAGATTCTGTGTCTGCTGAACGAACTTTCTGGTTCACAGAGATGGCGCCTTCTTGCTATGCCCTCACAAGGTGGAAGGGGCAAGGGAGTTCTCTGGGATCCCTTTTATAAGGGCACTAATCTAATTCATGAAGGCTTTACCCTCATGACCTAATCACCTCTCAAAGCCCCCAACTTCTAATACCATCTGGTGGAGTTAGGATTTTCTTTTTCTTCTCTTTATTGTTTTTTGTTGCTGTTGCTGTTTCTTTGAGACAGGGTTTCTCGGTTGCCCAGCTTGGAGGGCAGTGCCAAGATCATGGCTCACTGCAGCCTCGACCTCCCATGCTCAAGTGATCTTCCTGCCTCAGCCCCCCAAGTAGCTGGGACTACAGGCACGCGCCACCTCGCCTGGGTAATTTTTGTATTTGTAGTAGAGGCAAAGTTTCACCATGTTGCCCAGGCTGGTCTCAAACTCCAGAGCTCAAGCGATCCACCCACCTTGGCCTCCCAAAGTGTTGGGATTACAGACATGAGCCACTGCACCCAGCCAGAGGTTAGGATTTCAAGAAAGGAATTTTGGTGACATAAACATTCAGTCTGCTGCAGTGGGTGATGAAAGATGATGCTGACAGTCTTGCAGGGTCTATTTTATAGAGACCCCAAGTGTCATATTTAATTAAAGCTAGTCTTTACTCTAAAGGGCAAAGGCCTTTGAATGTGCTCTTCCTTTGTCTGGATGTTCTGCTATTGTATATTCATCCATTTCCTCCCTATTCTCCTCTCTGGATTATCACATACATAATGTCAACTCCTATTTCAAGGAAACACATCTTTTCCAAGATGGAAGTTTTTAAAAAAAAAAAAAAATTTCTGCCACGTTTCATCTGCTCCCTTTCAGATTCCTGGTTCCTGATAGATGCTACTTTCTTCATGAAGTTTGACTTCCACCTGTAATTGATTTAGGAACTGTATGAGTCCATTCTCACACTGCTATGAAGAACTACCTGAGACTTGGTTATTTATGAAGAAAAAAGGTTTAATTGACACACAATTCCACAGGCTGTAAAGGAAGCATGGCTGGGAGCTCTCATAAAACTTCCAATCATGGAGGAGGGCGAAGGGGAAGCAAGTATGTCTTACCATGGCAGAGGAGGAGAGAGAGAGAGAGAGAGAGAGAGAGTGAAGGCGGAAGTGCTACACAGTTTTAAACAACCAGATCTTACAAGAACTCATCACTATCATAAGAACAGCAAGGGGAAATCCACTCTCAAGATCCAATCATCTTCCACCAGGCCCCCCTCCCCACATTGGGAATTACAATTCAACATGATATTTGGGCAAGAATACAGAGCCAAACCATATCAGGGATCTTTCAGGTAAACTCACATGTACTTATGTCTTCAGACACTCATCATACTACGTTGTAGTAGCTTTTGAAAATATGTCTGTTTCTCCCCATATGAATGCCATCCCAATAAAGACAGGGATGGCTTTGCCGTTGCTCACCATCATATTCCCATAATTCTACCATCTCTCCAGTTAGTTCTCCTCATTGTTCTCGCTTCCAAGACCCCAGTCCCACCAGCCTTGGACTTTCTCTTGACTAATTTACTCTCCTATTTGAGGACTCAAGTATCATTCTTTATAGGTACAAGCCCTGACAAATACTGATTGAATGACACAAGCAAGTGAGAACTATTATATATAAAGGATACAGAGGCATTTTGGCCACACTTGGCACAAGCCCTGGTCACAATACAGTCTACAGTTGTTTCTGTCATTGCTGCTTAGAATTCATTTTTCTTCCATTTCCTTTTCAGTGAGTTTTCTAGTTTCCCCCAAAAGACTTATTTAATCATGGACATTGGAGTACTTAATTAATTTCCATTGAGCATGGTTTCAAAATATCTAACACTTACAGGCAGGGTCCACTGCTTTCTTTCACTGACTTCCCTGGTGAATATTGAGCTATTTACCCACAGAGCAGGAAATACACATGGTCTCATTAATCTCTACTCTGCCTAACCCAAACCTACTCCCCCGCAAACTCAATGTGAAACAGATTGAGTATCCACTCTCATATATTATTTAGAGAGTACCATTGATTTATACAACATTTCCTCAGTCAGAAGGGTAGTGATTCCTTGGCCCCATACTCAATTTAACTGCAGGGAAAGTTTCTATTTGTTGAGAATACCTTTTCCCAATGCATACAACTGTTACAGGGGGGTTCATCTGGTTTAGCCACAAAATAACTTTCTGCAGGTGTAACAATCTGAAACATGTGAGGACTATTTTGGGAATATTGTCTAAGAATAGGGTAATAGTTCAAAATAAATTGCAACAATTATTAAAGTGAAAACACTTATCCTAAGTCAGAAATCATGCTATTACCAATGTGAAGAAATTTAAAGGCAATATGAACCGTATCTCCAGACTTTTCAACAATAATGATAAACAAAGACACAGGATTAATTTAGAACTACCACTCAGTCTCTAAATAATTTTTCTATTAGAGAAGTGCCTATTTCTTGCTAAGCAGTTCACAGCACACTTTTATTATTGTTTTCTTGTGTGCATATCTTAAATATTGATATTAGCTCACCTAATTTCCTAAAAAATTATATGAACACTCAAAATATCTCCTATTTTATGTTTTTGTTTAATTTTTTTTAAAAATAAAATAGATACAGTTTACAGAAAAAAATACCTTAGTGCCAAAATCTTAAAACCTTTGGTAAAAAAAGGGCTAACAGTAGTTTAGGAATTCTTTTTCTTGTTTACTGGGGATGCCAAGGAAAAGAAAGAAAGATAACTTGGACAATTTACCCGTAAGTTTGCAAATGTCAGACCTCTTGGAAAACACTATAATTTTATCTCCTAGAGAGAGATACCATTACAAAGTTTTTACGATCCACTTTTAGCAGACTGTTGTAACTGGTCTGGTTAGTACTGTTTATAGACTTAGGGACATGGATTTCTGAAAAATGTTACATAAGCTGTGTAATTGAGTCTACCTGGAAATGTCTCATGAAAGAAGCATCTCCCTTCTGCATAAGGGGTGCTCCCACAAGCACTGCTTAGAGAACTCATAGTTGGAACCCAGGGTCAAAACATGTCCTAATGAAAGAAGAAAGGATTCAAGGAGGAGTGTGGATGGTCCCAGACTTTGCTTTGGCTGTGTGAAATTATTAGTAGCATTTGACACTGGGCAAGATTTCAGAGTGAGGCTCATTCAATAGTCCAATATGTCTAAGCTCTATGCTGATTTTATTTTAGAAGATGTTCCTTACCTTTGTCCCTAAACATATTTTATACTTTAATATTTTATGCCATAACATTCACTATCTTTGTCATATTTGTTTGTAAAGATGGAAGGCTCAAAAATAATGCACTAAGCATCTAACATCAGAAATAAAAAAGAAGAAATAGTAGAGATATACTCCTTTAAGGACAGCTTTCCTCTTTCCTCTGAGTCTCTTTTTTTAATCTCTTTTTTGTTTGCCTTAGTCTATATATCATGTTAAAATCTATGTCAACTATTTGGTCTTCCTGGACTGCTCAATCCATGTTGAGAGTGACACTAAAATGTCAATTGGTAGCTCTTGTTTTCTAATGGTGACCTTTACAGTACAATAACTCACTAGAGACCTTGCTATTTCACTGGGTGACCATCACTCTCAGCTTCTCATTTTTTTTTACTTTGGGTTGGTCAATTTCTTGAGACAGGAATTCTGGCTGTCAGCAGTTGGTGAACAAGAGGAAAAAAACCAATTAATGATTGTGTATAAAGAATTTAACCTAATTCAGACTTGCAAGGTTAAGAACGTTTACTTTGAAAAAAAAATCAATAATGTTGATATGGAATTTTGCAATAAAATGCTTGAGGGTGGGAGCTAATAAAGCAATTCTTTCAAAAAACTATGTGAAAGTTATTCTCCACCTAGAACATTATACAATGCCAGGTAAAGTCACCAAATGTGAGCATACAATACAAATATCCTCACATATTTAAAGTCTGAAAAATGTATCATCTTTTCTGAGGAAATTACTAAAGGGAGTGATTTACCAAAACAGAAAAGGACTGAGAGTAAAGAAGTAGTAGTGGCAACACAAGAGAGAAACTAAATAAATTACAGGAGCAATGGAGATAAGAAATTCCAATATCAAAGCTATGCAGCATGTCCAGAGGGAATGAGTTCAGTGGATCAAGAATATACAGATGTTTCTGGTTATTTTGAAAACAGGCATATATTTCTGTGGGAGAGTCAGAGACAATTCAAGAAAAGTTACATAAAAATTAGACAAGTAAACAAAAGGCAATTACTAACTCCAAGGAAAACCAAAGAGATGTACTAGAAGGGAATACAATCATTGTTCATCATATGGTTTGACTGTGAATAACTGAAATATAGTGTTAATAACATAAACAAAGTATACTTGATTTAGCCAATTCCTGTGTTCATTATAGGTGGAGAGGGAATGAAAGAAGTAAAATGGTAATGGAAGTGATAAGAGAGATAAATCAATAAGTAATAGGTGGATAATATCTAAATCCAAAAAAAACAAAAAACAAACAAAAACATAAGCTTGCTATTTAAAAAAAGGAAGTAAATATCTTGAGAAAACAACTAAAATAGTTAAAAATGCATGTATTTGCAATGCCAGAAATGGAGAAGAGTGATGGAAAGAACTACTGGTTGTTATTGTGGCCCAATAAGGACAATTTCATTAAAATATGCATACATAAATAAATTACATATATATATATATAATATATATATAACTTCAGTTATATTGAAATTAAACATTTTTACAAAATTAAAGGTTGAGAATGCCCTGAGATATTTTCCCCTATATTGCTAAAGGAATACACGCATTGTTACATGCAAATGTCAGTTTAATTTGCATAATCTTTAAATATTTTTCATCCTCTAAGTTTTGGTATCATTGGGCAAAGCTGTGTCCTTTCTTTCTAGCTAAACTTCTCCTTTGTGGAGAAAAGTCTGTCAAAATCTGGCCTATTCTTTCTCAGATTTCATTCAACCATCTTCTCCCGTTTCCTTCACCTTGGCCAAGATGAAACCGTCCCCAATTTTTTTAATGCTCTGCACCTTTTAATATCAAATTCCTTCACCTGCCCCCAGTAGAAAAAACTTGAAATAAGGTTGTTTTAAGTTTTTAATTCTTCAAGACCAATTAAAACTAAGGTTCCTTTCAGATGAGGCAGTCAATTTCCCTATTACCTTCCTCTGCCCACAATACTTTATTTCCATTCTTTCTCCTTTCTCCTGAGAAAGGATACTTATTTATTCACATGACACTCTTTCTGAACCAAGATGTTCAAAGGTAGAGACTGTGTCTTATTCCTCTTTACATCCTTTGGGCTGGACTAGCACACTAGCTGACTCCCAGCAGAAGTGCAGGCAATGAACACGTTGTGAGTAAGTCAGTGGAGGAATGACCAGCAGAGGTGCAGTGTAAGTGTAAGTCATTCTTCCTCTTCTGCATGTAAAATCTGCCAGGAGCGACTGAATGCAGCGTCCCAAAACAAATATCAAAAACTAACCTACAACAATTCAAACCATTGTTCAAATACTACATTTTTATGAACCACAGAAGTGAATTAGCTCATTATCAATTTGCAAAACATCCAATTTTATGTACAAATATAATATTATGACATAGTTTTATAGTAACTGTGTCTCTCAGCAGAATAAAATTGTTGCTAGAAAGGAAATCAAACAAAATATTATAAGATGTGTGTTTGTTCACTCAGAATGAACTTTCTGAAATACTTCTCTTGAAATATCTTTATATCTCACACTTAATTTGTCTACACTGTACAATTACATATTACTCAGATGAAATATCAGTAATATAAATGGTTCCTGAATTTTACAGAGAAATTATGTGCAAAGCTCTTTGAGTTAATCGTAAGCTATTTTTAAACTTCTGATTGTTAATGTCCAGAAGGGAATGCTAAGTTGCAGTATTTTCTAAACATTGTCCACATGTTTACATGGAATTTTGGCTTCTCTTCACCTTATCACAGAATGCTGAATTGTTACCTTCTGTCTGTCCTCAAATGCTGAATTGTTACCTGTCTTCAGAAAAGATGAAAGGAAAGAAAAGACAGACAGTCCAATATTTCTGTGAAATCTCTGACCAGAAGGGCCGAGTCTTCACTTGTTTTATTTTTTATGTTTTAGAGACAAGGTGTTTCTCTGTCACCCAGGCTGGAGTGCAGTAGTATGATTATAGTTCAGTGCAGCCTTGAACTCTTGGATTCAAGCAATCCTCCCACCTCACCCTCCCAAGTAGCTCGAACTACAGGTGCATGCCACCACACCCAGCTAATATTTTAAAATTTTTGTAGAGGTGAGGGTCTCACCATGTTTCCCATGCTGATCTCACACTCTGGGCCTTAAGTGATCCTTCTGCCTCAGCCTCCCAAAGCTCTGGGATTACAGGCATAAGCTACTGTGCCAATCCTCTCCTCTCCTTATTTTTGTATGCTCAGCATCCAATACACTACTTGTGTGTTGCATGGTATATCCTTGATACTTATTTTAATGAATAAATGCACTAAAGGAATGTGCAATCTCTATAGATGAAGAAAACCCAGTGATACTAAACATGCTATAATTTGTTATAAACTGTATTTTATATCCCCATAAAATCATACGTAAGTCTCTAACCCCCAGTGGCTGATATTTGGAGGTGGGGCCTTTGGGAGGTGATGCGATCATAAGGGTGGTGCCCCCAGGATGGGGGGGGGGGGATTAGTGCCCTTGTAAGAGACACAAAATCGCTTCCTTCTTCTTTTCCTTCTTTCCAACATGTGAGGATAAATAGAGAAGACATCCATCTACAAACCAGAAAGTGGGTTCTTTTCATCAGACCCTGGGTATGCTGGCATCTCAATCTTGGACTTCCCAATCTCCAGAATTGTGAGGAGAAATAATTAGTTATTTAATCCACTCTGTCTGTGACTTGTTATAGCAGCCTGTACTGACCAAGACATATAACAATTTATGAGTAGGTAAAACACAGATGATTTCTTTTCCTTCTTTTTACTTTTGGTATTTCTGTATACTACTAAAAGTTCTTAAAAATCCTCTGAGGACTCTCTACTCAAATTGTGGCAAAAAGACCAGCTGCATCATGGATATCACCTGGGCACCTGTTAGGAACAAAAATCCTCAGCTGACTCTCCAGGCCTACTGAATATGAATCTGCATTTTTAACAAGATCCCCGGGTGTTTTACATGCAAAATTCAGTTTGAGAAGTACTACTTTAAAAAAATTCATTGTAATAACTCATAAAATGGATCTCTCTATTTTTTAAAAAAGTACCTGATATTGTCATTAGCTTTTTGTTTTCTTAATGTAAATTCCAAGTATTGAGAAATACTTGGGGAAGGGTATTACTGCCTACTTGACTGAGCCATTGAAAAGTTCATTTTTCACACAACCTTGATGATGGTGAAACAGCCAGCCATTTGGTTGCCTGGGGGAAGAGTATTCTGGGAAGAGGAAGTGGAAGCAGGTATTGCCCATGCCTTGGAAGGGCAATTGGAGTGTTCAAGGATCAGCAAGAAGCTTATTTTGGCTGGATTAGAATGATAAAGGGAGAAAGAGTAATAAAGTGGTGGGAGGGAAGTCATGTGGGGCCTTGCAGATCTTTCTAAGGACATTGATGTTTACTGCCAGGGAAATGGGGAATTCTTGGAAAGCTGGAGCCGAGGCTGGCATGATCCATTCTATCATAGAACAGTGTCTCTCTGCCTATGTGTTAATAGTAGTCTACAAGGGAAAACACTGGAATCAGGAACCCAGTTAAAATGTGAATGCTATGCCTCCAGGGTACAATGGAAATGGTTTAGAGAAGGTAGCAGAGAAAGTGGGAAGAAGTAGTCAGATTCTGCTTGTACTTGAAAGACAGACTGTATAAGATTTCCTGAAAGATCAGATGTAGGTTGGGAAGGACAGAAAGAGCTCAAAAACAATACCTGAGTCTTCAGTTGAGTAATTGACAATAGTTAACATGGAAAACACTACAAGGGAATAAGGGATTTTTACTTTCTTCTTTTTCCATTTTTGTTTTGTTTTGTTTTAATTTTTGGTTGTGGTGATGACTTCTGGTTTTGACGTGTTAGATTGAGGCGAATATTAGCATCTGTGTAGAACTATTAAGGAAGAGTTGGATGCACAAAATTAGAGTTCAGATGAGAAGTATAAATTGGAGATAAAAATTTTGTTATCAGCAGACAAATAGGATTTCAAGTAATTAGTCTAGATAAGACCAGGATGGGAGTGTGTATAGATATGAAAATTGAAACATTCCAACGGTAAGGCTGTACCACAATCATGTTTAAAAGTTGTGTAGATAAGGATAAATCAATAAAGGAGGCTAGGAAGAAACAGCAGGGGAGGTAGAAGGAAAAGACCAGGAGTGTGAGGCATCCACACCAATAAAGTTTCCTAAGGTAAGAAGAGCGATGATGACTCTGTCAAATAAATGAGGCTGTAGGTTCAGTCAGCTGAGGTTTGAGGTTGGCATTGCATGCGGTAATGTGAAGATCATTGGTGATTGAGAAAAACAGCATGTTCACTGGTCAGTTGTGAAGAAAACCTGGTTTAGAAGAAGAAATTGGGATAAGAAAGAGACCATCCCTTCCCTTCCCTTTTCTCCCCTCCCCTCCCCTCCTTCCTCCGTCCCTCCGTCTCTCCCTTCATACCTTCCCCCTCCCTCCCTCCCTCCCTCCTCCCCTGCTGCCCCCTTCCTCTCTCCCTTCCTCCCTTCCTCTCTTCCTTCCTGCCTGCCTTCCTTTCTTCCTGTTAGTATTGTAGAGTTCTGGCCTGCTTCTGAAAGTAGTGATCTAGCCCTTGGTGACGAGCTGATAATGACAGAGAGAGGGAGACTTGTCAAAGGGATACAGAGGTCCACTCTGGTGTGAATGTGGGGTGCTTTCAATAGATAGGAACAAAGATGGTTTGAAATCACAAGAGTGAAGGGAAGAATGTGTGGGCATGATGGCATGTAGGTGGGTAGAGTTGAGGTCACAGCTTGTGTAATCTCCCTACTCATGGTTTGGATTTTCCTAGTAAAATGGGAAGCAAGGTCATGCATGGAAAGTAAGGACAGGAGAAAGAAGGTATTGCACTATTGGACATTTCTGAGGACACAGGAACAGGTGAGAAATAAGACTCTAGGTCTGTGCTATTCAGAATGTGGTCTATAGACCAGCAGCAACAGCGTGACTTCAGAGCTTGTTAGAAATGAAGAATCGCCCCACAACAAACAAACCAGAATCTGCACTTTATTAAGATCTCCAAGTGATTTCAAAGCCAGCTTTTCTCAAATTTGCACACTGGAATGAATCAAGACTATTCTAAAAATCTGCATGCCCAGGTCATACCCACGACCAATTTCATAACAATATTTTGGGGATTGAGACCCCAGCATCAGTAGGTTTTAAAACTACCTAGGTGATTTTAGCATGAAATCAATTTTGATGACTGAATGCTCTGGTTATTTAAACAAGCAAATAAACTCGGGAAAGCCCCCTTGAGGATAATGATCTTGTCTTTAAAGAGACCAGTCTGCTAGGCTGTGAGTTTTCTCCAGCTATATATGGCTGTTCAGGTGCAGGTGTGGAAGAGGCAATGAAGTGGATTTTATGAGGGGTGAGGTTCTGCCAAACAACTGAGAACAGCAGGTGATGTTCCACTTGCTGTCTCGCCTTCTCTCCCACCCACAATTCTCCTTTCCATCTAGAACAGCTCCCTTTGTATCTGTTCTACATTTTAGTTTTCTGAAAAAGAGTTAAAAGCAAGTGTGCAAGAGTTAAATGCACCGAAATGTACTATGCCTTTCTCCTCTGTATTCATCAGATCAAGTGTCTGACAATACAATGGGTTCCCACTGTGTATGAGTGTGTGCACAGGCAAGGCATAAGACAGACTGAATTTTTATTTAAGCTAGAATACACTCATTAGCAAATCTGTGTGACCCCAGAGTCTTGAATATCATTTCCTTTTTTTTTGTTTTGCCTTTCCATTTTTTCCTTTGTTGATTTATACACATTTCTAACTTTAATTCTTCATTTAATTTTGATAATTTATATTTTCTAATGATGTTTCTCTAAAATTTTCCAGTTTGTCTTAGGGATTTGTAAATAGTGTTGCCTTAAAATCCTTTAATACCTTTTCTCTGTCCTATTCAAATGTCATGTCTAATTTTTAAATTTTCTTTTTTTCTGCCTTTTTGTCATATTTTATAGAGTTTTGACTGTCCTGCTCATTGATTTAAAGACTAATTTTCTGGTCTTATGTATTTCAGTTTTCTCTTTTTATGAAATACAAACACATATAAAACTAACATTTATTATAGACAAATTAGACTGATCTGTAGGAAAAGGCAAAACTAGTCATCAGAGACAACCTAGGCATATTTTAAAATGTTAATTATATTTATTACTGTCTTTTTAAAAATTTGTTTTAAATCTTTGTAGATACATAGTAGATGTATATATTTATGGGTGCATTAGATATTTTGGTATAGGCATGCAATGCATCATAATCACATTATGGAAAATTAGGTATCCATCCCCTCAGGCATTTATCCTTTGTGTTACAAATAATCCAATTATATTATTTTAGTTATTTTAAAATGCACAATTAAATTATTATTGACTATAGTCACTGTGTTGTTCTGTCAAATACTAGGTCTTATTCATTTTTTCTATTTTTTTGGTACTCATTAACCATCCCCATCTTCCCCAACCCCCCAACTACCCTTCTCAGCCTCTGGCAACTCTGCTTCTACTCTCTATCTCCATGAGTTCAATTGTTTTAATTTTCGGATCCCACAAATAAATAAGAAGATGTGATAGTTATCTTTCTGTGCCTGGCTTATTTCACTTCACATAATGACCTCCAGTTCCATCCATGTTGTTGCAAATGAAAAGAGCTGATTCTTTTTTATGGCCAAATAGTACTCCATTTTGAATAAATCCCACATTTTCTTTATCCATACATCTATTGGTGGACAATTAGTCTATGCATATTCAATAGCTCTCTGTAAAGATGCTTCTATGCATTTATGTACAGACTCTGCCTGCCTATTTGTATTTAAAATGGTCTCATATGACAGTCTTGATTATATCCTTGACTTATTCTTAGTTTGACATTATAGAGTAATGAAAGTGGGGATGGAGTTACGGAGATTGGGATTCAAATTCTCACTCTGCTACTGCTTTGTGAGATTAAATGTAGATAATTTTTTATCCACTCTGATGATCTTTCTTCTCACATATTTTCTGTAGAAAGCAGAGATGATCACACTGACCTCACAAGGATGATGAGAGGACTGTGATTGTAAGTACTTACCACCTCAAGAAATTTACACCAGTGTCAATGGCCATGTTTTGATCTTTATTATTATAAGCAAATTGTTTTTCAATCCCTCAGTATGCATTTTGTGTATTTATATGATATTTTTTACATGTCTTGGAAGTACTTTCTGTGGATTAAAGGATTTAAAAGGATTTAAATAAATCTCCTAAAATACAATAGTTAATATGATAAATAATACTTGATATTCTAATATCACTTTTGCATAGATGAAAAATTCTATTGTTTTAATGTGAATTTACTTGAACACTTTAGGGTTAAATATTTATTCTTCAATGATATGGAAGAAGAATATACCCATGAAAAGTGGATAAGTCCACGTAGCTCCTTTCAACACAGATTCTTGGAGAGAATTAATCCCTATGGTGATGACTTTTCTTCTCTGCATCTGCCACTACTAGTTCTAAAAAAAGATCATTAAAATTACTTTTATATTGTATGGCTGAGATAAAGATCCTTCATTAAGAAAGACTTAACGAGAAAAATAAATTCAAATTCATTCACTATATTTAAGAAGAATTTTTCTTAAACATGTTTTTGGCAAATTTGGCAAACTGGGCAGATGCAAAAGCAATACTTTGCCTTAGGAGAATTTGGCATTAGATGAACTAAATTGTGAAAAATCAGTTATTCAATAAGTAGAGTTTATACCACATAGTATAATATATAGTGATCTTTATGATTTTCTTACATTTTCCTTGTTTATTTTTTGCTTTCTTGTGTCAGGAGCAGAGAAATAGGTTATATCTTCAGCTGTCACATTTATTTTAATTTGCCATTTATGTTTTCCTTTCAAAGATTCAGGTTTTCTCCTAACTCATTAATTCCCACATTTATTTATACTTAGTTCATTGTGCTTTTCAGTTTGGTCCAGTTTTCTTTTCCTATTTGTAACCAAGTAAGTTGAAAGAATAGTGAATGTATTTTTGTTTATTTGTTTAATGTAGAAAACTTTTATGAGTATGAACTTGCCTCTGCATACACATTAACCATATTCTGAGCACTTCAATATTTAGTAATTTCTGATCATCAATGCCACCAAGTGCCACTGTCCTGTTTGCCCAACATGCTCCAGTTTCAGCATGCTTCTAAATGGACATAGTTGGTATTTCCTTTTCCTCTTTAACCCTACTTATTTATTTAAAAATATTTATTTGTTGATGCACTGAACAAGATACGGTAGATAAGATTGGGGAAATAGTAAAAATCTAAATACATACATGAATAAAAAGATGCTTTACAATTAAGACAGTGTGATATTAGCAAAAGAACAGACAAATCGATGAAGGAAACAGTACAGAGAGCTTAGAAATTGACCCCCATAAACATAGCCAAATGTTCTTTGACAAAGTAGCAAAGGCAATGCAATGGAGAAAAGACAGTCTTTCAACATTATGCATTTGTCAAGACTCATAGAATGTACAACACCGAGAGTGAACCCTAATCTAAAGTGTGGGCTTTGGATGATAATAATGTTTCAATGTGGGCTTTGGATGATAATAGTTTCAATGTTGGGGTGGCTGTGCATGTGTCAGGGCAGAAGGTATAGGGAAGTCTATTTTCTGTGCAACTTTGCTATGAACTTAAAACTACTCTAAACAATTTAAGAAGATAATTCAGATAAGAGTTTTTGAAGAAAATGGTTGAGGGTACTATAGTATGACAGGAAAGAAGGAGAGGGAGCAAATTTTAATAGGCTCTGGGCTTCCTCTCTGAGGGTACTTAGCATCCTCCTATTTGGGTAAGTGGGGCTAATTTCCCAGTTGTCAGAGTTTGCTGCTGCTCTTGTGGGGACAGTAAAATCATTGCTACCAAATGTTACCAAATTTTGCCTGTGTGTCTATTTCCATGTGTTTAGGTGAAAGAATATTTTCAAAATTATTATTATTTTAAAGTTTAGTATAAATTATTTATTGCCTAACGTGATCCTTTTGATGAAGCAACATGTATATATTTGCTAAAACAGAAAGAGCACTTTAATTACTTTGCATCTATTAACCAACATTATTGGTCATATTGCTCAAATTCTCCACATTTTTATTTGTTTCTGCTGACTTGTTCTGTCAGTTTCTGCTGACTTGTTCTGTCAATGACAGAAAAAGTATGTCAAACAATTTAGTATCTTTGTACTTCAAAAAACATGTGAGTGCATTTCAGATACATGTGGATGCTTTATCATTCACTTCATAAATATTCATGACAGGAATAGCTCCATTGACATTTTATCTTAATTGACAAGTGCTTTCAAGTTTTCTCCTTGACATATTTTAGTATCAAATGTTTGAGCAAATCAAACTTGGTTCCATTTTAGAGGTTTTTGTTTTGTTTTGTCTTATTCTTAACTTCCTTTAGTCATATGAATTAGGCAAAGACTTGAAACACTCATTTTTATATGATTTCTATAAAGATGAAACTAAGTCAAACTACTTAAAACCAATTTCAGATTGTTAAAAAAAAATAGAAAGACTTCTTAGTAACCTTTCCTAAGGTGATTAAAACAATTCAAATATCAACCAAAACACTAAATGCAGTTGTTATCATTCAATGTATATTAATTTTGACAGGAAGTTGATGAGATAATCCAGTTCAAATTTTAAAAAGAGAAAACTAGACAAAGAGAAAACATACTGGCATGCACATTCCTTGGTTGAAATACTGATATTTACTTTATATTCAAAGTGCTTTCAGTGTCTGATCAAATCATGGTTTCCATTTTACTATCTGATGCGCTTCAACCTTAGAGATCATTGTATCACAGCATGTCTTATTTAGTTGTATCCATTTATGTATTTCACTTGGCACATAGGTACATGTTAATATTCATATTTTTTAGAATCCACACAGCAACCTAGTAATGGGTGTGGTCAAGTAAAAAGAATAACTCTTTCAGGGTGGAATCATCATTTGTACAATGCAGCTGTATTGGAACTTCTTTGAAACTCACAGCACACAGCTGAGATAGTCCAATTTTTAAAAAGAAACTTACTATACCAATTTGCAAGCTCAAGATTTTAGAATAATTTGAAAAGCTTTGAGTTCTACTCATTGCTTATTGTCATTGCTGGCGTAAATTTATTTCCCATCTAGATATAAATAAAAGGTTAAAAACTTAATTATTTTGCATTGTATTTCATTATTTTCTTTCGTTAGTGGTAATGAAATGAAACATATGTCTGAAGTTCGCAGAAAGACTCCTTGGTAATGACTTTCTTTAGGCATCATTGAGTTTTCTTATTTAATCAATAATTTTATTATTTTATGCAGTGCTTTCCAAAGCACTCCCTTCTGTGGGTTTACATATACATGGGTACACAACCTGTCTGCTGTTTTAAAACATTAGTTCCTGTCAAAACAATTTATGTAATTTTTAAATATTATAAATCCCCATGCTTATTTCCTATTGGCATGCTGTCTTTATTATATTATGGAATATTATTATTTAGACCTGAAGTTTTGACAAATGACGCCAACAAATCTATTGATTCATTCCATTACATTATAGGAAAAGTCCCTGTTGACAGCAATGCCGCTGAGCTTCAAAACAGTGGCCTAGTCAGGTAATACAAGCCGTGGTATTTTCTTCGCCTCTTTTGACACATGGTGTAGGATAGTATGCAAATTGGTACAATTCTACAGGGCTAGAGGACAAAAGCAAAAATCAAGATTAAGCAGGGACATGTCCCAATGTGTATTGCTAACACCCACCTAAAGGTAATACAAGACATTAACGGATTATGTGAAATCTCCACTTGCAAAATTTTCAAAAAATTTAAGGGAAAATGCACTTTCAGTTTCTCTGACTTTTGTCAGAAACTTTTTACCTAAGTAAAGTTGCTCTTTTACTTCTTGAAATGTTTCCTGTATTTATGCTGAGTGAGTTTGACTAGTTTGCCAGCAGCTCCATCTACCTCCTGAAGCAACATTTGAAGTTGTTTCTTGCTTTTATAAGAATAGATGCTTATATACAAAGGTATGCTTTCTCTCTGTGATAATCCCTCATCTCTCATACCACTTGTAAATGCATATATATATATATATATACACACACACACACACACATACACACATATATATTTTCAAACAAACAAAATCTTTTAGAGTTTTGCAGGCTCATAAAAACCTCTGCTGTTATGAATCATCTTATATTTGAAATAATTTTAAACCTATTTTTCAATTCAGTTCTTTTTCTATGGTTCTTATGCCAAGGTGACTTCAAGAGTAATATCTATACGGCTAATCAAGTTCTGAAATAGAGATTGATTGGTGTTTTGGTCCCCACATGTCCACATGGCATTTTTCTTGACAAATCTGCAGAGGCCCTGATAGGATTACAGGTCATGGATAAAGGAAACTAGGTCTGTTGTGGTTGGTGTTTCCGCTTGGGAGAAGAGCCTGAATCCAATAATTTTGTGGGAAAGGAAAGAGACATTTGCCATGCCGCCATCATTCCCTGTGTAGGCAATCCTCTTAGCAACTTCAAGTAACTTTTGTACTCATTTGGCTGATAAATACATTTGAGTTCAAGAGGTTAAGTGACTTGTAAGTGGCTGAGATTAGGATTTTGTTTGTCTGGGCTCTTGTGACTGCTCCCTCTCTTATTTTCTATGGGAGAATAAATGTGATTAATTGGGTAACCCATATGACCGGCCTGTTTGTAGCAACTGGCAGACAAACCATTGAAACATATCTCTTCATATAGGAAAACTAGAGAGGATGGAGATAAAGACATAAAAATAGCATAGTCATTTTAGAAATCTAGATGTAAAAGAGGAATAGACACACGAGGCGAGATGATGTTTGATTACGATACAGAACAGATTCCTAAAACACTTAAATGTAATTAAAGATATAAAAAGGATAGAACAGAACATAAAAAAGTTATGAATATACAGCACTATAATTAGTTGCTTCTTTTTGAGACACAGCACTAGTTTCAGACTTGTCCATTAAAAAGTAAAAAAGAGAGAAGGTTGCTTATGAAGACAAAGATGATCTAAATGCAGAGCTTGGCAGGTGGTTGCCATTGAGGAAGGATAAACACAGTTAGGATAGCCTTTGAGAAGATCCTACAAGTGATAAAATATTGTCTAGAGTGCTAGGGAACTTTCACAATTTTATTGGCAATTTAATATAATTCAATCGCAGTCTACATCATCAAGACTTAGTATATTCAGTTCTATTTTGCAGACAGTAATGAATCTGAAATTTATGTTTGGCAGTACACTCCAGAAAGCAACATTTCCCTTGATGCATCTGCTCTGATAATTTGCTCACTTAACTATACAAATGACACTGCAACTGACATGGAAAGCCAGTTATACAAGATTCCAACACAGTAGAGACCCTGAAAGCTTCTAAGACTTTCTCCCACTTTCAAATGTCACAAAGACAGATTCTTAAGAGTGTTTCTGGAAAAAATAGCATCTTGGAATTGGTCCATCTTCAATTAAATGATGGCAGTGATCATCCCTATGAAGTTTTGAAAGTCACATCTCTTCTTCAAGAAGGCATTTTGTGAAAGGAAACCGGGATCATTGTATATGGTAAAAAAAAAAAACTTAAAGATAGACTCGTTTTGAGAAAAAAAGAAACACGCAATTTTAAATCTTACAGACACTACTGATTTGAACTTAATGTTGACGGTATTAAATTGCAAAATTTAAAATGAGGCGTCTGTTTTTTAATTAATTAATTTATGAATTTATTTTGAGAGGGAATCTCACTGTTACCCAGGCTGGAGTGCAATGGCACGCTCTCGGCTCTCTGCAATCTCAGCCTCCTGGGTTCAAGCGATTCTCCTGCCTCAGCCTCCCAAGTAGCTGGGACTAAAGGCGCATGCTGCCACACCTGGCTAATTTTTTGTATGTTAGTAGACATGGGGTTTCACCGTGTTGTCCAGGCTGGTCTCAAATTCCTGAGCTCAGGCAGTCTGTCCACCTTGACCTCCTAAAGTGCTGGGATTACAGACATGAACCACCACACCTGACCAAAATGTTGCTTATTTTAGCCCCTCTAAATTAAAGTTATAAATATTGTTTTTATTTGTAAATCTAGAAAATCACATAAAATAAGAACGATTCTTTTCAAGGGATCATTTGAACAATATACGTTAAATTCAAATTGAATAGTGTAAATAACAAAGCAGTGATACTATCTATATTATATATGTGACAGGGGTTTAATACCTACATAATGAGTTGATAGGTGCAGCAAACCACCACGGCACATGATTACCTGTGTAACAAACCTGCACATCATGTATATGTACCCCAGAACTTAAAATAAAAATAAAAATTAAAAAAAACGAGAGAAAGATCATTTACGTAAGTCAAGTGTGAAAGCAGAGTTCCCCCCACCCCCACCCCCAGCACTACTGACATTTGTCTCTGGATAATTCTTTGTGGTGAGGGCTAACCTGTGCATTGGAGGATGTTGAGAAGGATCCCTGGTCTCTACTACCCAATGGAAGTCAGTGGTAGTCCTCCTCCAGGCGTGACAACCAAAAATGACTCCAGACGTTGTCAAATATCCCCCAGGGAGTGACACTGCCCCAGTTGAGAACCACTACATTAGAATTTTTTCTTGTGATTCTGCCATTAAGAAGACTTTTCCCCCTTTTCTCATATTTTTTATCCTCTAAAATCTTCCTACCCTCACCTCTCAGAAAATGTAAGCTCCATGAGAACCTTGTTCATCTTGTTTAACACATGCAGACCCTAGAAACTTTAATACTTCTTGAGTAAGTTAATACAAATAAAATCAAAATAAATCTGCTCATGCTCTATGTGACTGGATAAAGGATGTGATTAGATTAATAATATATGTAAATCTTTGTGAGTTCTTCAGCTGTGTGTTAAATGGCATTTTATTTACCTTGGATAAGTGAACTTTACAAATAATATCAATTGTTCACACTTGCCCTATCTCCCCTCTGCTTATTGGGTTGCAAATTCAACTAATAGCCATTGCAGGCAAGGTTGTGGAGAAATAAGTAAGAAACGTATTATATACTGTGACTGTTTTGTGGATTATAAACTGGGAAAAACTACAGAAAATCAAGATCCCTTGTCAACTGAAAAGGAAAAACACAATTCACATAAACTGGTTGTTTGGCTTTGATTACTTTTCAATGGGATGTTCCAATAATGGAAAGGATGTGTTCATACTTGTGGGTAAAAACTAATGGTGGACAAGCTCATAGACTTCAAAAGAATGCAAATTAATTGAGGCAGTTTCAGTGCAGGCTACACTGGAAAAATGAAGAAAGAAGCAAAACGAGGTATCTGCTTTTATTAAGGGAGGTGCTAGAGCATGTGAGGATGTGAGTTCTAAGCTTGATCTGAAGCTAGACATGGGCCAAACTCAGCACAGAAGCAAAAATCTCAGCAACACCTGAAATCTAATGTTATTCAAGGAAGTGTGGATCCAGGGACTGGCAGAGATAAAAACACCAGGCAACCAGTGACAAAGGTCAGAGAAAGAAGGAGTCAGGTACAGAGAAACTCTATCACTGGCGAACAGACATAGGGGTAGCAGGAATTCAGCCTGCTTGGATGCCAGAGCTTAAACCAGCATCCAGATGTGGGAGCTAAGAGTCCAGCAGATTTAGAGAACTAGAAGGGGCTGGTGGTAATGTGTTTCTAGTCTTTTTGGTCCCTGGTTTGAGGGACTTATTTCCTCAGAAGACTTCCCTCAACCGGGCTTCTAGTAGAGTCATCACATGAGAAATGTTTTGGGCTAAAGTTGCTAGCAGGCATGCTCCAGCACCTGTAGGATGGACCATACCCTGTCTATCTCATTGTGGGGTTAGAGGAGGCATGTGCCATCTGCTGCTATTGGGTGACTAACAGAAAACTTGGTCCTGTTGCACAGAAAGCAAGGTAGGGAGAGAAGGAGGTAAGCAGAGAGGGAGAAAAGAAAGGAGGGTGGGTGGGAGAAGATGATGGGTAGTTATATAAAGATATTACATCATTCATGGATTTTATACAATATGCTCAAGTTAAAAGTATACTTTACAAAGTTGCAAGTGCAGAGTGTGTGTAGAGTCCTTTCCTGTAATTGTTCTGTGGATGTCATCATGTTTTGAGATCTTCCCACAATTTTTCAGACAGACTTCCCTAGAACAAAGCATGCCCCCTCCGCCTGCTGCAATCAATACTCTAGTTCCTGGAACAGACAAACTGTGAGAAGCTATAGCTCTTACAGAATGCTGTTTAATAAGAATGATTTCCAGTCTAAATGTGTGAACTTTTGGGGAAGCTTTCTATACATGTAAGCTATTGCCAGTCTTCTTTGATGACAAACTGATATGGTTTAGCTGCGTCCCCACACAAAACTTATCTTGTAGTTCCCACAATCCCCACATGTCATGGGAGGGACCTGGTGGGAGGTAATTGAATCATGGGGGCGGGACTTTCCCATACTTTTCTCATAATAGTGAATGAGTCTCATGAGATCTGATGGTTTTATAAAGCATGGTTCCCCTGCACATGCTCTCTTGACTGCCACCATGTAAGACGTGCCTTTGCTCCTCTTTTGTGTTCTACCATGATTGTGAGGCTTCCCCAGCCATGTGGAACTCTGAGTCCATTAAATCTCTTTTTCTTTATAAATCATCCAGTCTAGGGTACGTTTTGATTAGCAGTGTGAGAATGGACTAGTATACAAACATACTCAGGTGTCCTTTGTGGAGAACAATTCTTCCCAAAATCTCCCCTCAAGACAGAACCTTTGTGCCACTCCATTTCATGCTAAACAGTCCAATTGAGAGCTCTGCCTTGCTGTATCTATTTAAGATTCTTACCATTTCTTTTATCCCCCTTTTAAAGTCACTTTCTTCTCCCAGTGCTTTCCTGAAGCTGCTTTCTCTGAGGCTTCTTATGAATTTATGCTGGTTACATCATTCTCACATCTTTGGTATATCCAAGGAATTGACCATTCTGTTCCCTCCCCTTTGACATCAAATGAGCCCACTCGATTTTCCTGCTACTTCCCTTGTTATTTACCTGACACCATTGGTCTCTTTGTGTTCCATGAGCTCTGACTGTATTTCTGTGACTCCATTGCTGTATGCTCCTCCTGACCAATCCCCTCATCTGGCAGTTGCTTCTCTCATTTCCTTCCCTGCTTGTCTCTTCAGGATTTTGCCTGAGAAAGCTTCCTTGTTACATCCCTTGAACTTGAATCCTTGGGCTGGGGTGAGTTCTGCAAGAACCTGAGACAGACACTCTGTCTTCTTAGACCTCATCATTCCACCCATTATCACATCATTAGTCTCTATCTTTGCATTCACTATCACATCTTTAGGTCTATTTATTTCCTCCTGAACCACTCCCTTCTTCCCCGACCACCACCACCACTCCATTGGACCACCACTCTTCCACTCCCATAGCTCTATCACCTCCAGGACAACACATACCAAATCGTCATCCTCAATGTTAACCTTTCTCCAAAGCTCCCAACTGGATTATTTTCAATGAAATATCTACAATTCCCACATTCAATATACACAAAAGCAAATCCGTCTTCTCTAGGCCACACTGTCTCAAAGACTTGCTGTTGCTAATCATTTTCTTCCTCTTATCTTCTGCAAATAGGGTCAAAGCAGCCCTCTCCACAGTGCTGAGGTTGGAGCTGGGGGTAGAATGGAGACGTTTAATTCTGGTTTGCATTCATGTGATGCCTATACTTAAAGTTAGAGTGTCGCCCATAAGACCGCGATATTGGGGAGCTCTTGCACCCAGACATCTGTCCCCTTCACCGGGCAAGAGCTCCACCCAAATGCAAACCCATATTTGTGGTGTTAGTCAATCCTCTCTGAGCCAAAGCAGCTTGAAAGTCCCAATATTTACCTAATTCCTCTTGCTTTAGGCTTTTCTCCAAAACTACTGGTCTGGCAATTCTTCAGAGTCTTTGCAAACTCTTGAATCTTTTAAATATATTTTAAAATGATATTTTATTTAGATTTTTAAAAATTACTTTCAGTCAGAAAGGGAATTGTTTTGAATGACCCAGCTAGCATTCCTGGAAATTCAATGATTTCTCTTTTCTCCACTGTTACTTCAATTCAGACCCTTCTAATCCCATCAGAGAATGATAAAATCATCTCTAAATATGATTTCTTAAGTCATTTCTTGTTCCCACTCAGTGAATTCATATTCATCTTCCTGAAATACAGTTATGACACCTTCCTCCAATACAGTTCTAACACCTTCCTCCTTCCACACTCAGAAATGGTCAATGTTGTTCCACTGCCAAAGGAGTCATTACAAATTCCTTAGGCACAGGAATGCAAGTTTGTTTCCAGGACATGCCCTCATCTAATCTCCCACTTTTCACCACTGTGCGTTTAAAAGATGCTTCAAATAAATGAATTCTACATTAGCAAACCTTCTGTTTCTAAATATGTTTGTGCATACACCCCCTTTCTTCGGCACAGAGTGATCTTCTCAGCTTCTTTACAAGGCATCTTATCGCACATAGTGCTTACCCGGCCTCCCATGCAGAGAAGCTTGCCTATTCCCTTGTGTCAAGACTCTTTTACCTTCAATGATACTTGTATTGCTACTTTGTATTCAAGGACTGTGTTTAATATAGCTCAACATTTTGAGTACTGGTATATCACTATTAGGGTACCCTCATCTCACCCAATTACACCTGGTGTAGTGCATATTACATTAGGTAATCCATCCTTACCCTGAAGATTTATCTTTTTTAAATGTACACATGGATTTTTAGTAATGAGGAAAATTTCAATACAGTTGGTGTCACTCTTACCCAAGTCAACTGGAAAAAGAAGTAATCAAGTCAGCTGTTGAATCATAAGAGGGGTAAGTAAAGAACAAAAAAAAAGTCTGAACAGAAGTAGTCTTTTAGAATAAAACTTGGAATAGGTATCACATGATAAGGTAAAGTAAATCCAGGTTTTAGAACTATCTTTCTATTCCTGGGAGAAGGGAAAGAGCCCAGACCCAAACAAGAGAAACTGAGAATGTATGTGTTCAGTGCAAAATTGGCAGTGCTAGGCCTAGAACACAGTTTAGGATTGCAGACTCAGTAGGTTAGATAAAGTTTCTGCTTGTTCATCCGTTTTAAGCATCCACAGAACTCTTCTAGGACAATAGGAGGAATCAGCAGACCATAGTTAACAACTGCAAGTCATAAAATCAGAAAGACAAAGAACATATGGCTCAGGGGAAAACAGAAAAACAAACAAAAACCTGTTCCACAGAAGAGCATAATTCCCCATTGATATGGTTTGGCTGTGTCCCCACTCAAATCTCATCTTGAAGTGTAGCTCCCATAATCCCCACATGTTGTGGGAGGTACCTGGTGGGAGGTAAACGAATCATGGGGGTGGGTTTTTCCCATGCTGTTCTCGTGATAGTTAATAAATCTCACGAGATCCGATGGCTTTATAAAGGGTAGTTCCCCTGCACAGGCTCTCTTGCCTGCCACCAAGAAAGATGTGCCTTTGCTCCTCATTTGCCTTCCACCATGATGGTGAGGCCTCCCCAGCCATGTGGGACTGTAAGTCTATTAAATCTCTTTTTCTTTATAAATTTCCCAGTCTCAGGTATTTCTTCAGAGCAGTGTGAAAATGGACTAATACACCCATAAAAGACACTAACTTCTAACCATTGACTTAAAGCTATAGGGAAAGAAAATTTGTAAATGGATCTAGTGAGCAAGAGAAGGCAATGATCATTGATTATAGAATTTTCTTAATTTCTAATTTGGTATCATTAACATGCTCTGAAGGAAGAAAGCTTATTTGTTGTATCTTAATGAAAAGAGTATAATTATCTAAGATTTTCTAAATTTGTGTGTGGCCTTTATCACTCTGTTTTCCCATCAGATCTTAAAAATTTGCACCCAAAACGTCCTCTACATGGCTATTAATTACAGTTGGAATGCCCTCCTGTGTTAGCCTTTCATTCATGTATAGCAAGTGAGTGAATGAATGAATGAATGATTAGTGGAATATTATATGAATTTCTTGTTTGCCTTTCTGCCTCTTCAGATACTACCTTCACTTAGAATAATGTTTAAATTAGAAGTGAAACTAGGATTATTATCTTCCCAGATATAGCATTGCTTTTCAATTTTGTTCATAATTTTCTCCATGAGTTGTTCATTTTAGAAAAACCCTAAACAAATATCAAATTATTAGGCTGGTTATTTATAATGTTGACTAATATTTAAATCCATATTGATAAAGTTTACTTCTGTGTGTACATCTGGCATACGAACTTTGCCTTCATTGCTGAGTTGTATGTTTTAGTATTATGCACAGAGTGTAGCAAATGTATTGTAAGATTAGCCCATTCTGTGAGAAACATCTGTCTACACGGAAGTTTAACATTCTTATCAAATGTTTGTCTTCGGATTTTACAAAAGCCTTGGAAACTTTGACAACTTTTCTGTTCCTTGTCATATAAAACTTATCCCTTATCCTCTTCATCTTAGAAATACAGTTCAAATTGGAAATGATAGTTCAAATATCACATTGTGCTTATAATTTTAGATTATATACATGATCTGTGAAGCAATGCTGCACACTTCCCCCAAGTCTGATATCCTTTGGAGAAGCAAAGAAATTCCATAAAGTAAAATTTCCCAAGTCAAATTAATTTTACACAAACACACCAACTCTTTTTCTCAACACAAATAGCTTGAAGACTTGGAGTGCTACTTCAGCATATTTCTCTTCCTTAGTTACTTATGCTCAGATGTAAGAACTCATGTAAAGAGTTGTGTCAACTCTCTACCTACAAACCGTAGGATGTGTTATGTGTTTGAGAATAAATTGGGCTTAAAAGGTCTTCTACCCTTGCAACTTCCCTTCTCCTCCATTTAGACTTTAGAGTCCATCTTGGGGGAAATGGCACCAGCAAAGCAAGTTTCAACCCCGGTTACTAAGCTGGATGCATGAAAAAACCACAGCCTTCCTTTCATCTTTCATGAAAAGAAAAGAAAACTTAAAGGAGGTAAGCCTTCTGTGCATGAATTTTGAAGCCTCCGTTTGAACGCAAAATGAGATTCCAAGAGAAAGAAAGAACCAAGTCCAGATCCAGGGTCATCTCGTGCATTGCCACATACCTAGAGATCACCACTGAGAAAACGCCCGCCTTCTCTCTTGCGTAGATGTGAATGAAGGAAGCAGAAAGATGTAGAGGGAGTCTTTTCCCAATGCTCATACCTCCTTAAACATGGAGAAGAGTTTTGCTTCTCTTGACAGGAAATAAAAAGGGGAATAAGAAGACATAATTCGGCCACCACTATCAAAGAAACATATGAATAAGGACTCCAACTAATGGATATAGCTTAAGACATGAGTTTCTGAATATAGATGAAATCAATCCTTAAAATGATAAAAACCAACCCAAGATTAATATGTTTTATAAATTAAACACAGTATATTTCTGTTTGTGTATTTCTGCCAACCTGATCCTCAAAATTTGAAAATATTAACACTATCCACAGTTAATGAAAGTGTGGAGGAAAATATTCTCAGAAAATGCTGACAGATTATATCTTGGTACAGCCTTATTTGAAGGGCAATTGCCTAGAATGTCTCAGAATTTTAATTGCATATGCCTTTGAGCCAGCAATGCTACCTGTAGAGGGATATCCCATGGAAATATTTGTAGTGTGCAAAGACAGATGCACAAAGATCAAAGAGAATCTAAGTGACCACATGTAGGAAATGATCATATGAGTTTTAGTGTACTTAGACATGGGCAATCTATTAAAAATAATGGTTCCCGTGGTGTACTACCTAGTAGTAGGAAAAAGCACAAGAGAAAGTTGCAGATGAATACATACCTTACAGAAAGTATGAACCGAATCTATTTTTGTACTAGAAAGAAAAAAGATACACTTTTGCGTCTGTGTACCTACACACAAAGGAATACACACCAAACAAGAACAGTTAATACCCCTAATATGTGAATATGATGGACTGATTTGAAGGTGCTTTTTTGTTTTTTTTAAGCACATTACACTTTGTTTTTCAATATGCATCACCACGTGGCATTAAGACATACACAGAATTTTTAAAATGTGCTGCCAGATGTGAAGTTTCTAAAAACACTCAATCCATGTAGTAGAAAGTAGTTGGGTATTTGCCTGCCACCCACTGAAAATCCAAATCTCAATGGGTGGTTTGACAGCTATATATAGACATATATATACGTGACTCCTGTCTTGCTTAGAAGAAGTAAACCCACCTAAAACCAATCTGCCCCATGTTGTCAGGCTCAAAAGCTTATTCATTCTAAAATAACCCTGAAAAGAAAATACTTCAGCTCAAATCACAGTTTGGAAATGCTTTGCATGTAGAAAGCAATTGTAAAAATAAGTGACTTTTTCTCCATAAAATTTCAGGAATATAATATTTCTGTGAATGTTGCTGCAGATTATCTGGTGTCATGAATGGTATAATAATAAGGCTGCTTATCTGACAAATCTGCCAAATGCAAACAGAGCTTTTAATAAGAGTATTCATCAAGAGTGGGGAAATATGTCAATTCTAAAAATGTCACCATAATCAAAAAACATTAGCAAGTACAAAAACTAAGTACAATATTAAAATGTAATACCTATGTAGAGTAATTCCAGTCTTTGCATTAACTCCACTTTGTATCATTATATATTCGCTTGTTTTCAACATTTTGTTATACACCATAAATAAAAGTTTGTTTCTTTCACTTCTCCATGCCTGTTTTCCCATAAATCACCTTCTACTGATAGTTGTAGATTATTCAGGAAGAACAAGATAATGGAATCTTGTTTTCGAGTGTTTTTCTTTATTCTAAACATTCCATCTGTCTAACTATACTTACGGTATGTAAAACACCTGTTTTTATTTCCAAGGGACTAATCTAGTTCTAAAGTCACAGCTGGTGATAGTCTGAGAGGGTGTTCAGATACTATTTCTCAAGCAGGGCAGATGGCTATCAAAGGAAGCTTTGTACTTTCATTTTTTATCGCCATCAAGAAATTTGGACAAACTCACAGAACTAGAACTGGGAATACTTCAACATGAACAGTACAGGACTGCATGTGAGGAATAATCATAGGCATGTGACAGTGGAAGAGATCAAACACTAGATTCCTAATCTCATAAGAAAAATGGCAATAGTGTCAATACTTAGGACTAAATGGTGGATGAGCAATGATTTTCAAGAGCCATACTGAACTAAACAGTTAGATGTAACTAGCTTTGGCCAGGTCTCCTTCAGAACGAGCAATGGCAGAGAACACTCCCTCTAGTCTGAAAATGAAGGTAGGCATGAAACAGGTAAGTTTAGATTGATTTGTACTAAGATGACATGTCCAGACCAATAGATGTTTTGGGATCAAAGGTAGGACTACCAAAAAAAAAAAAAAAAAAAAGATATTGACAAACTGTTGGAGACAGTGATATGGACAATTCCTTATGTAAAGGGCAAAGTTAACTCTAAAAGTAAGACTTCACCTGTTGTGTAATGGTAAAATCGCCTTGGAAGGTGCAAAAATTTCTGATGACCCACACCATAAATTTGTTAGTAAACCAGATCTTTCAACCTTGGGCAATCTAAAATGCTTCTTCTTTGTCTCTAGGCTGTGTGAGTTTACTGAAACACTCCATACATGTAAAATTAGTAAAACTGATAAAAATGTACAAGAAAGAGAGCTCTAAAAATGAAATGAGAGAGAACAAGAATATAGATAATGAAGAGATACCATGAAATTACAGGTATTAGCACTTTTGACCTCATTAGCCTGAGTGAACCAATCTAATTAAAACAATTGTAACATTACATGTGCTTGTTTTGTCTGCTTTGTATAGCACTTAAAGTATGAAGAAAATCAGATCTATCAGACTGTGATTTTAATGAAATGATTAAAATAATTTGATTAGGTGTGTAATCAATGTTTAAATGTCTATGGGAATCTAATTTGTTAAATTGATTAGCTTTTGCTTCATTGGTTACATAAATAAATATGGATATTTAGGAGAATGCTACATAAATAAAAATAAACCAGATCAAAAAGTAAAAATGGTGGTGACCTTAATGCGCATAAACTTTTGGAATATTAAGTAATTTCTTAACACTAAAAAGGGCAGATGCCTCAGTATTTCACATTGTTTATAGCTTGTACAAATTAAACTCTGGAAATACTGGTAAAGGAAGGATGAAACTAAAGATGCAATGCCCTCTGGAATATGGTAAATACATTATATAAATCTGAAGGATATAATCACTAGTTGAAAATATTGTGGGTTTAACATATTTAAATCGAGTGATAGGAAGCAAAGAAGATCACTCCATGGAATTATTTATTAGCTATTAGAATTCATTCTTAAGAGAGATTTTGACACTGAAAGGAAAACTTGCAATATAATTCAGCAATTAAAGGAATAAGTTGAAAGAATTAAAAATCAAATGATAAAATGTAAAATTGGCAAATATATTACATATACTTTATCATACATCTAGATGGGGTATGGGGTCACTTGAGACAAAACCATTTGGAGGCTTTAAGAGATGGTGAGGATGAGATCAGTGTTTGGTTACAGATATGTCAAGTTTGAAGATGTTTCTGAAACACCCAACTTGAGGTATTTTGTAAGCAGCTGGATAAACCAGTCTGGGGCCATGGTAAGTCTGGACCAGAGCTAGAAGTTGGGAGTCATCGACTGATGGATTGCATTTGATGCCTGCATTACTCAGCTTAGAAGAGTGAGCGGGAAAAGCAGAGGATTCACAAGATCATCTGAAGATCTCTGACCCTGAACGGTTGTGCGGAAGCAAAGGTGACATTAGACATCTAAAAAAGTGCCCAAGGACTTGGGAGGAAAATGGCAGGAGGGTGCCAGTGTTTGGAGATAGCATGCCATTAATACTGTCATGACATGAAGTAAGGTCAAGAATGAAAAATGTCCCCTGCATTTGTCAACTCATACCTCTTTGGTATCTCAGCAAGAGCAATCTTGATGGCATGTTGGGGGCATACCCTACACCAGGATGGAAGAAGTGTTCCTAGGAAATGAGTAAACGGAGGTGGTAGCAGTACGATTCCCGAGAAGTTTGGCTCTGAAGGTGAGTAGCAAAACATGGTGGTGCCTTAAGAAGAAAGTGGGGCCCTGGGAGGCTTTTATTTTTCACCTGGTGGATATTGAAGCCTGTTAGTGGTAGAGAGTATGAAGGAGAAAGGGAGAGGTTGATGATGCCACCTATAGATGGTGAAAAGAGCTCCCGGAAAAGGTAAGAGGTGTTGGGCTACAAAGTCAACACACATTTCGGGCTTTGAGAGCGGGAGAGACATTTTCTCCATCTTGTAAAGGGGAAAAAAGAGAAGTTGGATATATTGATCATGAGAAGGTGATGGACTCCCCATTAGATGTGTTTCATTTCCTCCATGGTGTGGAAGATGAGGTAATATGCTGACTCTGAAAAGAATGGAGGTACCATGATAGATAACGAGAAGAGAGGAAGAACAAAACTGTTATGCCAGTGGGGAAACTGAAAGATGAATGTACTAGCAAGCACTGGCTACTGGCTCTTTTTAAGTGTTAAAATTAATTCAGTGGAATTTGAAAACTAAGATTTTTTCAAAATGTGGGTATAATGAAAATACAACCTATAAATTATTTTATAAAGCCTTAACCCTCAAATTATTAACAAACCCCTAAAGTGATTCTATCATCTGAAGTAGAAAGACAAATATTATCATTACTAATCTTTTGAAAAGGTTACTACTGAATGCTCTATTAGTTATTAATAGTTTTCCTGGAATGGTAATGGAATTTGTATATTCATTTTCTATTAATGGCAATGGTAAAGCAGTGTACTCTAATGAGTTTAGAAATTGCTCACCAACACTACCATTCTATGTACAGAATGTTTCATAGAATTTCATATCAGAAATAAAACTTTTGATTGGGATATTTCCTGCTTTCTCTCCCAAACTCCCACCCCTAATTTCTTCCATTTTCATCAGCCTACCTAATCACTACATAACCCAGGCAGCCATAGCACCAGCAGGCATTGTTGCCATCCTAGGCTTCTTCACTCCATAACCTTCCAGCCTCCTGCCTGTCCGACTCCCACTACCATCATCCTTGTTCTCTGCTTGCAGTTGCAGGCTATTTAAGTGTGGTAGGAGATATATATATATAAATACGGTACTGTTTTCACTAATTGTCAAAATACATAATCTCAGCTAGTTTCTTGCATTTTCTCTGGTAGACCCCCACTTTTTCATAGCTGTTCCAAACTTAGATGATTTGTCTTTTATTCTGAAAGACAACAGACCTGCTCATGTTTCTCTTCTCTGTTCCCAAATCCCTTTGTCATAGCCAGCTTCTCTCTCCTCCTAAGATCATGCTTCTCTCGAAGAGTTCTGTCTCAGTCCTCCATCAGTGTTTTTGATCTGCCCTATGCCAACTTTCACCAGAAACTCGCTCAACAAATGGACTGCCTGTGTATTCTCTTCCTGTCTTCCATTCTCTGGCCCTTCTTTATTTGTTGACAAATATGCCTCATTCTTCTTTTTTCCCCATTATCCTGCTGTCCTCAACCCAAACTAATTTCTATTCAAACACCCAACTTTCAATTTTACAGAACTCTCTCCATCTTTTTAATATCACACATCTTGGGAAAAGTTGGTTTATAAAATACAGCAATGTTGTCTGTATAATCTGTCACTTATTATACACTTAAAAATAAATTTGTATTCCCATCACCATAGAAACCACCATCTTAGCTTTGCTTCTCAAAACTTAATGTGCATACAAATCACATGGGATTGTAGTTAAAAATGTGGTTTTTGTTTAATAGCTGGGAGATGAAGCCTGAGAGTCTTCATGTCTGATAAGCTCCCAAGGGATGCCCCAGGATTGGTTCACGGACCAGAATTTGAAATGTAAAGAGCCAGTAGATCATCACCCAAAGTCTTGTTAATTTTTTTTTTTTTTTAACAGGCTGTCATTTGAAGATTAAACCTAAAATCATGTCTACCTATTTTTATCTTCTCCCTCTTTAACTCATGGTTATTTGTCTTCCAAGTGCATCTCTCCACACAATCCGTTCTCTTCAGTCATCTCCGTGGTGTCACATCCAATAGATTTTTCATCATCATCTCACTGGTTGCCTCTGCTGAATTCACAGTCTACTCATACAATGAAACGGTACAACTGTGGCTTCTATGGAGGAAGAGATTCCCCTTATAGCATTACTGGGTAGCATTTATGTTGTAGTTTCAAAAAAACCAAGTCATAAAAAGGTTTAAATATTTATCTCTTTCCATGTTGTTTGAGCCACAGGTCAACAAACTGAACACATGATTTAAAACCAAACTGTAAGGATATCCAGCCCCTATGCCCACAGCAGGTCAGGAATGATACATGACTTAATCATGCCCAATCAGAATTCTCTCTTAGACTTTCTTTCAGGCCTATTTAAAAAAAAAAAAAAAAAAAAAAAAAAAGCATATACTCTGTGGCTGTTAATATGATAGAATGTGAGTTTTGCTCTGAGAACAGCCATCTCACCCACCATCTGTAGAAGGTCTGTTGTGAAAACAGATGACATTTGAATGCCTTCATTTCAGCTGCTGTGCTCAGGTGGCCAGGAGATAGCCCTAGATTGTACAGCTATGTATACTTGTAATTCCTTTCTCTTTCTTTGATCTCTCTGTGGCTTGTGGTAATTTGTGCTGGGCTTCCTTCATATGCAACAAAAAGTTTTGACAATAATCCCTCATAAATAATCTCTTATCTATAGATTTTTATGAAAAAAATAGTTGAGAAAATGACATGTCTACAATAGATAGAAAAATTTGGATATAAACAATCTTAGTAACTGTTTTTAAGTTTTATAAATTACCAATTTAACAATTGGAAAAATAATGTTAGCTATGTTTTTATGGGGTTTTATGGTCTGCCAGATGAACTTTAACATCTATTTGTCACATTTTGAAAACTAAGGTTCTGAATGCAATTGACATTTGTAAAATTTGTGGTTTATATATGGGTACTCAACACCAATATACAATGTAATTTTCCCATTCAGCAACATAATATGTCTGGTATCACATAAGCAGATTTAATGTGCAGAGTTTTTGTATGTATCTTGCACATTTTCTGTGCATTGCCATGTTTTTGCTATTTTGATTGCATTTTTCTACTTTTAAAATTTCTGCTGATATAAAGTATTATTAATTTCAATATATTCTTACAGACATTTGAATGAATCCTTTAACTTCTCATATTACTTTTTCAATTGATTATACTGAAATATTTAGGCATTCAGTTATTTATTTATTCCTCAATTATTGAGGACCAGTGGTGTGTTAGGTCATGTGCATGATGCTAGAGACAATTTACAATTGACAAATATAATTGTTAGGTTTTGAAGGGAAGCTGTGGGTTAAAAAAAAGACACACACACAGAAAGAGGGTGGCTCAACAGCAAATGCAGGCTTTGTGTCCAGTATAAAACCTAAAGAAGTGGGGGACCAGCTTAATGCCAGAGCCCACCGCTGCTTACAGGCTGGGGGTACTTATAGGTATGGGCGGGAGGGGTTTGGGCAGTATGGCTTGCTGCCCCGCGGGATATTGATAAGATGTTCCCACGATGAGGTGGTTCTGGTCCTTGTTCTGGCGGGATGTCATCGTGGTGTTCCTTGTATCTTTGCCCAGCAAGATATGATAGGGACGTTTCTTTAGTTGGGGCTTTGTCTGCCCTGTGATCAGGGCAGGATGTTTCTCATGGCCCGAACCCCCGTGAAATGTTTCACTTTGATCAAGGTCAGCACAATAGCGGGGAGCTTACATAAAGGTGCAGTTTGGACTCACATTCTTGCAAGGTTTGCAAAATTGCCGGGAGCTTACAAAATGGTGCAGTTTCGACCAACAGTAATGATTCCAGTATTTTTTTTTTTTTCGTTTTATTAGTTTTTCTTTTTCTTTGTTGCTGCATTTTCTAAGTCTTGCAGAATGGTGTGTGGAATAGCAGAGATGTCAGGCACACGAGCCTTATCCCTGATTTAATGGAAATGCTCCCATGCTTCATGACCCAGAATGAGGCTTGCCATTTGATTGTGTTTTTAAAAGGTATTTTATTGAAACTTCTTTTTATTCTTGAGTATTGCTATTTTATTAATCTATCATGCATACTGAAAGAAGAGCATTTTCAAAAGGATGGTCTGCTTTCACTGAACAAAACCAGAAAAGGGCAGTGTTGTGTCTACAAAAGAACTGTATGGGGATGATGCCAATCTCTCTGATACAACACCTGGGGCATTACAAACAGTCCTCACAACATCAAAAAAGACTTTTAAAATTTATTATTATTTTTATTATTATCTGTGATTTTACATTATTTGTGCCAAAAGCATATTGAACTAATCCAAAAGGAAAGGTTTCTAAAGATCAGTCCCAATAGCACTAGCACCATCAGACAAAACAAAACTACTGTCAGCTAATATCTGTAACAACGTCTTCAAAACAGCAGCTGGGCCATCATGGCACAATCCTGTAACCCCAGTACTTTGGGAGGCCAAGGTGGGAGGATCCCTTGAATCCCTCCAGGAGTTCAAGGCCAACCTGGAAAACACAGCAACACCCCATCTCTACCAAAAAAAAAAAAAAAAAAAAAAAATTCTCTTTCTTTCTTTCTTTCTTTCTTTCTTTCTTTCTTTCTTTCTTTCTTTCTTTCTTTCTTTTTCTTTCTCTTTCTCTCTCTCTCTCTTTCTCTCTCTCTCTCTCTCTTTCTCTCTTTCTTTCTTTCATTTGGGTGTAGTGGCATGCACCTATAATCCCAGCTACTCAGAAGGCTGAGGCAGGATAATCACTTGAGCTCAGGAGTTCCAGCTTACAGTGAGCTATGCATTCACTGCATAGTGCCACTGCACTCCAGCCTCAGTGATAGAGCAAGACCCTGTTTCTAAAACTTAAAAAAAAAAAAAAAATAAGAAAAAAGGCAGCTGATTATGATTGAGCAGGCATCATCCATATCAAAGTCATTGAAGATGTGCATTACAATAGCAAAAATACAATAACTTCCCAGCAAATGGCAATAAACCTCTTGAGGAAATAAAGTCATTTTTTGAATTAGTGCAAGGATACCACTGGGAGTGAGGATGGCACTGATCCTGCTATGCTTTTTGTGAGGCCATCTTCCCCATTAGTCTATAGCACCATAGACTATTTTATTCTACTTAATTTTGTAATTTAATAAAATCTCCATTTTTAACCTTGCTTATTGACTCATTTACTTGTTACTGCTTTCTCGCCCAGTACAACAAATATTCCCTTAAGTCAGGAACCTGCTTTATTTGTTCACATCTACATATCAAGTATGTAGCACAAATCCTGGCACATAGTAAATTCTCAATAAATATGTATGGAATAGACCAGAAAGCAATGATTAAATATCTTCTTTCTGACCCTTCTAATACATAGAAATACTTTGCAAATCACTGATATTTTGAAATGTACATTAAAACTACATTGGTACCCTCTCAATCTTCCCAGTTATAGTCAATAATTTAATTACACCATTTAAGATGACATGGAGGCTAACCAGTAAATTGTAGCCACTAAGCAAATGTGATAGATCAATATGGAACATGGATTGAAGAAAGATCTTTATGCAAAGTATTTTACAATGTTGATTGCATATTCTAACTCCATATGCATTCTTTTTTTAACAGTAAGTTAATTCTATTTCACTGACAGAGATAGTGAAGGTATTGCAAAACACAAAAATATAATATAGTGTATACTGTTGTTATATAAAATAACAACAAATGAAAATGAAATCAATTGCACTTTTTCATGCTAGTAGCCTGGTGTACTAAATTGTTCAAGGACAATCTAGCCAACTGTTTTTATGTTTATTGTTGCAAGGTGACAATGACCTATGTTAGATATAAAGTATTTGCACACTTACAGGTATATTTACTTTATCTTATTGTCCACAATGTGGCTAAAAAATAAGAATACTTTTTGGTTTATATAACTAGTTGATTAAAGAATTTCATCATGGAATGACTATCACCATTTAAGTAGCTTTATATAGATGAAATACATAAACTAAGGAAGTTTTATCCACAGCACTCATAGAAAATAATCATGCTTTTGAGTAGAAATAATTTCTAGAGATATTCTGTAGCCATAAATTTAAATAAAACATATCTAAGACTTAAGAGGAGAAAGAAAAGGAAATTATTTAAAATAAAGTACTAATTATTTTTGGATGTCATATTTTTTGTAAAGTCTTTTAAACACAAGTTGAGAATTTCAGTGTCTGTGTTTGTTCTAAGTTTGCATTAGAATGTTTTCAAACTGCAGATTGTTATCCATTAGTGATTGCGAAATTATTTAAGTGTAGCATGTCAATTTTTACAAATAAAAATGGAATAAAAACCTCAAAAAACATTACACATAATAAAAGTGTTTCATAAAAATTATTTTTATTTATATGAGTATGTATTTACATATTTATATTTGCATACATATACCTATATGCATATGGAAATATATGTGTAAAATATGTGCATATATGTATTGGATTACCTTATAAAACAGGTCAGGCCCGGTGCGGTGGCTCACGCCTGTAATCCCAGCACTTTGGGAGGCCAAGGTGGGCGGATCACTTGAGGTTAGCAGTTTGAGACCAGCCCGGCCAACATGGTGAAACCCTGTCTCTACTAAAAATAAAACAGGTCATATTCAAGAAAGATTGGAAGTCATTGAAGAAAATGTTGTACCAAACATTAGAATACATAGGTGGCTATAACATGCAACCAAAAGGTATTCAGTTCTTAGTGTGTGAGGAGGATTTTACAAAGACTGTCAGCTAAAAACAACTTCATGGTGAAATGTAAGGAATGATAGATAATGCGATAAGCCATTTGATCTCCTTCAGCTCCTCCTCTCAGTTTCTGAGCATTAAGGATGTATTTGAAGGCGGACACTCCTACTCTTTTACCCCACACGTAAGTTCTAGTTAAGCACCAGGTTTCTAGTTGGGAGACAGATGACAACCTCTCCTGTTTTAAAGACACGTGTCAAAGCTGCGTATCTGTAAATGACAACCTAATCAAAGCCCCTTTATGTTTCCTTTTAATGCTTACTTTAGGAGGAAAGACCTAGGTACCCTAAAACAAGCACAACTGTACTGTCCTACACAGGGATTTTTTAACATAAGAAAGTAATAAAGAAAGAATTGTTAAGTCCTCATCTGCTTTTTCACCAGTTGTTGGGCAGTTATTTATGTACAGTTCATCTTTGAACAATATGGGGGTTGGGGTGCTGACTTCCCTGTCCACCACTCCTGTGGTCAAAAATTCACATATAAATTTTGACTCTCCCAAAATGTAACTACTAAGAGCCTACTATTGACTGGAAGCTTTACTAATAATATAAAGAGTCAATTAAGACATGCCTTGTATGTTATATGAATTATACACTGTATTCTCACAATCAAGTAAGCTAGAGAAAAGAAAATATTAAGAAAATCACAAGGAAGATAAAATATATTCACTGTTTACCTAGCGAAAGTGGATCATCATAAGGGTTTTTGGCCTCTTCTTCACACTGACTGGGCTGAGGAGGTGGAGGAAGAGGAGGGGTTGGTCTTGTCTCAGGGGTGGCAGAGGCAGAAGACGTAGAGGAAGGGGAAGGGGAGGCAGGCACACTGGGTGTAATTTTTACTGAAAAAATCCACAAGGACCCTCACAGTTCAAACTCGTTTTGTTCAAGGGTCAAGTGTACATCGACTCTAAGTGGGGTCCTTTAGCAGCAAGTAATAGACCCTGGCTGTGTTAAGTCACACAGAGCAGGTACTGGAAGGATATGATATCAACAATTCCTATTTTTGGCAGCTGGTAGGAGAACAGGCTTCTAAAACTCAGCTATTTGGCATCAGGTTGGCCATCCTAGGTCACCGTGGTTGCCACTGTTTCTAAGGTGACATTGACTTTCCTCAATCATTCTCTGTTCCATAGTGGCTTCCTTTTCAGGCACGGGTCAGGTGATCGGAGTCCATTTTCCAGTGGCATGACCCAAACCTTAGGTCCTCAGGGATGTGTGCCCTTGCTTCTACCATATAAGGTTGCAATGGTTTCCCACTAACTATTTCACTAGTGCTGGTTGTAGGCTGGATAACTGGAGGGGTTACCCCAATTTCATGCACATTCTTTCTTATCCCCATCATATGACAGCAAATCCATCTTCCCTTGACAAGTACAATAAGATCATCCATTACCAGGATTCTGTCCAGCCAGTAGAAGGAGCAACCAGAAGTGGCAAAGTAGAACAGATCTTTTCCCTCACTGGGAGTGACTGGCACTAGTAACCCCCTTGGATTTGAAATTGTCAAGAAATAGTTCTGACTGAGGTTGATCAGTAGAGCTAAATTGCCTAGTTCCATGACCTTGCCAGGAACCAAGTTTTGGGGTTGATGTGTCCGCAGTGTTGATAAGCCCAGTGATCACTCCTTCAACCATTTTACCTTCTTCCTGGAGTAACTTCAGGATTTGAACGCGTGTCATCCTGAGCCTTTCCTCCAGGGGGTCCTCTTGTGAGTGATGGGTGTCCAGGTGAGTGGTGGGTGAGGGGGTAATAGTGAAGTCCCTGTCTTGGCTAGCAACAGACACCAGCACATCTCGCTGTCGGACAAAAAGAGAAGCAGCCACCATAAACCTTCCTCTAGCTTCCTGGCCCTTTCACATTGCTTGTGTGGCCTGAATTATCTCACGTTTGTTTTCTTGGTTGCTCAGGTGAACTCCGTGAAGAGAGGGATCCACAAAAGTGCCTGGTAGACTCTTTGCATGGCCCAAGTTCAATCTTGCAAGGGACAGTTTATGAATCAGGGACCCACCTGCAGGGTCATGAGCTTGGCCATAGCTGGAAGGTCATGTTGCAAAGCCATTGAACCCATCAAGGGAGGGCTGATATTCTTGGATTGGCTGGAGCTGTGGGACTTTCCAAAAGAGTAGAGTACCCATATGCACTTTACTAGGTCTGCCCACAAAAGTGGATCTGACTATATAAATGTTAAAGAGCATTTATAAACTCAGTGAAATCGGGCATTACATAAATGCTGTTTCATCTCAGCACAGTTAAAATGCAGCTGCTGTGACATGTCTTAGGTATTGCATATGTACATACATATATATGTGCAAGTATGTTCATAGTCATGTTTTTCACAAATTATCTTATTTCAAGATTAAGTTGGATGTGATATTATGACTTGGACATGACTGTGTACTCACACATGCTTTCTAAAGTATGAATAAAATTAAATCATATTTTTCCCCTTTAAGTCAGTCAAAATGGGGAAATTATACTGAGTTAGGGGATATGTGCAAGGAAAAATAAACATGTGTATTAGCATTAAGTAAGCAGAGCTTTGAGTTGTGCAGTTAGAGAAAAATTGAAGTGCAGAACTAAGCAAATAAATGGTGAATTCTGCTCAAGGAAACTGTCAATTTGCAAATCAGAATCATGATAACTGTCTAAAAATCTGTACACTTTTCACGAACTGCAATAATTGTCTTCCTTCCTACTTTGAGTTATTTAGTTAATTACTTCAACTTCTGATTTTATTTTGCTATCATGTAGACAAAATTTAGGCAAGAAAAATCCCAAAACACTGATCTTCCATAGTTAGGCTCCTCAATTGTAAAAGTAATAGACTGGATCCAAAAACTTTTTACAACTAATATTTATAAACACGTTTTTATGTAATTGTATTTCTCTTTTTTAATCCTCTAAAAAATTAAAAGCATGATCACTAATATCTGCGTGTTTTGAGTGCTCATGCTTGTTTAGAATCAAAATTCAATGCCCAGAGTGGTGTGACTATATCTTTGCAAGCTTCTGGTATACACACCCCGCACCTGATACTGAGAACCCAGAATTAACAGGGTTTTTTCTTTCTTTTTTTAATATATGCTTGTTGCTTTAGAGCACTGTTTAACTTCAAAACCAAATCTATTTTCTGTAATTGTCAATGGAAGGAGTGGGTTACCACAGTTACAAAGTAAAGCGAGTTATTGAAAAGAAGAAAAGGAAGACTAATGACATTTTTAATGACAGATTCCAAGATATAAGGAAATTGCCCCCACAGAGAATTGGGAATGTATCAAGCCGCCAATCACAGTAATTATCCTGCAAACATATCAGTATCTGGGTCAGAAAGTCCTTTCAGATTTTCTACATGCCAGTTCTACAATGCCTCAAAATTTTGATCCCACAAGTAAGGCAGATCCTGTTGTGAATGGCTGTTTTCAATGAGTATGGCTGCATGAGCACACACTCCAGCAAAGATAAGCAGAGTGTGCTTGGGAGCGTGCAGAGAGTGCCTAGTGTGTACCAAGTATGCGTTTCATTACACCGCTGTATTTCTCTCATGCAGGAAAGTTGCTGCAGACTGGTATGTCAATGATCTTACAATATTTTTAAAGTACCATCACCTGGGTGATAAATTAATCTTTACAACAAATCCCCATGACACAAGTTTACCTATAACAAACCTGCACCCATACCCCTGAACTTAAAATAAAAGTTAAAAAGAAAAGTACCATCCACCCACAGAGTCAAATACATATATAGTCAATACCAGATACTTCAAAAAAGTCTTATACAATGAGATTTGGTTTTGCGGCTTAAATTTCTTCAATTTAAGGGTACATCAATAAGGAATTTATTGAAATACAGTGTATCATACAAACAGAATATTCACACAAAATGATCAAAGGAAGGGGTAAGGATAAAAGTATTAAAACTGAAAATTTACCTAGTGAATAAGTGGACATAACAATTGAGAATCTATCCACTTCATGTCACTTATGGAAACAACACATTAAGATTAAACCTCATGTTAGCTAGAGTAGGAGAAATTACATACCACAGGGACCATCATTATTCTAGAGTGGGTCTGTGCAGAACTCCTCAAAAAGAGGCCATCTTTGGTGTTTATGTGTTAAAAAATTGTGTATTTTGCCTTCTGAGAACCATAAAATTGACTCAAAAATAGTTTCAAAGGGTAAAAGAAAAAATGCATGACAACTGAAGACATGGAATTAAATTGGTTTGTCTCTAACTGCCTCGTAGTAATCAAGGGTTCATACTTGGCAAAATCTCATAAAAACAGATTTAGGATTTAAGACAGTGTGAGTAAATTAGTACAAGCCTGTACGCAAGTCCTCAACGTGATGGACAACTACTCAGAAAGTAAAAGACCTGGGATCAGTATATGATTTAAAGATGAGAAGTGAATGATTATTCTAGATTTAATTCTTATTTACTAGGCTACCTGGTTCTTTGTGTTTAGTATTATTTTATCTATTTAAGTTCCCACAATAGATATATCCAATATATAGAACAATAGCTAAATACTCAGAGAGGTATGGCCTTGGAGAGAGAGAGAGAGAATGAATGACAACCAGCCTGATAATCTCCTAAACTGGGAGGTGGGGTTTAGGGGAGGAAGATGAGAGGGGATAAGCCTCTTCAAAATCTCCTGGGTTTCTGGATATCTGCCCTTAACTGCACTGGGAGCAACTGCACACACCTGTGGAAAGCAAACTGCTATGGTTTGGCTGTGTCCCCATCCAAATCTCATGTTGAAGTGTAGCTCCCACAATTCCCACATGTTGTGGGAGGGATCCAGTGGGAGGTAATTAAATCATGGAGGCAGGTCTTTCTCATGCTATTTTCATGATAGTGAATAAGTCTCAAGAGATCTGGTGGTTTTATAAAGGGGAGTTTCCCTGCACAAGTTTTCTTCTCTTGTCTGCTGTCATGTGAGACGTGCCTTTCACCTTCCACCATGATTGTGAGGCCTCCCCAGTCATGTGGAACTGTGAGTCCATTAATCCTCTTTCTTTTGTAAATTGCCCAGTCTCAGGTATGTCTTTCTCAGCAGTGTGAAAATGGACTAATACACAAACCTTTGTTCCTCTAGTCCTGATCAAAGGTCTTTAACCATGAGTCGCCTATTTCTCAAATCCTTCCTCTCCTACCCTGTGGCCTGGGTCAGCCTGAGAGCCTACTTCCTTCAGTTCCAGAGCTACAGGGATACAGCTAAGTCATGGAAACACCCATGCTTCATGTCAAGATCATGCCACACATTCTCCATAGCACTTAAGTGGTGGCCCTCCATTTTCCATGTTCCTCAATTTACCCAAAGAGCCTATCCTTCTCCATTTTTTAAAGGACATGACAATTCACCAAAAATGATTCCTTATCACCTAAGTGTATCCTTCTTAATGACATTGTCAAATTCTAATAAAGTGCCTCTTACATCCTTGCACTAGGTAATAATTCAAATATTAAAAATAAACACAAATATTATAAGGAGTAATAATACAATTGAGAGTCTTGATAGATTTTCTAAAAAGGATTTGATTAGAAACTTCCATCAAAAACTGTCTGAAACATGTTTTGCATTATAAGCTTTTAAGCATTTCATTCAAACCAATTTTCTTTAAGTAAAAACTTAATAGTGTCATCAAAACCACATTGATACAGAGATTCCATTTTCCTCTTGCTTGGGGGAAAAGGGGCTTGGTTGAGTCTCACCAGGTTTGCCAGGGACAACTAGAATAAAAAGACTGAAATTTAAGCTGTAGGATATTGCAGTACAGGAAAATATACACTATTTTTATAATCTAGGTTTTCTTATCACAGATACAATTAGCAGTAACAAAAAAATCAGTAGGAAAAATTTAAACTTCAGAAGTTACCTCCACTGATACAGTAAAGGAGGGTTTCTCAGCCTTGGCACTGCTGACATTTGGGGCCGCGACATCTTAATTGTGTGATGGTCATGTGCACTGCAGGATGTTTCACACCATTCCTGGCCTCTACCCACCAGATGCCAGGGGCACAACTGGGACATGATAACCAAAAATGTCTGGGTACGGTATCATCCCATGTGGAAAACTATTAGACTAGATTAAGGCAATCAGCATTTTTATGTCAATTATTCATTTGGGTCCCTAAGTTTTTCTCGACTATTTTTTATATATTTCATTACTTCCATCTTTCTAAGTAAATAAATGATTTTATTTAAAATTGCTCTGGGCCAGGCATGGTGGCTGAGGCCTGTAATCCCAGCACTTTGAGAGGCCAAGGCAGGCAGATCACTTGAGCCCAGGAGTTTGGGACCAGCCTAGGCAACACAGTGAGACTTTGTCTCTGCAAATAATTTTTTAAAAAGGTAGTCGGGTGTGGTGGCACGTGCCTGCAGTCCCAGGTACTTGGGAGGCTGAGGCGGCAAGATTACCTGGGCCTACAGTGAGACATGATCTTGCCACTGTACTCCAGCCTGGGGGAAAGAGCAACATCCTGTCTCAAAGAAGAAAAAAATTGCTCTGATATCCTACCAAGTTTATTGACGTGAAAAAGAGTTAATAAGCAGCAAAAACGGGCGGGCATGGTGGATGTCTGTAATCCTTTGGGAGGCCAAGATGGAAGAATCACTTGAGCCAGGGAGTTTGAGACCAGCCTGGGCAACCTAGTGAAACCCTGTCTCTACAAAAGATAAAAAAAATTAGCCCTGTGAGATGGTGCACATCTATAGTCCCAGCTACATGGGAGGCTAAGGTAGGAGGGGTGCTAAAAATAAAATAAAAATAAATAAAAATAAAAGCAGCAAAAGGACTTAATGCTGACAGTCCATAAGAACCCAAGTTCCTATGCCTGATACATGTTGTAAAGTATTAAACAATACACTAAAGAGAAGATGCAACCCCTACCTACAATTATCAATGAGCTTCCAGTGCTTGGGAAACATGTTGAAATCTGTGGAAATTTTTAGTAGATCAGGACTCTTCATATATCACTGAACATAATTACTCACCATGATATCCTGCTTGGCGATATTAACATACAGATCCAGCTGCCCTTTGTCCTGCGGGGAGATGTCCAGCCGTCCGCTGAAGGGGGAGATGGTCACAGTCCGGCCGACGGGCAGGATGGGAAGAGCGTTGGTGAGGCCTCCGTCTACCCACTTCTGTGGAAAGAAACATCTCACGTCAGCACATGTCAACAACACATCCCGCACAAAGAAAAGCAGATTCTAATAATATGTGTGCTTTGGATATGCTTTTAAATTGCTATTTTTGAGGACTAATCCCATTGGGGACCTGTTTTGGGGGTAACACAAATCTTGGTACACATATCACTTACCAATGTAAGAACAACTCTGGACAGAATTTAACTATTGTCTGTAAGACTGGAATTCTTACTGATTCGAGTGCATGCCTAAGAAGCCATGTGTCATTAGATTGGGGCTCATTATTCAATCAAACTAAAAAGTCAAATTTACTGTGGATGCTGAACAAAACACCCACCACCAGAGGAGGTTCCATTTTCATTATAAGAATTGGAAACTGGCATTTTCTGTGGCAAACCTAAAAAGTAAATACAGCAACTAGAAATGCTTCTAATTTCAAAGTGGTTCCTGTGCTCTTGAAGCAAGGGGCATGTCCTGAAGTCATAAGGAATGGGAGTGCTGCATCAAAGCACACATTCCTCAGTAGGCACTCAGTGCTCTCAAGCCCACCTCAAAGGGGAGTGAGTGATGGAGAAGGCGGAGGACAGAAGCCTTCCAAGGAAGAAAATGAAACAGTCTTGGGGCAATGAGGACGGACAAAGAGGTGCTCAAGGTGTATGCAGCCTCAGCCCCTAGCTCTACAGAAGTGCACAATGAGGAATGGTGACAGAAGAATCACACAGACAATATTCCTTCTGCTGTCTATTCCAAGGCCAAACAGTCTCAATGCAGTCATGATCTGATGTATTCACGTGGTCAGCCATAGCAATCAATAAACACAACACACATGGAAATAATGTCCAAATTGTCTAAATTTATCTGTTATTAAAAATAGCCTTCAGATAATATACAAAAAAACAAAAAGTCTGGTAACACTTGAAAGTCCTGTATGCAGGAATCTTCAGTGAAGTTTGTAAACTGAGTTTTGCTTGAATATGTAAAATGAAATGCAGATAAAACAAATCTTTGCTATTCAACATAAAGATGGCAAGAGGAGGGAGAAAACAGGCCAAAATAAAATGTTCTCAACTCACTTAAAACCATGCATTTATTTTTTTCAATGTGTCTTTTTCATGTCCTTCTTAATTGTGTTTATTTATTTATTTCATCTTTTTTTTTTTCTTTTGAGACTGAGTCTCGCTCTGTCGCACAGGCTGAACTGCAGTGGCGCCATCTTGGCTCACTGCAAGCTCCGCCTCCCGGGTTCACGCCATTCTCCTGCCTCAGCCTCCCGAATAGCTGGGACTACAGGTGCCCGTCACCACGCCCGGCTAATTTTTTGTATTTTTAGTAGAGATGGGGTTTCACTGTGTTAGCCAGGGTGGTCTCAATCTCCTGACCTCGTGATCTGCCCACATTGGCCTCCCGAAGTGCTGGGATTACAGGCATGAGTCACTGCACCCGGCCAATTGTGTTTATTTCTAAAGCTGGTGACAAAATGAGTGGTATTACATTATTTACAAAGGCTCTAGCCAGCCACAAACTCCTCCAAAGGAAATAAAAGTAAATAAATAAAAGATAAAATGGGTTGAAAATTCCTTTTGAGAGAATTGCATTTTGGTGGAGAAGAGAGTATAAGTAGATTGGATTAAAATAAAACTGACCTGTATAATTTGCATATTGTCATTATGTTTAAAAGAATATAAAGATTATATGTTATGTGTATTACACATACTTATTCATATGTGTATGTGTATATGCATGTATATATGTGTTTATGTGTGTTTATATATGTATGCATAGGTACACGTAAAATATAGCTGGTTATATAACTGTATTATCTAAAAGGGAGGTTTGCAAAAAAAGGCTCCAAAATATCTGATTCTGTCCCAGAACTTGCTTTTTTCCCTGATTGCTTTAGGTGTAAATATCAAATTCTGGAATAGGATAATACCCAGGAGGGAAAAGAAAGACAGCTTCCAAAATTATTTCATATTGTCAACAGAAGCTGTCATCAATGATGTAAAAATTCATATAGGTTTCATCAAGAAAAATTAAAGATATGAAACTTTAAGTAACAGCTCTTCTGATTTATTCAACTTAATGAAAAGAAGGGCAATCTGGCTCATTAAATTGGAAAGTGTTCTAATTTACTGTGGGGTTAATGACTGCTGTTTCAGGGAATTGAAAATCCTTTTTCCAAATTTTGTTCACTCTTGTTAGCTTATTCTGATTAGATAAATGACAAGGGAAAATGTATAGCAGCTTATCAAATCACTTGATTAAACTTGCAATGATACCAGCTCCTTCTACAACCCTTGATGCTATAGCCCCACTACTCAGATATGCTAAATGCGGTACTTCTTACTCCTGATTTATGCTCTCATGAGCTGTATCACTCAGGACAATCACACATTCATTCCGGCATGCAGATTCCAGCAAAGTTTCTGGAAACAACTGTCACAACAACAAATATTCTTCAACCTCCAAATTAAAAGTAGAAACATTTTATATCTTGTGCTCTACTGATAGTTTAAAATCTTGCATAGTAAACACTTCTGTCCATGAATTCTCTGGCTGTTCACAACATATGGCTGTGAGTCATTCCCATCTTCTTGCTTCATAGGCAGCATTCTACATGCTGGTAGCTACTTCCATGAGCTTCTGTGACTCCAAAATTGTCCTTAAGAAAAATAGCTGCTGGTCTAAAGTTTTCCTGTGTGTGTGTCAGTTTTCATCACATCGCACCATCATCCTCAAAGGAAAAGGGAGATCAAGTACATAAAAATTCCAGGGCAAAATAGTTTCAAAATCATACTCGCTACAGGCTGTACAGTGACCACCTCTCGGTCCCACTGCTAGACCTACTATTCTTTTCTCTAATCTTTGGCCATATTCTAAGTGTGTTCCACATTCAAGTCAATGCCTGAGTCCTAAGACATAGAAATAAGCAACTGCTCAATAGAAAAACAAAAACAAAACAAAAAACTCATGCCCAATTGTGGGGCAGACATCTACTGTAATTGTTCTCTGAAAGTTACAGCACTGAAAACTATAATTAGTGGAATCACTTCTAAAGAGATAAGGCTACCTGTTACATCTAAACAGGCTAGAATATTCATCTGGGTACTTGTTAAACTTTGCTTTATACATTGATATGTTATGGGTACCTATTGAGAACATGCCTTATGAATTCAAGTAACTGCTATTATATAATGTAGGTAGAAAACTTAAAAAAGTACTTGATGAGTTAATCTCTACTGAAAGGGCCAGTTTATTCATTCAGCAAGTGATCCCTGAGCATCCAGTGTGTGTCTGGACGTGTGGTAGATGCTGGGGATATGTTTGTGATACAACTTCAATGAAGGGCTCCATTTTCTTAAGGTATATTTCATTCAAAAAACAAGTGAATAAAAAATACTTTTCTGGAAGAATGAATAAGATGTTGCTATCTATAATTATTATAAATACCATGGCACAGGGCCTAATAGTTCAAAAGTGATTTCACATGTATAATTTAATATGCTCTTTACAAGAACCCTATAAAGCAGAAAGGTCATGCTCGTATATTCAGTTACCTCATGTTACAGAAGAAGAAACTGAGGCTTGCAGGTTTCCTTGCTATAGTTCACGGGGTGGCAAAGTACGGCCCACCATCTGCTTCAGTAAATAAAATTTTATTGGCACATGACCAGGACCTTTTGTTGAGATATTGCCTGCGACTGCTTCCCTCTACAACAGCACAGTTGAGTAGGTGTGTTGACGGAGACAATGTTGAAACTATTTGCTATCTGATACTTTACAGAGAATAAAACATCTATTGCTACAGAATATGCAGGCAAGAAGGGATAGAGTTGTCTTTTCACTTCAGGTTTTTTTTCTCACACACTGTAAAATTCAGGGATGCTCTATGGGGCAGGGCAAATTAGAATTGATTTCTGAGGGGTGAGAGAGAAGAAAATGTGCTTTGAACAATAATTTCATATTTGCAAACATATCTGCATTGCTTTCATGAGCGAGCCTACAGATGGCAATGCCCAACAATGCTCTTGATTAGCAATTCCTAAAATAGAAGGGAGAGGGAAAGAGACAAAGGGATACCCACCTCCTTGGATACAGGTGAGAATCTCCCAATTATGCTGGGAAGAAGAGACAGATGAGATTTTTTAATCAAAGAAAGACAAGTAAAAATACAATTCTAAAAGAGAGGTTTAGAAACCTGCCATACTAACCTCTACTAAGGATTGATTCTTGGTGCATTGCTTTCTTGGTTTTTTCATGTGTGAAGGATGATTAAAAATGATGACTCCAGATATCTACTTTTGAGAAGGCTCTAAAGGGTTATTTAACAGTTGACCATCTATAAACACCATATAGAAAATTTTCCCTAGAGGACTAACATGTTGTTTCAAAAATTAAACAGACAAAGCAAAAAAATCTAAAAAGTCACTGAAGAATAATAGCATCTATTTCAGAATAACTAGAAATTGATATCCAGGTTTCCATCCAGCCAAATCTAGCTGGTGGCAAGGCCAGCTACCACTGTTTGCTATGACAGTGACGAGCTGCATTTCTATGTTAAAAGTCTAAGCCATTAGGAAACAGGAGCCTAAGGACCACAGTATCAACCTCATATAAAAGCATAGTTACATGAAGTATTCCACAATTCTGTTTCTGACAGAAGTGTCAAGAATGAAAGAATAAATGACCCATAAGGCCAAATCCGCATGGACTAGGATAATACAATGGTGCATTTTCATGTTCCTGTAATAGTATACACTTACTCTTAGCCAAAAGGCCAAGAAGTGATCTTGTAATACTACAGAGTCAAAATATTACTTGAATTTCAACTCAGATGAAAGGAAACAACGCAAAATCCTACAGCCTTTCTTTTCTTTTCTTTTCTTTTTCTTTTCTTTTTTTTTTTCCAGAGTTTCACTCTTGTTGCCCAAGCTGGCGTGCAATGGCGTGATCTCTGCTCACTGCAACCTCTGCCTCCTGTATTCAAGAAATTCTCCTGCTTCAGCCTCCCGAGTAGCTGGGATTACAGGCGTGTGCCACCACGCCCAGCTAATTTTTTGTATTTTTAGTAGAAACAGGGCTTCACCATGTTAGCCAGGCTGGTCTCGAACTCCTGATCTCAGGTGATCCGCCCGCCTCAGCCTCCCAAAGTGCTAGGATTACAGGTGGGAGCCACTGCGCCCAGTCAATCCTAGAGCTTTTCTTCTGATCTGAATCTGCCAGTTCTGGAGATGATTTTATTCTGATATTTTAGTCACCCACGAATGCTAATTCTATCTTTTAAAACAAATCAGTTAAGAATTCCTCTTGAAAATTTTCATTCTTATTCCAAATTGACATGGCCTTAAATGTGTGAAAACATGGCCTTAAATGTGTGAACATTCCTGTGCATTTATTCTACCATTGGAAAGAGTTCATATGTAGTAAAGAAAAATCATTAGTCAAAAATATAGGACTAAACTTCAATTTATTTCCATTCATTCACTGACACATCTATTAATGACTATGTACTATAAGTAAGGTACTAAAATAGTCATAAGATGAAGCCAGAGAAAACTACAGAACTTTTTAAAATAATATTTTTTAAAAAGCAGTTTTTCCTTTTTCTTTCTTTTTTTTTGAAACAGGGTCTTGCTCTGTTGCCCAGGCTGGAGTATGGTGGTGTGATCATAGCTCACTGCAGCCTCAACCTCCTCAAGCTCAGGTGATCCTCCCACCTCAGCTTCCAAAGCAGCTGGGACTATAGGCACATGCCACTATGCCTGGCTCATTTTTGTATTTTTTCGTAGAGACAGGGTTTTACCATGTTTCCCAAGTTAAAAAGAAAAAGTAATTTTCAAAGACATCATTCCACTTTAAACCACTGGTAGAGGGTTTTGAAAGGACTCATACTGGTATTTGCTCTAGTTGAAATTAATCTTATGTATTATTAAGGTATGATTCTTCTAAGCGATTAATAAAAACATTTTAATGCACATATTGGATCCACAAATATATCTTAATAAAATCCAGCAATACCTGCAATGTAGAAATGAGAAGGTCTCTGTAAGTAACAAGTGGAGAGAATAGACTCTGCCCCTGTTTCCCGAGTCCCACTTTGTCTGCCTTTCCTGACTCAATGCCACAAACATAAGTAACACTAAATCCCTTTTTCCCCTTCTGCCACCTCCACGTTCGTCACTTCAGAAAAACAACCAAAGACAACAAATACATCAAAACCTGAGCTCTGTGAAAACATGAAAATCTAGAAAATGAGAGGTGCATTCAGCATGACTGAAATGTTTATATAATAAAAAGCTTATACTAACATTAAAACACTGCATTTAAAGCAACCTTCACACTTCTCTGAAAATGGAAAGCAAAGATTCTAGAAAACAACTCGGCATGGAAACCCTATTAGAATGTGGGAGGTGATCGGGCTTAAGGAGAGTTAGTGTTAAGCAGAGAATGGCACTTCTAAATTGTCGCTTTTTGGTGTTATAAACATTGCGAGGCCGCTGTGGCTCTCTTGTCAATCATGTGCGTGAGGCCCCCTCATTGCAGACTCCATTAAACAACAGAGGAAAACTGAATGCTTTCGGGAGACATAAGGTTCAACTCCACAAGTAATTATGATGTGCCTCCTATGCACAGACACCACATGATCAGCAAGACACTGTCCTGGGACATTGCCCAGGGTCAAGGGGCTTGGGTGGGTCGCTTTCCATCTTCCTCACAGTTCTGGGCTTGTGCGTTCCCTGCTGTTTAACTGTGGCTGTCACTCTATGTTCATGTCCAAAGTACTCAATCAAATCATGGAAGGTTCACTAGAAACTCTGATTCCTCACTCATGCCCTTTTAAACATTGCTAGTCTTCCTGTCACATACCCACGACATGGCAGTGGGGCTGGACAGGAAGAAAATAAGGAATGCATTGTTTGAAAAGAACTAAAGGGCAAAGCAGAGTAAGAGGCACAGCAAAGATAGAAACATTAAGGACTATCTTGGGGAAGTTGCCCCCTTCCAAGCTCAGAGACTTCAGTGAAATAGACTGACGTCTTTACATCTCAATTTCCTCACATGTAAAATTGAAAGTAAGAATCCCTACAGCAGACAGCACTGGATTCTGGTGTATGCAATAATAACAAAAGTTTTAGGCCGGGCACGGTGGCTCACGCCTGTAATCCCAGCACTTTCGGAAGCCAAGGTGGGCAGATCATGAGGTCAGGAGATAGAGACCATCCTGGCTAACACGGTGAAACCCCGTCTCTACTAAAAATACAAAAAATTAGCCAGGCATGTTGGCAGGCGCCTGTAGTCCCAGCTACTCAGGAGGCTGAGTAAAGAGAATGGCGTGAACCTGGGAGGTGGAACTTGCAGTGAGCTGAGATTGCACCACTGCACTCCAGCATGAGTGACAGAGCGAGACTCCATCTCAAAAAAAAAAAAAAAAAGGTTTTACTTCTTTTTTTCTGGTAACAGGAATATCGAGGGCAGGATGGTAAGGCAGACTCCTCAAATCATTTAGGACCTGGGTATTTCCAGTTCACTGTTTGGCCATCTTCAGGGTGTGATCCTTGACCTCATGATGAACAATAGCTGCTGGAGCTCCAGTAATCGTATCTAAGTTCTGGGCAACAGGAAAAATGGAAAGGTATACAACTTTCCTTGTACTGTAAGTCCCACAGTTATTCGGCTCACATGTCATTGCCCAACAACAAAATAAATGGCCACACCTAACTGCAAGGGAAGCTGGGATATATAACCTAGCTGCACAGCCATAGGTCCAGATATAAATTGGGATTCTGTTACTAAGGAAGAAGAAGAAAGTGTATATTGGAAGAGAACCTGGTCCCTCTACCACCTGCGTCTTCTTCTAAGATAGAAACACACTTAATTTGTAAGTGAGAGACTGGCATAATAGGGACATAGAGGAAAAATATTCTAATTACTAAGTAGCAAAGTAATTTTACTTGTCAATTCGACATTTCGTTAGGTATTTCAAATGACAGCATCCGAATATGTGGAATTTTACCACTTGCTCTCAACCCATTACCTTCTGCTCTATCAAAACATACATTCTCCATATTAACTGAAGCCCATTATGATTTGCACGAGAGAAAAGAAAAATTCCAAAGTTCAGCAAAGCTCAAGGAAAGACACTGATGAGGACCAATGAGATCAGAACAGAGACACTGCCTCGATCCTATTAGCCAAAGGGTTTGTAAAACTCAGTTCTTCTGTTGAGAGACCATCAATTCCTTGAGCACAGGCCTAGTGCTGGGCCCTCGAAGTGAGTGGGTGAATGAATGAATGAATGATGGTTAAAGCACTTTGTATGTACTCTTTTATTAATAAATAAATATATATTACATATATATAAAACAAATGTAGTTTATTCATCCTGAATATATGCCTGATCTGATATATGCTAAATACTTTATTAGATATATGCTAAATACTTTCATTATAAAATATGTATCTCTGATATGTATTAAATATCTACACTATTTGATTATAAAACATATATCTCTGGCATGTGTTAAATAGGTACTATATTTGATTAAAAAATACATATCTCTGGTACGTGTTAGACAGATATTCTGATTATAAAATACATATCTCTGGTATGTGCTAAACAGATACCCTATTTGATTATAAAATACATATCTCTAGTATGTGTTAGATATCTACTCTATTTAATTATAAGATATATATCTCTGGAATGTGTTAAATAGGTATAATATTTGATTAAAAGATACATATCTCTAGTACGTGTTAGATAACTCTGATTATAAAATACATATCTCTGATATATGTGCTAAACAGATACTCTATTTGATTAGAAAATATATATCTCTGGTATGTGTTAAATAGCTATTCCATTTGATTATAAGATGCATATTTCTGGTATGTGTTAAATAGATACTGCATTTGATTATAAAATGCATATCTCTGGTATGTGCTAAACAGATACTCTATTTGATTAGAAAACACATATATCTGGTGTCTGTAAAATAGCTATTGTATTAATTATAAAATGCATGTTTCCATCATATGTTAAATAAACACGTTAAACCAAATACTACATTTGGTTATAAAATACATATCTGTGACATGTGTGAAACAGACACCATATTTGAGAATAAAATGCTCACATTGAACCTGTGTCCATGCGATGGGGGAGCTGCCTCGGATAGAATGGTGAATACTCAAAACAAACTCTGTGTAGATCACAGAAGGAAGCTGGGTCACACTCAGCGCAGACTTTAGGTGCATGCCCATGTCTAAATTTCCCTAAAAGAACTGGCATCCTGTCTTAAGTGCCAGCTCCAAGTGAGGAGCACTCTCCTCAAACAAAACGGGTTTTGGCCTTGCAGTGATCAATGTGTCTGGGTAAGTAGAGACCCCTGGAAGGGAGTGGGTCGTCCCCTAGCAGAGGGGCTGAGGGCAGGCTGGAAGGAACCCATGCTGCATTGTCTGGGGGAGGATAAGGTGTGGAGCCCTGAAGCCTTTTCTCACCCTGATGGTGGTACAACTCTGCTTAGAAGGGGCTGTGAGTAGCACTTTACTATGTGGGGAAAAAAATCATTCACTGCTAATAACAACAGCAACAACAGAACATATATATATACACACACACACATATATATGATGAAAATAAGAGCATCACAGTCAATCATTCCCATTCATGAGATCTTGATGATAAGTTATCACTGGCCCTGTATTTTTTTTCCTCTTAAAGAGAAACAAAGCTATTTATGAGTAAAAAAACATATAAACTGATTTGAAGCCACTAGAATAATTATAAAATTGGATGTTTCAAAAGAAACATATTAATATGGGGAAGAAGGTAATTCCTCAGTTATAACAAGCTTACCTGCCCTTTGTATTCCACTGGCTTCAGTCCTGCATAAATGGGCACAAAACTGCTGGCTAGGAGGACCTAGATGGATAAAATAAAGAAGCAGCTCATGACTACAGGCATGAACATTCAGACAATACAGTTGATGTAGTACTGACTAGCAAAATCTCAATAAATAAGCCCCACAGACTTCAAGTGCAGCACTGCACATAATTACGTAAAAGATAACACTTTTAATAACAGAAAAGACTCTAAACAGATAGGTACAAGTTGACACACTCAGAATCAATCAACTTCACCTGGGTAAAAATCAGTATTTTTTTTTTTTTTTATAGTAGACACACAAGTTATTATAAACCAAAATTTAAGGTAAGTCTAAGTTCCTGACTATGTAAAGGTTACAGAGAAAGTATTTGTAATGTTCTATCATATACTGTAAAAATCATGTTACAGTTGCACTCCTACTTTCTGGAGGAACAAAGCCCTCTGATTATGACAGGAGAGGTTAGTCCACAGCTCAGAGATGTTCTCATTTATGTCACCAGGATTTGTAAAGGGAATGACATATTTTATGTTCCAATGACGTGGTCAGGATATGTAATGGAACCCTGGCAAGCAGTGACATCAATTATGCTTTATCTCCCATTTAAAGAGTTGAAAAAGATTGTCATTTAGGCAATTACCATTCCATACATCATAAGAAGTTGGGCTCTGATAGCTTTTCTGAAATGTAAATGTTGTATTTTGCTGTGTAGTTTCCAAATCACTAGTGTTCTATTTGAAAACATACAGCATTGGATACTGAATATTTTTTAAGCTATAATCTTTCAACTGATAAGTGAAAGACTCTGGCTGTTTGTTGTCAAAGATTTCATGAGACTTTTTTTTCAACATACATTATTCAGAGATGGATTATGGCTCAAATGCTGACTTGCAGATCATCCATTTACAATTATTTAGAACTCAAAAGGCATTTCCTCTAAAAATCAATGTTATAGGTATGGTTTCTGGGTCATCTCTCAAAAGCCTATTTATTCTGAACTGCAACTAAATTACAGATTCAGTCAGCAGCGTAACAATTTCCATAGGAAAATCCTCTTTTGAGCTGCGACCTGACACAGCTGGAACCTACTCTTGCCATTTTTATTTCTGCACCATGTACAGGGAACTTCCATAGCTTTCTTATGCAGTGGTTCTTCCTTGGACATGTCTCCTGTTTCCTCATTACCAAAAACCCCACTGAAAGGACAGGGACTTGTGTCTCTCCTGGTATGTCCAGCCCTTGGCAGAGCTCATACTCAACAAACATCTGTTGGGTATTTCTCTCCCTTCTCTGTGATGTGAATGGACCCAACACTCCTCCACCTACCTCAACAGTGGGACTAAAGAAGGTTGCCCAGTGCTGTTGGTGGCATGCTGGTTGCAAAGGCACAGGCCTGGTTGTAACAGCTCCTACAGCAACAGGCTCCTGACAAATGCCCAAAGAAGCTTTTGGGGCCTCAGGTTTCAGCAGTGGCAAATTCAAGGATAACAGCACAACACAGGGACTCCAGCAGGAAAGAAGGTAAGAAATAGCCATGTGTGAAAGGGTTCTGTTGCACCATGCTGGCACTAGGTGCTAGAACCAGCTATATAATTTCTGGGTCCTGTCCAAAATAAAATAAATGCAGGGCCCCTTGTTCATAAAGTATGGAGAATACTGCGATGTTGGCAGCAGAGCATTAAACCAACGGTGAGGCCCTTTGGATGGTGGAGCCACGTGCAAATGCACAGGTCATACACTCATGAAGTAGACTTTGCCTCAAATATACTGTCTAATTTAATTATTTCTTGGCCCTGTCTCAAAAAGATAAAGTTGCTCAAAGATTTCTCTGCTAATACATGGTTGAGACTGCCCCCGGAACCAATTTATTTTAATATAAAATGTATTATTTTTACCAGAGCCAACATAAACATGTCAGATTTCTCACAATGAGTCTTTTTTTCATCTTTTGGTCAATTTTATACACATCTATCTCAATCGCTTGTTTATTGAAATAGTGAAAGCACGCTAGTTTGCAGCACTGTTTCTCAAAGGAAAGCAGGCACTTCTATTTATTTTTTATGTGCTTGTTTATTTATTTATTACAAGGCATAATAATAACCTCACACAAGGTCTGTCAACCTTCTACAAAATGTCATTGCAGACATGCCCGCACCACGACATTCTTCTCAAAATCTCAACTTTAAATGGCCCACATAATGCAATACTGTGACATTACAGCAATCATGTCTCTTTCACAAAGAGGCAAAGCAGGAGTGAGTAGCATCTTGGGTGATTTGGTGAAGATCACTTAATAAATCAATAGGAGAGAGAGGACAGAAAGCAGGCACCTTCAACTCCAACCCTCTCAGCCCACTGGTAGCAATGACATCATTGGCTCCAGAGAAAGGTTGCTTATGGTTAAGGTAACTGCATTCACCCTAACTAAACTCAGGCTTATCAGCAATTGGCTACACTTTTAAAAATATAATCACAGACCCTAGGTATGTTTTGCAAGCACAACGTAGCTATTTAATGAAGTTATTCAGCAAATGCAACACCACAAAGCAATAACTAGAGCAATTTGTGGATAGCACACATATTGTGAAATTACAGTACTTAGAGGTCTTTAAAGAACCAAAAACACTCCATAAATATAATGATTTATTTCATTATTCTGCAGAGAGACACATGAACTGCAAAAAAATCACTAACCTTAGAATTATGGTTTTTTTTTTTCTTTTCCCCCGTGTCAAAGTAAAATGTACAGTTCACAAGTTAATGCTTGGAACTATTTTGAGATATTTTGATGAAAAATGCTATCCAATTACTTTCCTACAGATAATAACAGTAAGAATCCTCCTGAATGATATGAAAAGTGCAGTGAACTGGAAAATACTTGTCACTCCTCCAAATCAATGTATTTGTTTTTGTCATAGCTGACTCTCCCTTTATATGGACTGATGATTTGTATATCAAACCAAGTTTAGTGGGGAAATTAGCTTTAGATAGTTAAGAGCTAAGTAGCTTTTCTTATTTGTAGTCAGCTTACTGCAATTTTATTGCAGGCAAACAGGATTTCCTAAGAAAGGAGATAAACACTGACATTCTAAGGTCATATAATAAAATATTATGCCTAAACATATGCTTTTAGTATATTTCACCTCACAATATTCCCAGCGGAATTCACCTCGCCAATGAATCTCAACACGTCTACAGCACTTGTTCTCAGCTGGGGGTGATTTTACCCCCTAGGGACGTTTATCAATGTGTCTGTCATAACCTGGGGTAGAGGATGGGGTGGGGGGTGGTGTCCTGCTGGCATCTACTGAACAGAGACCAGGGATGCTGCTCAAATTCCTACAAAGGATAGACAGCTGTCACAAGAAATAACTATCTGGGGAATAATCTGGGTCCCTACTGCCAGGAGTGCAGTGTTTGTGGCTGAGAACGCTGATGTGGAAAGCAGAGGTGTAATTTTCACACCCTATCACTTGGTATAGCACTTTAAATGTTGGACATATGTGAAACCACTGATTTGTGTTTTTACTAAATACACAATGATAAAAATGAGAGCTAGTGTCTTCCTATAGCAACAGTATAAAACACTGTCAGGTGCACATTCCCGACACGTTCTGATTGACTCTCTTCATTTTGCATTTTATATTCAAGAGGTGTTTAGAAAATTATGTGGCCTAGCTTCCTTAGGGATTAAATTCTCAACAAGTTTCATTTACGCCTAAAGTTTACTGTGGACTTTAATGAGAATCTAACTGTTTATACAGAACCTGCTGGTGTAGTTGAAATTCAAAGACAGATTCAAATTTATCTTCCTCAGTTTTTCCAAGATAATGACCAATCTCAAATTCAGTTCTTATTTCACCTTCACAAGGCTAAATGTGAGAGGATCTTGTTAAGAGCATTCTCACACATGTGAAGAAATTCAGGACATCACTGCAATAGAGACAGGGCAGAATTTTCTCAAGATGGCCAGGGACACTACTGTGCAGGAAAGGCTTCCTGGGTAGCTCTATCCTACAGCATTCACACATGTCAAAAGACCCTTTTGGAAAACACTTGTGTATCAGTCTTAAACATGAAGAATTCAATGATTCGTACCAATTCAGGGAAGCAGTGGAACTCCACCACGCCACTGCACTGTTAATTTTTTTTTACACATCATTTTAGCTCAGCCATGGAGGTTGCATATGACTTTCTTTTAACCTAGGGGCTCACCTCCCTAGTTATGCTTTGCTGAAGGCTAACATTAAAATGTGTTTGGATTTCCTAGTTGCATGCATGCTTCTAAAGAAAAACAGCCCACAACAAAATCTGGAACTCGAAATGAATGAGTTGGTATGCAAAATGCGCACACTTGACACTCGGGGGATACTGTGTAGAGCGGCACACCAGCAAAGGAATCAGGAAGGAATCATGCTAAATAATGAACAGTATGAAGAGATGGATGTCTGGAGAGTGGAGGCACTTGAAGGCGACCATGCACATCTGGTATGTACTTAAGAGTTGATGAAATACTTTCACACATACTTCATTTGACCTTGTTCTGAAGGTATCCATCTTAAAGATGAAGAAACCAAGGCTCTAAGAAGTTGAGACTCGCCAAAGGTCCCAGAGCCCACCAACAACAGGGTTAGGTGGATGTGTACTACCCCTCCATGACTCTTTTCCATCCCCTAAATTATCTGCATTTGCAGGAACTGATCTCATCTTGGTTTTGATCTGCTGGTGACCCACAGACATAAAGGGTCATCCTTGGAGGGAATATTCTTCTGGGTGTGGCACCCGGAAATCAATCTCTCAGATGGGAAATAAAGATATGATTTTGGAGGGGGGCCTCCTGGGGGCTCTGGTTAACTCTATAAAGGGGTCTCCCCTCTGTAGGCTGCCTTCAAGTAGTTGAGCAGCAGACATCATCTGTGTTTCCCTTTGTTGGTATAGTCACTATAAGGGAGGAGCGGAATGGTTGACACCAATAAATTCTGAACAAAGGAATGCCTTAAAGCCTGCATCTGTCTTATAACGGTTTATAAAGTAGAAAAGACTGAGTTAAATCCTCATGAACATAAGATTCAAAATTCTGTGGAAATTCAACCCTAAATAAAATGAAGAGTTGGACCACACAGTCTGCAAGGGTTCCAAGAAAACAATCAACTAGCATTGCAGCTATCAAACGAGTGATTTTCCATGCCACTAAAGGTGAAGCTGATTAAGATAAATTAAGTATGAATTATCACACAAAATTATTTATTTTAAAAAAGAAGGCTTATGATGATGAGCTGTAAAATCAAATGCCTAAAGGTGGCAAGAACTCAGTAACAACCATTTCCTGAAGTATTGCAGATATCAGTTAGCACATTGTTCATGAAGACAGGTGATAAGTAAGGGGTTAAAGAATAACACACTGATAAGAAAAAGTAAGTCCTATTCAGCCTGAAGAAAAGAAAGCTGTGATTGAACATGGCTTTAAAATTTCATGACAGATTCAGAGAAGGGCGCTGAGCAGGGGTGTGTATGGGTTATTATGTTATTTGTTCATTATTTATGAAATATTGGCTCCATTCAGCATGCATAAAGGGCTTTACCATTTAAAACACACTTTCACATGCTTTATCTTATTTATTCTGCACAGTAACACTGGTTAGTATTACTGTGCGAATTATTCCATTTCAGAGATGAGAAAACTGAGACTCAAAAATAATCAGTCCAAGAGGACAACGTCAGGAAACGACAGGCCTAGACATGATCACCAGGACACTCATAAAACAAGTAACCATCTTTGAGGAGATTCAAAAAGACCTCAAAATACACACACACACACACACACACACACACACACACACAGACTCTCTCTCTCTCTCTCACACACACACACACACACACACACATTCTAAGCTACAGGTTTCTAGTTGGATTTTCAGGTATGTAGGCACGCTGTCTGTAACAAACAGCATCAGTCAGCTAGTGGATAATGAAAAACTAGGCATTTTCTTAAAAAATTCAACTATTAAGTAGCAAAACAAATGAGTTAATGATAAAAATAGACAGAAAATACAACATGGAGCAAAGTTTAAAGGAGGTGAAAATCATCAGTGTTTAGTATTTCATGCTCTCCCATGCTCTTTTCTCTAACTTGAGTTTTAATCAACCTCTCTCTTTCTCCCTGTCTCCCATCCCCTCCATCTACAGAATATCCTGATACTGGGAAGTAGACTTGTATTAGTTCATTTTCATGCTGCTGATGAAGACATACCCAATACTGGGTAAATTATAAAGAAAAAGAGGTTTAATGGCCTTACAATTCCATGTGGCTGGGGAGGCCTCACAATCATGGTGGAAGGTGAAAGGCATGTCTTACATGGCAGCAGGCAGGAGAGAGAATGAGAGAGAAGCAAAAGCAGAAACCCCTTATTAAACCATCAGATGTCGTGAGACTTACTCACTACCAGGAGAACAGTATGGGATGGGGAAAACCATCCCCATAATTCAATTATCTTCCACTGGGTCCCTCCCACAATACATATGAATGATGGGAACTACAATTCAAGGTGAGATTTGGGTGGGGACAGAGACAAACCATATCAAGACCCCAGGCCGTGTGTTCAGAGCCAGGTGTACCAAGCCCTGGGAGACCTGCAGCTACCCATCATTGAGCTGCTTCAACGCATGGCTTCAGAGCCTCTTGTCTCCACCTAAAGGGAGTGGGGTGACCTTCAGGCAGCCTCCCCAACCCCAACCAAAAAGGTCAGAAGCACCATCCTCCCATGGCACCGCCTCAGACAACATTCTCCCACCATCCTCTTCTTTCACCGGAACATATATACTTGATCATGTCCCCACCTGGCAGGGGGGTTACTTTACTTCCTCTTCACGCTTATTCCTTTGCTACATCATCCCTAGTCTTCCCGCACTCTCACTCTTTTCTGCTAAATTCTTCCTGAGTATTCCAGGCATAGGTTTCACAGTTTAACAGTCACCATCTGCCATCAAGGAACTATTCATCCTTCCTTCTTTTTAATTCTGAAAAAGGTTAAAACATCCTCCTAAACACGTAGAATGTTTCTTGTAGAACCCAGAATAAATGTCAATTATTCGATATTCTCCTTACAAGTATTACACATTTGTGTCAACAATTTATCTTCTGTTCAATGAACTCAAGTAATTACACGAATTCTCTGAATAGTTATTATCCAAAACAAAGGAACTAGAAAAACATCATGTTTTCTTAACAGCAACAGTTTGCTATTGCTGTTATAACAAATTACTACAAATGTAACTGCTTCAAACAAGACACATGTATTGTCATACAGTCTGAGGGTCCAAAGTCTGGTATGGGTCTCACTGGGAAAATCCAGGTGTCAGCAGGACTGTGTCTGTTTCTGGAGGCTCTGGTGGAGAATGTGTCTCCTTGCTCATTCAGGTGGTAGGCTCATTCAGATGCCCCCTTTTCTTTGCTGGCTGACAGTGGGGAGCTGCTTTCCTAGAAGTCTCTGTGCTCCCCTGGCATGTGGCTCTTACATCTCCAAAGCAGCCATGGTACACAGAATCCAGGAAACATGTCCATTTTTCAAGATTCCGGTACTTAGTTTGGGTCCACTTGGATAATATGGGATCATCCTTCTATCTCCAACCTTAAACTTAATTACATCTACAGAATCCCTTTTGACAGGTAAGGTTACATCTGGACAGGTTCTGGGGATTAGGGTAAGGGCAGCTTTGGGTGTCATTCTTCTGTCTGCCACATAAAAGAGATGGATAGGGAGGATGAGCATTTTATCCAGCGTGGAGTACAGTTAGGTAAGAATGCTAGACGCGTGGACCACAGTCACAGCTGGGCCCCAGCCAGCTATGTGATTTTGCCCGGGTCATGGAGTACGGAGGACCCAGCTTCTTTCTTTTCTTTTGTTTTAAATCAAGCCAGTGTAACAGATACAACCTTGGTTCATATCCATTCATTTCACACACGTTACAGAGTGCCTACACAATGGCTGGCAGTGTGGCAGGTACTGGGCTGTAGCAGTGAGCAAACCAGAGAAAGCCCTGCCTCTTGGAGCTTACATTCTGGTGAAGGAGGATGGACAATAAAAGCTAAACAGGACAGCAGTAAAGAGGTAGCATGCTAAAGAGTGATATGTAAATCAGGAGGGATGTAGGGAGATCAGGGGCTGAGAGTTCTGTCATTGTAGACACAGAAGCCAGGGATGGACTCCATGAGAAAGAGAGAGCTGGGGGCAGAATCCCTCTCATTTTATGTCACAAGAGCACATAGTCTGTTCCTAGATAAACACGAAGATGCATGTCTGCCCACCGCAAGCCTTATCTGTCTGTATTGGACATTGATGACTTAGGACCACTTAGCATGGGTTGCCCAGCTCTTCCCTTACACTGTCAAATCTACATAATATTGTAATGAGATTACAGAATAATGTCTTCTTATAGGATAGAAAGACTCTTAACTTGTAAGTGACAGACTGACATAATAGGGATATTGAGGAAAAATATTCTAACCTATTAAGTGGCCAAGCAATTTTACTTGTCAATTCAACATTTCATTAAGTATTTCAAATGACAGCATCCAAATATATGGAATTTTACCACTTACTCTCAACCCATTACCTTCCACTGTATGAAAACATACATTCTCCCTATTACCTGAGGCTTGTTATGATTTGCACTAGAGGGAAAAACAAGAAAAAATTCCAAAAGAAATACACTCTTTCCACCCTACAAATATTCAGTGTATTACCACAGCAGGCACATTGGTATTTGGAAATCAATCAGCTGAAGTATTTCCCAGAGATAATGAATTCTCAACCAACCAACTTTCAAATGTGTTTGGACAGAAAGACATCAGAACAAAATGGAAGAAACAAAATGGAATATTAGATTGAAAAGTTAAGAGACCTGGGTACCAGAATTGGCTCCCACTGCCACGCAGGATAATCTTGGGTACCTTGGTACATACATCACATAAAATCTTTTCATTCACTTCTCTATTAAAAACATAAAAGGGATCAGGTGCGGTGGCTCACGCCTGTAATTCTAGCACTTTGCGGGGCCCAGGCGGGCAGATCATTTGAGGTCAGTAGTTCAAGACTGGCCTGGCCAACACGGTGAAACCCTGTCTCTACTAAAAATACAAAAAGTAGGTGGACGTGGTGGTACATGCCTGTAATCCTAGCTACTCAGGAGGCTGAGGCAGGAGAATTGCTTGAACCTAGGAGACAGAGGTTGCAATGAGCCAAGATTGCACCACTGCACTCCAGCATGGGCAACAGAGCGAGACCCCATCTCAAAACAAAAACAAAAACAAAAACATAAAAGGATCACAATAACACCTATCCTACCTGATTTACAGAAGGACTTGAAGGACTGAATAAGAGAGTACATGTTAAAAACCCTACATACACTCCAAAGTATTAGCCACATAGATTTCGGGAATTATTATTGCTACTAAATTGCATCGGCGACTTGCTTCACATAATCAATGTGAGATCTGAACATTGCAGGAAGACACTGAACAAGTACAGGGAGCTTTTGGATCACAGTGCATCATGAGGCGGCCTCAGGAGGGATCCTGGTGAATACTTTCATCAAACACGTAATTTACTGAGCACTCAACCATCTATCAGGCCTGATAAGAGACACAGGATCTAAAGACCATGGTAATACTCATTACTTTTATATAAAGTATTGAAATCAGCACTTGCTGATTTCTTCAAATAGGAAACATGGCTTTATTACCTTAATGAGGTCCTCCCTGGAGGAAAAAGTGGAGACTAAGTGATTTTCTCTGGTTCTGGTGTTGGTGATGGATACATGCAGTCGGTTCTGGGCCAGCTCGTGAGCATTGGGAGGAAGAATCGACTCCATTCCACTTCTAAAGAAAAAGCAATCTGCATCATTCACCTTTAATTATTGAACACCCTGTAAATATTTTACAAGAGAGAATGCTGAGCTTGCCACTGTTTGTACAGAGAGTCGTCAACATTCTGTCTCCATGTACTTTTGGGCAAAATGTACTCTGTATACCTTAGTTGGGCCATGAAGTCATAACCGGGTGTTACTGCCCCAAAAGACTGCCTTCTGATTTCTTCGGCAAACTTGTAGGTACATTGGTTACATTCCTAAAAAAAAGAAAATTAAGAAGTGAACCTATGTATCATTATTAAAGGTGTGCAAATTCCCCACCTGGCCGGGGCCTCACCCACCACTCTCAGGCCCTTTGCAAGGTATACACTCTCAAAATCCTAACCTTTTTTGTTTTTTCCTTTGTAAAGCACCTTAAATGGCATTTGCCCCATCTGAAAAATCCTTGAAGGCTCAATCTGAATTTTAATTGAGCACATTCTTCAAAAGGTTTCCTCAGCGCAATTAACCTTCTCTCCCACACCTGTTTTGTGGTCTCAGCAGCAGTTTGATTTTTTTTTTTTTTATACTTTAAGTTCTAGGGTACATGTGCATAGTGTGCAGGTTTGTTACATATGTATACTTGTGCCATGTTGGTGTGCTGCACCCATCAACTCGTCAACACCCATCAATTCATCATTTATATCAGGTATAACTCCCAATGCAATCCCTCCCCCCTCCCCCCTCCCCATGATAGGCCCTGGTGTGTGATGTTCCCCTTCCCGAGTCCAAGTGATCTCATTGTTCAGTTCCCACCTATGAGTGAGAACATGCTGTGTTTGGTTTTCTTCAGCAGCAGTTTGATTACAACCCTGCAATAAAGCTGATTACAAATGACAGCACCAGTGACAGAAATAGGAGTGGTGACATCTATGGTTTGCACAGACTGAACCAGTCTTCGGAGATTCATCTTGGGCACTGGTATTTTATAAAGTCTTTCAGCGATGCTCTGTCTACCCTGGACTGGGATCCACAGAGGTGACACTGTCAGTTCATCTTCACATCACCCTGCAAGGTGGGTATAACCATCCCACTTGACAGATAAGAAAACGGAGGATTGGAGAGTTCAAGTACCTATCCCAATATCTCACTAAAAATGAGTCTCAGAGCCAGGATTTACACCCAAGTCTCTTTTGTATTAAATAATGAATTAATTTGGCAACTAACTGGACACCACATACTTGGCTAGGCACTGGGACTTGGACAGGACAAGATACAAAGAAACTGTCCTCATGAGATTCATAAGTGCCTCCAAGAGCAGGTGACAGAGGGCTATGAGAGCCCCCACGAGGGTGTGTTTGGCTCTCATTTAGTGCAAAAAATAAATAATAACAGGTAAACTAATTTGAGAATATGAGGACATCAAGTCTCAAATTCAGGTAAATTATTCAATGTCTTAACATTGCAGAATTTCAGTTAAGTGGCTAGATTATTGCAGTGGTCTCTCCTCTCCCCACAAAGATATCCACATTCTAGTCCCTGGAACCTGTGACTAGGAGACCTTTGTTAAAAGGGACTGTGTAGAGCCAATTAAGGACCTTGAGATGAGGAGATAATCCTGGATGACATGGGTAGGACCAGTGTCATCGAAAGGGTTCTTGTAAGGGAAGGAGGGAGGTAGGAGAGGTAGAGTTGGAGAGATTTGAAGATGCTGTGCTTATGGCTTTAGAAATCAAGGAAGGGGTCAGGAGCCAAGGAGTCTGGGCACCCTCCAGAAACTGGAAAAGGTAAGGAAATGGATTCTCCCCTGGAGCCTCTGGAGAGAGTGAGCAAGGACATTTTGATTTTAGCTCAGTGAGACCCTTTTAGACTTAAGACCTCCAGAGTTGGAAGATGATAAACACATGCTGTTTTAAGCCACTAAGTTGAAGGTCCTTTGTCAAAGCAGCAACAGGAAATGAATATGGTGTGTGTCAACCTCCAACCTCATGGGTTGCCAAAGGTTTCCCTCCAATTTGACAACCAGGCTGGGACTTAAACATAAACAGGAGTTGGGCAGGGGATGAAGGTGAAAGCAGAGGATAGTAAAAACAACAGCAAGAACAACTCTGAGACGGGCACAGAGCTGAAATGCATCCCTATGGCGAGCCATAAGTAGGGCTAAGTCACATGGGGCCTTGTGATACAAGCTGAGAAACGTGGGTCACATTATCCTAAGTCAACAGACAGCCTCTGCCCCGGGGGTAATGAGGTGATCAGATATACCTTTGGGTGACATCACTCTAAGTGCTATGAGGTAGGTGGATTGTAGGGAGCTTGAACGGATATAGGCTGCAGGAAGCTCCTGGGTGAGAAATGGGGGTAGCCCCACCAAATGTATGTTCATTCTACTGAGCTAGACTACCCATCTGGCCTATTTCTTTGTACTAATTTTAGTTATATTCAATACTCTCCATAGCACGGACCAGACTGTAAACTTATTAAAGATGGACCTATTCATCTTTGAGTTCCCCACTGAGTCTAGCACCATGGCTTCCTCGGTAATTGTGAGGGCAGAGGAAAGACTTGCAGCATTGAGCTCTTCCACATCAACGTCTAAATTTGCCTACCACTTAAAACATGCCCTGTATCAGGTGCTCCTCTTAATTATTCATGCATAAGCTCCGAACAAGATTAATTACACACGTATTTGTTACAACAGTAAAAAGCTTGAGGAACTTACATCATCAGCAAGAACCAAGCGAACACGAATCTGAGTAGGTAGAAACATTTGCTAAAAAACACTCAAGGCTATCCTACAGGTGGATTATTTCAGATGCTAAATATAAAGGAACTAAAATAACCTTAAGTCAAAGGGTTACTTTGGCTGAAAAATTATTTTGAAGAAGAACAAATGAGGATGCCCTAAGGAAACTAAGAAAATTATTTTCTACCTTCCCATGGGAGCACCAGATAAAGACATCTTTTCATCATACCAGCACTATCAGACAACACAACCCAGTCTCTCATTTAGTGCAAAAAATAAATAACAACAGGTAAACTAATCTGAGAAGATGATGGCATCAACTCTCCAATTCAGGTAAATCATTCAATGTCTTAACATGGCAGAATTTCAGTTAAGTATAAGTGGCTGTACTATTGCAGTATTTCCAAATCAGGTTAATTCTAAATCATATAATACATTTTTTAATTTGCTGAGAATTGGAAACCAAGTCTACATAACTCCAAAGCTTAGGATTTGCCACAGCTCAAGAAAAGACTGCAGTAAAAAGGAAGAAGCAACACCCTGAGAGTCCTCTGCTTCAAAAATGAAACACAGTTATGGGAAGGAGGTAGCTTGTAATTCAAAGCATATGAATCTGCTAGTTTAGGGGGAATTACCCCACCTCATTTATACCTTGCGTGGCTTACGGTTCTCATCCTGTTTAATCTCTGCAGTTTTTAAATCAGTTTTCTAGTTCCCTGTAAATCAACCATATAAAGACAGGAAGATAAGTGGATTTCTGAATGATTGGCCTCAAATCTAGCTTCCCTTTGATAAGCAGCTCACAAAAGATCTGAAATGAGATTTTGATGATTAAAATTGCATAGTTTTAGAATTTTAAATGTGACTGAAATTCATTCTTGGGCATGAGGGTGTTAAATTATTATTTCATTATTGTTCAAAGCTGCTAAAGTATGTAATGATTAACAAATATAATATCCTCCAACTACAGAATTCAGCTCTCACAGTCAGCAAATGATTGATCACTGTCTGGATAGCAGAAAACAGATTTTTAAAACATAGATTGCATTAAATAAAATACTGAACAAAGACTTATTTGTATTACTTCTGGATAAATTGCTTGGAACTCACCGCTTCCTCTTACTGTGGGAATTAAAAAAGAATTAAATTCCTATACCATTCCACTTAATAGAAACTGCATGCCCACATTTTAATTTATATATCTATTTCTATGTAGCAGTGAGTAGAGACTTGTTGCCCACACGTTCAAGGCCTTGAAAACAGGCCCCATGCTCTTCTCATCATAGAAAGAAGAAATATCCTTTGCTTGAAAGGAACAGAGCTGGAATCTTAAGAATAAAAACTCAAGAGTAATATGTCATTTTATTTCCTTATTTCACTATCACCCAAAATAATCTTTCCCACAACCAGAGCACAGATCCCTAATAATTACATCTTAAAACAAAAGACCTAATCCTTTCTGTTTCCAAGCAAAGGGTTAACTTAGTAGAGTCAATGCTCATGTTTGCCTTTGGGTCTTAATTTCTTGATGAGCAACACAGTCTAAGTTACTACTTAATTACCTCTATTTTTTCTGGTGCAGTTAGCAGAACAGAAGCAACCAAAGATCCCGCAGACGCCCCAGCGAAAGCTTTGACATCCTTCAGAAGTTTTTTGCCATGTCTGCAAAGTGCAGATGCTGCCCCCAAGTGGTAAATGCCCAGAAATCCACACGCTGCAAATGACAGGTTGATGTGCTTCATTCTAGCTGCAGCACTGGCAATACAAAATGCAAAAATGCTGTAAGTTGGAATAGTTTATCCCACGTACTGTGTAGTCTTATGTTGATCATCGTTCCAAGGCTTTCTTCTAACATCATTCTCTGTTTTAAGCACAGTGGTTTCAATGAATTCTAATTAAACACAAGAATATTTCAAGGAAATCTTTTCTTTCCCTCCTCACCTTGACCCAAGTCTTATACATTAAAAACAAAAACAAACAAAAAAAACCCCAACATTCCACATTTATTCGGTACATAGATTATGCAATCTACGATTTAATTACTTGGCAAGAAACAGATGTATACATTCCAATTGGCAAGGGCATTTGGTCTTTTCTCTTGACCCTTTGAAACGTTTTGCAGGGTGGGGGCGGCACTACCATTATGAAACAGAAAATTATTAGAGACCGTATCAAATTCCAAATGAACAATACATTTGTTCTTGGTAAGTGTATCAGAAAATTTCAAATATAGTTCCCTACTCCCCTTCCCCATTTCTATTATGAGCACCCATATTTTTATGAACGCCAATACAATCACTCAGTAACGCAATAAGCAATCACTCAACAATGCAATACATTTCTTTGCCAAGTATCTCAAGACTAACTGAGGTCATGACTGGCGAAGGCAATTTAAGGCTCCATGAAATGTCAGCCACGCCACTTTATACTTGGAACACATCTAAATAGAAAATTATACGTTTTCCTATGCCTCAGTGCGCACTACTTGCCCACGTGAATGAAACTGTGCCTCCACAAGGCTGTCCATTCTGAAGGCCTCAGGGTTTCCTTGGGGGCCCAAGGGCCCCATTCAGGGACCCCAAGATGAGGCACATTGCAGGGCCTCGAATTTAGGGACCTAAGACCGCCTGTTCCTGATGCACCCGGCCAGGCCCTGTGAGGGCAGGAGGCTCGGCCGCCGCAGGTTGCGCTGGCGTCCGCGTAGACTGAATCCCAGTCAACGATCCCGGGGCGAGCCCCAGTTTTGATTCCACTTCTGCAAATGGGGATGGGAAGAGGTTTGGGTGCTCAGCATTCAGGCGGCCAGGCCCAGCCAGCACAGGCACAGTGCCCTCCGACGGCTTGGAGGCCGGCGGAGCCGGGGTGGTACCCGCATCAGTCCCGCAGGAGCACACCCTTGCTGGGCCCCAGGGCTCCGTACCAATGCAGCCCCGGGACACTCCCGTGTTGAACGAGTCCCTTTAAGCAGATGGCGGGGCCCGACCGTCATTCAACGCCCTTCCGCCAACAAGGCAGAGCTACGCTCTACGCAACCCGGCCCATGAAAGTCCTGCGGCAGGAGTCGGTACCGCCTCCCGCGCAGGCATGTGACGTCATCGCGCCGACGCAGGCGTCCGCTCGGCCCCGCCTGCTCTATTTAAACTTCTGGATTCAAGATGGCCGCTAGACCGGAGCGTGCTCTCGCGCAGGTAAGACTTACTCGTTTAGCGTCATGTTATCTTCGAGTATCTAGAGAGACATTTTAACCCACACCCTAGAGAGGCGTTGTAATCCCTGCGTATCTTTTAACGCTACTTGGCCTTCACCTGCGAACCTACTGTTCTTTAATAATCCTCATTTTCTGTGCCCGGGAAGTGCCTTCCCCTCTTCGCGTCTGTTTTCCGGAAGTGGTTCTTCTCCTTCTCCACCCTTGCGCCCGCTTGGGCGGTCCAGCTGCCCCTAGGGCCGACTCCAGCGGCTATTTGTCGGCTGAACATCCCGCAGTTTTTCAAGGCGTGCCTTTGGTTTTTTTAAGAAGTGCTATCTAAAGGAAAGGCTGGACTATGGCTCTGGGGAACTTTCATATCCTCAGTTGACCTTAGGCTGTGTGACCTTGAGCAGGTAGCATAACCTGAGTTTCCCGCGTGCCCTATGTGCAGATTGAGATGATAAAATGAGAGGGCTAAATCGGAAAGCTCTTTCCACATAGCTGGCCGTGAGCAGGTGGCCACTTTGTCCTCTGGCACCACTGGCTCAGACTTAAGCAGCTTCACTGACCGCCAAAATTGCATGACATGCCCACCAAGATTTAAAGGACTCTGATAATTCTTTCTCTCCCCAAACAGTGTTTTCCCTCTCTAATCTTAATAAGCAAGCCTGGAGGAATCTCTGACTTGTGATTGAAGGCTCTCCAGGTCCCCTGGTTTAAGGGCAGAGATTTATTTTCTCTGAGGCTACAAAGGAGCATCTGGGAGATAAGAGGATTCTTCTACCTTAGGCAAAACAGAGAGGAGTGGTGGAGCTCTCCAAGTTGCCTCTGGCTTGAACTTTTTCTTTCTCTTTTGGTGTGTCGTCTCTGGCCAACAACACCTGTGAGTCCTTGATTTGGCGATTAGGGAAGATGTTTTTGATTCACATAACTATTCTTTAGAGAAAATTGATCCTGAAAACACCTTATTGCCTGATCATAGAATGACTGCATTACTCAGAATTCTTTACCACCACTGGAATTTAGTGAAGGGAAGGCCCAACGTACATTAGGAAAATACAGGCACACTCCAGTCCTTAAACCTTCCACAATCCTCTAACTCTTTAAGGTCGAGTGTGATCCTCCCCAGAACTGCATCTTCCAGGAAGTTCATGAGAAAGGAAGGATCCCAGGTCCCATCCCTGATCTCCTGAATCGGCATCTGCATTTTAACGGAATCCTGAAGCAGTGGTCTAACTCCTTTGGTTGTGGTATGGTTTGAATGTATACCTCCAAAATTCACATATTGAAATACTAACCCCCAAGGTGATAGTATTAGGAGGTGGGGCCTTTGGGAGTTAATTAAGTCATGAGGGTGTAGCCCTCATGAATGGGATTATTACTCTTAGAAAAGGGACCCCAGAGAGGTCTCTTTCCACCATGTAAGGATAAAAGTACAAGGAGAAGATGGTAGTCTGCAAACTGGAAAAGGGCCCTCCTCAGAACCTGACCATCTTGGCACCTTGATCTCAGACTTCCATCTTCCAGAACTGTGGGAAATAAATTTCTTTTATAAACACTCAGTCAATGCTACTTTATTATAGCAGCCTGAATGGATTAAGACAGGTGGTCTGGTTTAAAGTGATGTGTTGGCATCAGAAGTTTAAGGAGAGACTGGATTCACAGAACCAGAATCTGGGATGCTGTTTACAGAGCAAGTATTTCCTGCATTTGGACACTGTCGGCAGGTCGATTCAGGAGACAGACGAAAACTTTATCACCGGGCAGGCTGGATGAACACCACAACTTTGAGATCTTTCACTTAAAGGAAAGATAAGGGCATCCACTATTTCTACACCTGGCTGGCAGAGTGAGAACTCACCAAGGGTAAGTCTCTTTGGAGCAGCAATGCTCCATAATTTAACTATTAAAATTTTAAACTAGTATTTCCTCCTTACTCCCTTCTGTCTCGTATCGTATCTCCATGTAACTAGTTAAAAGTTCAGCTCCCAGCTGGGTGAGGTGGCATGTGCCTGTAGTCTCAGCCACTCAGGAAGCTGAGGTGGGAGGATTGCTTGAACCTAGGAGTTCCTCTTCAGCCAGGGCAGTGTAGTGAGACATCATCTCTAAAGAAAAAACAAAAGACAAAAAAAGTTCAGCTTTCTAATGTAAGGAAGAATGTCATATTCATTCACATTTGTCTTTGTCATCTCATCACCAAGCCTAGCACTTGGCATATAGTATATGATCAATAAATATTTGTTTTGGATGTTGGATTTATGTAAATTACCAGTGTGATCTGAATATATAGTAATGTAATTGCCCTTTAAAACGTTTTTTTCTGTAATTAATTTGCTTATTTTTGCTCATCTGTTTTCCTTACTAATTTAGTTTCAAACAGGTTTGTTTATTTAGCCATTTATCATATAATTATTAAGCATCTGTTGTATAGCAAGTGTTACATTGATACAGGTCATACATAGTTGAAAGAATTCAGCCCTTATCAGGGATGCAGAGTCCAGTGGGTAGGAAGACATCTGATGTGTAATTACAGAAGTGTGATGATATGGCATTGCAAAGCCATACACAGATGCCCTGGTTGTGCACACCAGCTACGGAGTAGGAAACCTTTAGCTCCGGGAGGTGCCTGCAGTAGCACCCAGCACAGAAACAAAATGCCCCAGCTTTCCTCTCCAGTGCTCCCTCCCAGGAGGTTTTATTCTGTATCTCATACGGGAGGAGAAATGGACATGGATAAGGAATGCTAGTCCACACGTCTGCTCCGGGGAAAGGACTGTATCTCAGAATCTTTGAGTCTGATCAGTTCTTTCAGTCTACTCTCCTTGTGGTGTTATTTCATTTTCCAGTCTTGGCTTTTTTTTTTTTTTTTTTTTTTTTTTTTTGAGACAGAGTTTTGCTCTTGCTGCCCAGGCTAGAGTGCAGTGGCACCATCTCGGCTCACCGCAACCTTTGCCTTCCGGGTTTAAGTGATTCTCCTGCCTCAGTTTCCTGAGTAGCTGGGATTACAGGCATGTGCCACCACGCCCTGCTAATTTTGTATTTTTAGTAGCGACATGTTGGTCAGGCTGGTCTTGAACTCCCGACCTCAGGTGATCTGCCCGCCTCGGTCTCCCAAAGTGCTGGAATTACAGGCGTGAGCCACTGCTCTGGCCGGCATCTTAACACCTGAATACCTCTTGTCGGTCAACGTTACCAGTGATTTGGTTTCTTTTAAAAAAAAAAAAAAAAACTCTCGTCATGTATATTCAATATGCTTAGTTTATTCTGCCTCCTGCTTGATAACTGCTCTTCTTTGTCACTTCCTCCCCATATCTTGCAAACTGATCCCAATGAACTGTGCAGCTTAGATACATGCACTTTAATTCCAGGGCAGTGTGACCACACTGCTGGAGCACTGCCCTTTCCATGGGGGCTTCACAGTAATAACTCAAGATAACATGCCCTCTCTGCCTAGTTTAAGCAATATCTTGTCTTGAGACCACCGTGGATTTCAGAGAAAGGAACTTTTGCAATCTTGGAGTAGAACTCCCCATCCGAAACCATGGAAAGAGGGGCTACTTCTTTCCCATAGATCACCATCTCTAGGAACACAGTGAGGGAATAGATGAAAAAGGTTAGTGTGAATGCCACTATGTGGAGGGAGCCAGCCTGAAAACAGAGGCAGCTTAGCCGGATCCAGAGCTGAGAATGCGGTAGAGACACAGAGAGAGAGAGACAGAGAGAGACAGAGAGAGACAGGCACCTAGGTATGGTTGCAACTCTTGAACCTGTGGATGCAAATGTAATATTATACATTGAACTGAAAAATAGAGATGGTACGGATTTCCTGAGTATTTCTGTTATTGTATTAGAATTCCTTAATTACAGTGCTTGTAACTGGCATTCTAGATAAGTATACGATACAGCAGGTGAGCTTTCAAAGGTTTCATGCATAAACAATGCATTTTATATTCCTGACTCGCTTTCCCCACTGCACCTACCCTTTTATATTTGTTTAGTTAGCATTGAGTTTGTAAAGCTTGCAAATCAAACCATTCTTACTAATATAAGTGCTTTTTACATTTCACATGGCTGTTTTCCGTTAGAAATACGCTATGAAAACTGACTGCTTAAAGGAACACTGGGTAAATTCTTTCTAAATGTAATAATATATTTTCAAAAAATATGAATTATATATATACTATATTATATATATCACATTATTACATATTTCTGTTATACATATGTTTACATATTCATATAAAACAAAATAAGACTTTTCTTTGATAACATTTGTGTTTTAGTCTGTTCAGACTGCTATAACAAAATACCCAGAACTGGGTGGCTTATAAACAATAGAAATGTGTTTCTCACAGTTCTAGAAGATGAACGTTCCAAGATAAGTCACTAGCAGATGGTGTGTGTTGAGTCCCTATTTCCTGGTTCATAGATGACACCTTTTTCCCTGTCCTCACATGGTGGAAGGGGCAAGGGAGCTCTCTGTGGCCACTTTGATAAGGGCACTAAACCCATTCATGAGGCTCCACCCTCAGGACCTCCTCCCCTCCCAAAGACCCCACATCCGAACACCATCACCATGGGGGATAGGATTCAACAAATACATTTTTGGGATGGGACACAAACATTCAGACCATAGCAATCTGAAAACATAATTCAAAATAGCCATCCTTTAGAAATATAATTTATTTGTGACTCAGTATATCTGATAATATATGATAATCTTTAGGTCTTTCAACATGATGTTGAAACTAAATATCAAACTATTTCTATTAAAGAGTAACATTTTAAAAATGTGACATTTATTTTATAAGCTTCATTTTAATTTAATATCTGAAGGGTTCCAAATGTAATATTTTGCATTGAGCTGAAAAACAGAGATAGTAAAGCAGGTGAGCTTTCAGAGTTTTCATACTTAAATTATGTATTTTATAGAAAACAGGTTCAGATCCTTGATAGCCAGGTGGTGAGTATGTGGTAACAAATGTACACATAATCCTAAATATTTTTTAAAATCCCAATCAAAGAAAACTTGTATTCTCTGCTCTGTGTACTTCATTGCAAAGCAACTGTACAGTGGACGTGGCTGCTAGGGGTCCACCAATTGTGCAGACATAAATACTCCTTTCTAGCCTTCAAATATTTTTGTTATCATGGAGCTGATTATTAAGGAAATAATATCAATGTCAAATAAGTAATATTGTTGGGTGACAGGTGGACAGCTTCAGTGCCTTATGCTCCATCAAATTCACCAAAATGCTGTGTTTTAATTTGAACTACAAGATCTAGTCATTATTGGTGCTATTATCAAAATAAACACCCTAACTACTAAAACATTTAATTATCTAATCACCTCATTTCAAAGAGACAAAATAAGGATTTTGGTCTATTCTTTGTTAGTAAAATGCCTTGCTTTCCTGAGCATCCACTCCTATTACTAGAATCTTATTATTAATATTTACTACACTTATCGTCTGCCCACTCCTTGCCAGTCCTTTATAAACACTATCTCATATCACTTATACAATGTTAAAAGATAGAAATATATGGGCCAGGCGCGGTGGCTCATGGTTGTAATCCTAGCACTTTGGGAGGCCAAGGCAGGTGAATCACGTGAGGTTGGGAATTCGAGACCAGCCTGACCAACATGGAGAAACCCCGTCTCTACTAAAAATACAAAATTAGCCGGGCATGGTGGCATGTGTCTGTAATCCCAGCTACTCAGGAGACTGAGGCAGGAGAATCTCTTGAACCCGGGAGGTGGAGCTTGTGGTGAGCCGAGATGGCACCATTGCTCTCTAGCCTGGGCAACAAGAGTGAAACTCTGTCTCAAAAAAAAAAAAAAAAAAAAAAGATAGAAATATATAATAGATGACCCCCCAAAAAAGAGAAATATATAATAAAGTTTAAGGTAGCCTTTCTGTATCTTTGCAGAGGCTATAAGGCCAGGTTGCCCTGCTCTAAAGCCTGTGCACAAATTAGTGAAATACTAAGCTCTTATTATGTGCCAAGCTTTGTGTTACTCGGCTACTATGAGTCTCAGAATCTTTCTTCCTTTAATTCTTTCTAGGGTCAGAATTTGTGTCTTGGAATTCATATTTGGATATTTATAATTTGAAAATGGTAAAAGTCTTAATAGATGTTATATATGAGTTTATTTATAGCATTTAAAGAACTTGTTCACGTCTTGAAAAGTAAAGCAAGCCTAGCAATTAATTAAAACTACCCTTCTCTATTGGTCATTTGCAGCAGTAACTCTTTTTTATGTCTCCTTTTCCTGGAAGCTATGTCATAAAGTAGGTGATTGTAAAACAAACAATTTCCATTAGGAGCAATGTTATAAAAGGGGATTATGTTATTGGCTAAGGTCTTAACTACAAATAAATTATGTATCTATTCATTTGTCTTACACCTTTGCTGTCATTAGATAAACTTTTTGTCTAATATATGAAAATGGCTGGGCTAGGCATTAAAAATATATTTTAAAAGAATCTTAAGATAAACTGTTCCTTTAGTTCACTGTATTTTCTTGCTCAAATGTCCTTTCACACTTCTGTGTCCCATTAAGCCCTACTTTTTCTTCAAGGCCTAAATCAAACTCTACTTGTGGAGTTACAACCACCTCTGTTAATCTTTGCCATACCCTCATCTTTGTTACTATGTGTACATTATTGCTGTAGCATCTCTGACCATTTATGTCAGTTATAAATATGCTTGCCACTGCTCTTTAGGTTCAGAGTTCATTTGGAGCAGGGACTATGACTTGTACTTTTTGGCTTTCTCCTGCACACAGAAGTTAGCTAAAGCATAGTAAATGAGTAAATGTTTTTAATAAGAATCTTTAAACTGGGCTGGGCACAGTGGCTCACACCTGTGATCCCAGCACTTCGAGATGCCAAGGTGGGCAGATCACCTGAGGTCAGGAGTTCAAGACCAGCCTGGACAACATGGTGAAACTCCGTCTCTACTTAAAATACAAAAATTAGCCAGGCGTGGTGGCAGTTTCCTGTCATCCCAGCTTCTCGGGAGGCTGAGGCAGGAGAATTGCTAGAATCTGGGAGGTGGAGGTTGCAGTGAGCCGAGATTGCACCGTTGCACTCCAGCCTGGGTGACAGAGTGAGATTCTATCTAAAAAAAAGAAAAAAAAAAATCTTTAAACTGCATGTTTCAGATATCTAACTAGCTTTAGCAGAGGAAAATATGCTACTTGGAATAATCAAGGAACTGGAGGTAGTGCTAACTGCAGATATGGCTCGGTCAGGCACTCAGTGAATGCTGTTAGGGCCATGTATTAGTCTGTTCTGACACTGCTATAAAGAAATACCTGCGACTGGGTAATTTATAACGGAAAGAGGTTTAATTGACTCACAGTTCCACATGGCTGGGAAGGCCTCAGAAAACTTATAATCATGGCAGAAGGGGAAGCAGGCACCTTCTTCACAAGGCAGCAGGAGAGAGAGAAGTGAGTGAAGGGGGAAGAGGTCCTTATAAAATCATCAGATCTCATGGGAACTCACTTATTATCATGAGAACAGTATGGGGGAAACTGCCGCTATGATCCAATCACCTCCCTTCCTTGACACATGGGGATTATGGGTCCCTCCCTCAACAGGTGGGAATTACAATTTCAGATAAGATTTGAGTGGGAACATAGAGCCAAACCATATCAGGCCACCTCCACTTCCTCTCTATGTTTCTCTTTTTAGTCTTATTCTTCAGGCAGCCCCACATCTTCTTAGCTTATCAGTGGAGGAGTCCTTTTATCATTATCTCCCTCCCAAATTTAGAAAAAGACTCCTGTTGATTCTATTTTTATCACATGCATGTCCTTGCAATAATCAATGTGAACAGCAAATTATGATACATGACGGTTTGAGCCCATGATGAGATGAGCATGAACTGTGCAGACAGTGGGTAAGTATGAATGGATGCACTGCAAGTCCAGAGACAGTTGGGTGGGGAAGCCCTCCTAGGAAGAGGCCTGGCAGACTCGATCCACCTGCCCACTGCAGTATTTGATAAATATTTGTTGAATTCAATGAAAGCAAAAAGGCAGCTGTAATCTCATAAAATGGGACAATTTGCTTTACTCCTTTTGATACATAAAACTATATAGTACATATCTAATTGGCACACATTCCTTCAAGAATAGGAACACAAGTATGATGTTTATTACAATGAAAAGTTGCAATATTAGATATATTCAAATTAACAGCATGTTACTCGGCATCAATATTGTCCAGCATTGAATTAACTATAGGGTTACTTGGCTTCTTTGAATTTCATGGGCTATTTTGGATGTGAGAGGGAGCATAAGACTTGCTCACCAAGTCAGTGTAAATGGATGATGTTTCACTGTGATAAATTTCCCTGTATGGAGCTGTGCTACTTAGAGTGGTGGCAAGAATCTTATCTTACACATAGGATGAAAGTAGATGCTAAGTAAATGTTTGTTTTTGACATCAGTGACAATAATGATAATGCTTTTCTGCCAAAAATTTTTAAGGAGTAGGAGGAGATCCCAAGGTTCTCTCCATCATCTCTTACTTTAGAACATAGCATCATAAGGCATTTTGAAAAAGAGAGTAGTCACCATTTAGTGGACATCTTTTAAGGTATCATATTTTGTGTTAGAGCCATAAATAAATATGCTATTGACATAAACTTTCAAAAATGTTGTTTACAACAACTTCACTAAATTTCTAACAAAAGTAACATAGTATCCCAAACCATACAGATACATTCCCTATTTGGAAGACTACAAAAAGAATAGGTAAAATGGATCAGGCGTCTGAGCTAGAAGTTACAGTGAAATTCCGAAAGGGCCCTGGCTGACATGTAGAAGGTGGCTCTAGTTTCAAGCTCTCTTATTATGACTTGAATTCTCAGAAAACCAGCAGAGAAGTGGGGGATAATAGAACCCAATAACATGTGGGATAATATTTGTTGAATTGTATGAATTGATTCTATCATTCCTGGGGAAAAAATTCCCAAGTTCTAATGAACTGTCATCGATTCCTGTAAGCAGCTAAATTTAAAATAATGAAAGCACAGGATTCACCCTCTGTGAAGGAAAGAGATGGCAAGTTCAAAGTCATTCCAACAGTATTCATTACATGGGAAAGCCTATCCCCAGGTATACCCGCCTAAGATGTGTTTTGCATTTTTAAAATTCCCAGATGGAAGCTGGAGAGTCCTATTTATATTGTCCTTTTAAGCACCAAGCTTTCCTTCCTATATTTTATTCTCTCTCCTCATCTTGAGGGAGCATGATCCCACTCTTAAGATGCGTTAGAAATGTCATATTAAGACAGTAAACCTTTCATAATGTAAACATTTGAGTAGCCACATAGCACCTTCACATCTCACTTAAAAAGCAACAGTAGAAGCCGGGCGCGGTGGCTCACGCCTGTAATCCCAGTACTTTGGAAGGCTGAGGCGGGCAGATCACTTGAGGTCAGGAGTTCAAGACCAGCCTGGCCATCATGGTGAAACCCCATCTCTACTAAAAATACAAAAAAATTAGCTGGGCATAGTGGCAGGTGCCCGTAATCCCAGCTACTTGGGAGGCTGAGGCAGGGGAATCGCTTGAACCCGGGAGGCAGAGGTTGCAGTAAGCCGAGATCACTCCTCTGCACTTCAGCCCGAGCGACAGAGTGAGACTCCATCTCAAAAACAAAACAAGACAAAAAACAAAAAGCAACTGTAAGAAGCAGAACACATCATAAATATACCATAAGGTTAAGGTTCTTCAAAAGGCTCTTTATCATTCTGGAATTTGATTTTCCTGTATCTTCATGTATATCTACACGAAACTTTAGAAAATTCACTGCGCACCAAAGATGAGGACATTCTTCTAGTTTTATCAGATAAAATAATTCAGATTCTGTAGGGTATAGAAACATTTATAAGATAATATTTTAAAGAGGAGTGAGCTTCATTTCACCATTCTGTGAACGTAGGCAAAAGTTACATTCACTTCTGTTGGAAAAGAAACGGAAATGACATTTTTGCTTAATTGTTAAAAGAGAAGTACCTTCTGTTAATGCGGACAAACATATTGGTTCAATGACCCCAATTTTACTTATACTTAACATCCACCCAAACTTATTTTCATTAACTGTTAGTGTGATTGTTGAAACTGCAGGTCACTTTCCATCACTTACATGTTTTCAAATATCTTTTCTTTTTTTACTTTCTATACTCATTTTGTTTTTTACGTTGTATACTAGAATGGCAAATGATTATGCTGTATGCAACACAAAACCTCTCTGTATGTACTTTTAATTTCTATTTTATGTTTTTAGAGGAAAGAGTGTTAAGTTTATGGTTTTTTAAATTTACTTAACACACACTTGCATGGTGTTTACTGTGTGTGTCTTCTAGCCACCTTACAGATATCAATGCATTTAATCATCTTAATAATGCTGTGAGGTACGTACTGCACTGGCACTAGCATTTTAAGGGTGGCTAAATGATCTACAAAGAGACTAAGTAACCTTCTCAAGATCACACATTTGATCAGTAGCAGAGCCAGGATTAATTTCTTCACCATTTTGCCATGGTGCCTCCCCAGTGCCAAAGTCAAAAGTCGCAAAGTAGACCCATATTCAGAGGCTGTTTATGGCAGGCGTTTTCATAGAGACATTGATAAGTGAATTGAGAAATGAGGCTGTCCAGCTGTACCCCAGCAGCATCTTGAGAGGCTCAACCTCCTCTACCAAGCTATTAAATGTTGAGTTACCAAGACTTACACTTGGGGTCTATTTCCTTGTGCCAACTAGGGGACACCATTCCTGCCCAAAGCTTTGGTGCAGTCTCTCGGCCTACGGCCTCCACATCAGGTAGTGTGATAACATGAGGACTCCTAATTTGGACTGCCTACTTATGCGTAGGAACCAACTCAGGATATAACTCAGGGAAAGCCCCTGCCTAGGTGAAGGGGGAAAGCCCATCCTGCCCACTAGCACAGTCGCGGTGTGGGAGAAGGAAAAAGGGGTACCAAGGTAGAAAATTAATGTGCTTCTTCCGCCACCTTCATGGTTCTATGTTGGGAGTGCTCTTGTAGACACACACAGGAAGGTAAAGGGCATGCCTGTTTTCCCACGCATGGCCTTGGGGAGCTATAATACTCTAGTACAGTGGTTCTCAATTCTGCTGCTTTTGATGAGTTTAGGATGGAGCTCAGGCATCAATATGATTTTGGTGGTGGGGAGTCGGTGGGGTGGGGGTGGGGGGTTGGAGTTGAGGGGACCTCTAAGGTGAATCTAATGTATAGCTAGAGTTGAGAACCACTATTCTTAGAGAAGTTCTCTGGTTGGTCAACATGGCACCAGGGCTGTAATGCAGGTTTGGGAGAGGGATATGCCTAGATCCTGAGCTAACATAAGCAGCCTGGTGATCAAGGGATCTGGAAGATTCTGCACACCCTGATGAGGAGTGACAGAATGGCTGAGTGAATCCAGGCTGACCTGAGATGGGGATGCAATCCTGGGGATAAAGAGAACGGAGGCAAGACCAGGGCCATGGAGTCCAGCATCAGGAACATAGCTGGTGCCACACGTGCCAGGTGCAGCCTCAGGGAATGCCAGTCCAGGAACCACCCAGACCAACAGAGATAGCACAGAGCCTTCTGGTACTTGATCAGACCTCCCATTTCTTCCCCACAAAGTCGTAGGAACAGTGCTGGATATACCATTTGCAGGGTCCAGTGCAAAAGGGAAATGAAGAACCTGTGCACAAAAAGCAGGAAAAAAATTGCCATTACTAGATTTTTCCTTACTTCTGTGGCCTATCTCCCTCAATTTGTTAAAGAGTTTTAAATTTGCTATTTAATGTCTAAGTAAAGAAAAAGTTGTAAATAATTAATATGAAACTTCACCACTCATGTTTATATTGCATGATGCCAGTTTTAAAGACAAATATCAGAGCATTTAAGTAGGATGTGAGATTATCACAATCACACAACCCATGTTTTGTAGCCTGCACGTGCACATGCTTTTCATTCTTTCCTGAATAGTGAGGATGCTTTGCAAAACTAGCCCAACTTTTCTGATTCCACTTCTTGATATGCAGACATTGCACCAACACTTTCCACCTGCTGAGTGAGGAAGGCCCGAAAGGAAAAGAACATGGGCTTCTCTATCTTTTGCTTTCCTCTGTGTCATCATTTTGAGCTTAAGTGGCTGGCCAATCCAGAAGATGACATGGGTTGGTAGGAAAGGTTTTAACAGGCTTCCTTGGTCACATGTGTTTCTTAGTATACATTTGCTTTTTCTCTGCTTTCAAAGAAAATTCTGGTTCAAATGGGAAAATGTGGCATCCGAGGCTGGCAGCATTTCTTCTAACTCAACCATGAGTATAGCACTGACCTTTTGTACTCGCTTTGAGACTATGTGATCTCCCATGCATTGTGGGTCTGTTGTTGTTCTGTGCTCATGAAGCATCACAGACCCGACGCAGGCGGCTGGGAACAGCAGATGTGCACATTGCCAGTATCTGCTCTGCTCATGTTTATACATCAGTGTCCCATCAGATGTCCATTAGAAAACACAAGTTCAAATATAAAATTACTACAGATTTCAAGACGGACACAGTGGAGCATTAATCCAAGTATGGGGTCCTTCTGAGCATGGCATCCTTCTGAGCATGAGCCCTGTCTGACTGTGCCAGCTACCTCCCCATGAATCTGGTCCTGCTCAGGGATGCTGTCCAGTATTCCCAGTTAACATCTCACAGAAAATGGGGAGAGAAGAAACTTTCTGCTCTGCATGAAATGAGACTGTTGTGATTATTAGATACTAGTCATAACATGAAAGAACAAAATAATTAACTCTCGGCTATTTGTTTAAAGTTTCTGTTCCTGAGATTCATTTTCTTAGCTAAGACTGCTTTGGTTGCTGAGAGAAAAAGCAGAAATTATATGTGGATAAAGAAAATTACTGTTAGAATATACTTGCTAGAAAAGTAGATTTTAAGTGTTCTTGTCACAAAAACATGATAAGTATAGAGATAAGACATGTTAATTAAGTTGATGTGGCATTCCACAATGTAAACATATTTCAAAGCATATTATACGTGATAGTTATGTAAAATTTTTCTTTGTCAATTTAAAAAATAATAATACAGAACCCGGGGAAGAGGGGATGTCTAGGGGTAAATCATACTTCTAGATCTAGATATCTGGTTTTTCTCTTACTAGTGTTTACATTTTTTTTTTTTTTTTTGGTAACTGGATCAATATAGAAGATGAGCACAACATTTTATAAATGAAAGATAATGAAAATAATCTGGGAACAGTTGCAGAGCCCAGGCTGTGTGCCAGTATCTTTGCTCATCGTGTTGTATTCATTATGTCGGTGTCCACAATAAGCACCCTGGAGCTGGGTAAAGGCACTCACCCCAAAACTCCAAGGCACTTTCCCAGGGGCATGCACGGGAAGGAAGCAGAGCCAGGAAAGAAATCCAGATTCAAGTCGGTGCTCAGAGCCTGCACTCTTTTTACTAGAAAATAATAAACACGAGCTGGCTTGATTATATACTCTGTTGAGAAACTATCATCATCATTATAGCCCTCGCTTTCTCCCTGGTGATTCATTGACTGCTGTCAGAGTTCAGAAAACTTCTGATGCTTGATTTTTTCAAGGAACTCAGTTAAAAAGATAGTAGCAATTAAGCACAGCAGATTGTCACAAATGTTTGCCCTTAGTTAATGAGTGACTTTCAGAATAGCACTAGTGTGTCCTCCAAGATTACATGCATAATCCCACAGAAATTGATGCCAAGTGGGCCTGACCTGCGTGTGAAAGTAGATTTCTTGTGTCTTCAAGGTGTTTTTCTATAACTGTTTCCAGTCTGCCCCCTGCTGGCTGATGAGAATTGGATATTGCAAATCACAGACCCAGGCAAGTAAATGCCAGAGAGAGAAGCCACACTTCCCTGGGTTGAAAGAGCCAAGGAGGTCTCAATTTCACAAGGCTTTAGTCCATTCAGAAACCAGCTGACTCTCCCACCACCTGTATTTTACCCTTTCCCAAACCAGCTCTAGGGAGGCGTCAGAAAGTTTTCAGATCAATTTTATCATCTGCTTGCATCTACCTGTGCTGCATGGCGAGAGGACTGCTTTATGTTACCTATCTGAGTCATGATTGAAATCTCAGTGCAAAATTAAATTGATATTGAAAAGAGAATAACTTAGATTAGTGTTCATCATTTTTGTGTCTCTTGTTTCATGCATCCTTTACCTTGACTCTGCAGAGATCTTACTGATTTTAAACATAGATGAATTTGATTTTGTCCAGAATTTAAAAATCAGTCATAGAGCATAGCTACTTGTTTAGACTGTTTTTAATTTTAATTTTTATTTAAAATGTTCACTAGATTACCAAATAATCATTACTTTATTAAGACCACTTTATGGATTCATTTTATTTTTTTGGTGAAGCAAACTAAAAGTTAAAAATGAACATAAAACAATGTCTACATTAAGTAGCATAATTATTCATTAGATCTTAAAATTAAAACTACTGCTAATGTAACCTTTAGGATATGAAGATAGGCTTTAGAATTATGTTTGTGTGTGGATACACACACTCAATGGGGACTATTTATTTCACAAAATAAATATATGTTATTTCTATTCTTGTTGGAATTTAGTTTTTAAAAAAAATTTTTTTTTTCTGATTTCCAAAGAAATACATGTTCATCATAGAAAAGTTAAACAATACAAACAGGAATTAAAAGACTACCTATATAAAATTATATGTATGATATATTCACACACATATAGGTAAAAACATTTTGTAATTTACTTTGTAGAAATTTCTATCTCAAATTTTAATATAAAACAGTATATCAGAACCTACCAATATAAGTTATAACCTAATAAAAGAGCTGCCAGTAATTTAAGTTCTTACATAGTAAGTTACCTAATATTATGAAATATACATGACTCCTTTTTACATGTTTTGTTTTCAGACATCAATAACCTAGACTCATGAATATCATTTTTGCACATAATAGTTACGGATAGATCAAACATTATATTAGATGTTGGTGTCTGATTATTTACTAGGCTTTTTCACCACTGAAATGACTTCTCATCCACTGTTTTTAACAACCATGCTGGTGGAATTTGTGTCCTAATAAATTTATAAATTATGACATACCAGGGGCCTCAATACTAGAAACATTAAATGCACGAATGGCAAGGATGTCTATAAAGTAATAGAATATATTTTTTAACACATCTATCCGTACTCATACTTTCAAGCAAGTGTTTTCATCAACATAGGTTAAGAGCTTACCAGCTGTTTCCATAATTGATGAATGTGTTTCCATGAATGTATGTATTCATCAATATCAACTGAGAGTGCTCTGTGTGTTGGCATTTTCATAGGCACTGTGGACATAATAATGAATGAATGACACAGGTAGTCTGCAGTCTAAGGAGGGGGGAAGATGATAGCCATTGCAATATAGGAATCTAAGCCATAAGTGAAAGGTGGTACAAGACAATGTGGGATCTTACCCACTCCAGTCCCAGGGGTCAGGTCACATGTGAAAACAACATGATTCCTATGCTCAATCTTGGCCATTGGAATTCCAGGGCATGGCCGAACAGTTGAGAAGGTACCTTAATCAGGATTGTATCATAGTCCCAGAAAAAGGAGAGAGCTCTTTTGGAATTGCCTTCAAAGGTTGAGGGTATTTTGTTAAATAGCCTATAGGGAAGTAAGCGATAACATTTGATGTAATTTGTATTCTTTTTCTCTAAGCTAAAGTCTAACATGTAATACCTGCTGCTGGGTCAGTGTAGTATTAGAGTCACATTGACCTTTTAATAGCTCCAGGGTTTAACAGAGGGACAAGCATGCAGTAGATGCTCAATGGATGCTTATCAATAACTGACTACAAGAAAGCTGACCAAATGATTGAAGCACAACTGGAAAATTCTAGTCTAAAACCAGATAGGTGTGAGTGCTGAGAGAGATTGGCTTGTGTAGCTTGCTAATTGATTATATTGCTTCCAGGAACTCTCCTGTAGTAAGAGACTCACTTGACCAAGTGAGGGCAGGTTGCCAATTCGAGTATTGGCAGCCTGAATATGCCTTGACTATTCAAGTTGAGTACTTTGACGAGTGCTATAAGCATTTGGATTTTAATGTTCTGATACATTTTAAATCAAACAATTAAATATATATACACACACACACATATATATATATAAAGTTCACTTTAAAATTACTCAGTTTGCAAGTATGTTGATACCTTTACATATGTACACACATTCACAGACTGCAAGTTTAATTGGTGTGACTTCAGGTAAGTCAGCATTTGCTTTTCTTGATTCATGCAGATTACCTGGTTCAAATCCAGGTTCTACCATCTATGGCTGTGTTACCTTGGGAAGGTTACGTAACCTCTCTGTGCCTCAGTTTCTTTCTTTTCAAATTTTGTTTTATTTTCAGTTTTTGTGGATACATAGTAGGCATATGTATTTATGGGGTGCCTGAGATGTTTTCATACAGGCATGTAATGTGTAATAAGCATACCAGGAAGAATGGGGGTATCCATCCCCTCAAGCACTTATCTATTGAGTTGTAAACAATCCAATTACACTCTTTATTTTAAAATGTATGGTTATTATTGACTGTAGTCACCCTCTTGTGCCATCAAATAGTTGGTCTTATTCATTCTATTGTTTTGTACCCATTAACCGTCCTCACCTGTCTCCCACCCCACCCCCACTCTCCTTCCCAGCCTCTGGTAACCATCCTTCTACTCTCTATCTCCATGAATTCAATTGCTTTGATTTTTAGATCCACAAATAAGTGAGAACATGTGATGTTTCTGTGCCTGGCTTATTTCACTTAACATAATTATCTCCATTTCCATCCATGTTGTTGCATATAACTGAATCTCATTCTTTTTTATGGCTGAACAGTACTCCATTGTGTATATGTACCACATTTTCTTTATTCATTCATCGGCTGGTGTTGGTGGACACTTAGGTACTTCCAAATGTTAGCTATTGTAAACAGTGCTGCAACATATGTTGGAGTGCAGATATGTTTTCGATATACTGATTTCCTTTCTTTTGGGCATATACCCAGTAGTGGGATTGCTGGATCATACAGTAGCCCACATTTTAGTTTTTTTTAGAAACCTCCAAACTGTTCCTCGTAGTGGTTGTACTAATTTACATTCCTGCCAGTAGTGTACAAGGGTTCCCTTTTCTCCACATCCTCACCAGCATTTCTTATTGCCTGTTTTGTGAATATAAGCTATTTTAATTGGTGTGAGATTATATCTAATTTAGTTTTAATTTGCGTTTCTCTGATGATCTGTGATGCTGAGCACCTTTTCATATGCCTGTTTGCATTTGTATGTCTTCTTTTGGGAAATGTCTATTCACATTTTTGGATTTGATTGGATTATTAGATTTTTTTTCTGGAGAGTTGTTTGGCCTCCTTATCTATTCCGGTTATTAATCTCTTGTCAGATGGATAGTTTGCAAGTATCTTCTCCCATTCTGTGGGTTGTCTCTTCACTTTGTTGATTGTATCCTTTGCTGTGCAGAAGGTTTTAAACTTGATGTGATCCCATTTGTTCATTTTTGCTTTTTTGCCTCTGCTTTTGGGGTATTCTTCAAAAAATTTTTGCCCAGACCATTGTCCTGGAGATATTCCTCAACGTTTTCTTGTAGTAGTTTCATGATTTGAGGTCTTAGGTTTAAGTGTTTAATCCATTTTGATTTGATTTTTATATATGGTAAGAGATAGGGGTCTAGTTTTATTCTTCTAAATATGGATATCCGAATTTTCCAGCAACATTTATTGAAGAGACTATCTTTTCCCCAGTGTATATGCCTGGTACCTTTGTCAAAGATGAGTTCACTGTAGGTGTATGGATTTGTTTCTGGGTTCTCTATTCTGTTCCACTGGTCTGTGTGTCCACTTTTATGCCAGTACTATGCTGTTTGGGTTGCCATAGCTGTGTAGTATAATCTGAAGTCAGGCAATGTGATTCCTCCAGTTTTGTTCTTTTTGCTTACTATAGTTTGTCTATGCTGGGTCTTTTGTGGTTCCATATAAATTATAGGATTTTTTTTTCTATTTTTGAGAAGAATGTCATTGGCATATTGGTAGGAATTGCACTGAATCTGTAGGTTGCTTTGGATAGTATGAACTTTTTAACAATATTAATTCTTCCAACCCATATACATGGAATATTTTTCCATTTTTTTTGTGTCCTGTTCAATTTCTTTCATCAGTGTTTTATAGTTTTTATTATAGAGATCTTTCACTTGTTTCACTAATTCCTAGGTATTATATTTTATGTGTGGCTATTTTAAATTGGATTACTTCTTAAATTTCTTTTTCACCTTGTTCACTGTTGGCATATGGAAATGCTACTGATTTTTGTAGGTTGATTTTGTATCCTGCAACTTTACTGAATTTGTTTATCAGTTCTAACAGTTCTTTTGTACAGTCTTTAGGTTTTTCTAAATATAAGATTGTATCATCTGCAAATAAGGATAATTTGACTTCCTCCTTTCTAATTTGGATGCCCATTGTATCTTTCTCTTGTCTGATTGCTCTAGCTAGGACTTCCAGTATTTTGTTGAATTAACGGTGGTGACAGCGGTCTAATTTTCTTTTCTGCTGTAATAGAACAGCACTGAGTTCAGTGTTACTGCTGTGAGGCATGGGGTGGATGGCGTTGGTGATTCAGGACTATTTTTTCTCTCTCTTTAGTGCCTCTTTCAGTGATACGAAGTTAAAACCAGGTCCTATGAGTGCTCATCTGATTTTTAGTACTTATGAAGATGTTTTTGTGTGTGTGTATAAATATTTGTTAACTTGGTGTCCTTGCTGGGGGACAATCTGTGGAGCTTTCTGTTCTGCCCTCTTGTTCTGCCTTGTGGAGTCCTGCTAAGTAAGCAACAACAAAGAAGGGGCTCCAGGTAGGGGAGGGTTCCAGATGGGGGAGGGCCCCTAGCAAGGGTGAGCAGTGAATTTGTATTGAGAGACAGCCAATCACAAACAACCCACTGATACAACTACCTCCCTGCGCACATAATCCCAACCGCATGACCTCATTTCACCCATAGCCCCTCCCAGCAGAACCCTGTAAGACTTCCCTCCACCCCCTGCCTCTTGGCAGACAGCCCCTTCTCTGCTGTGCTGCCTGTTGCACCCTTGCAATATATTTTCATACTTTCTCTAATAAATCTGCCTTTCTTTGCCTACAACTGTCTTGGTAAATTCCTTTACCTCACACAACACTGGCCCCAGCCTGTCGCACCTGCGACATGCCTCCCTCAGTTTCTTAATCTATGGATTGTGGATAATGATTATGCCTAAATTATAGAATGTTTATGAGGCTAAATGACCTAGTATATGTAAGGAACATGGGATGCTATTTGTCAAGTGTTCAGAACAGTTTAACTATTGTTATCCTAAATCATAACAAGGTTAACATTAAAAACATTTAACTTACTAGATCAGAATAATCAATGAAATGTGTGTTAAGAGGGTGATGATTATACTTAAACTTTAAAATGTGTCTAAGGCTAAATGAGTCAATATATGCAAAGAGTATAGACTACTGTTTGTCACACAGCAACTATTTTGTTAACGTTAAAAATATTTTTATTAAAAACATTTGGATTACCAGATCAAACAAATATTTTGAAATACTATACTATTTTTATTTAGTATGAAGCTTTTTGAATATCTTTAATGTTTTAAATATGTTGAAAAATAAAAATTACTAAAACAAGAATGAAATTCAATGGTTAACGTGAGCAGTAATTTAGAACACCTTTTCTCTCTCCAGATGAAAAATATATCTTCAAGTAATACAATTCCTTGGAACTAAATACATTTTGAAATTCTAATTCACTTTCCTACAATTTATAGATCTAGCATTACTAAAATATTCATATCTTTGAGTTAATGTGGCTTAACAAATTTAATTTGCAAAACAAAGATAATATGAAAAGAGCATGATCCATAATCACTTTTTTCCTAAGCCATATGTGGTAGGCACTCCATTAAAAAGACAAGCCAGTCAACTTGATAACTCCGTAGAACTGTCAAAATAAATAAGCTATTAGAAAACCAGGAAAATAACAGAATTTTGGAACAAAGTGTTTCCCTAGAATTTTTTTTTCACTATTTCTCAAATAAGTAGAGTACAACCTTGGATAGGGTTGTTTAAGATGTGCGGAGATGTTTGAGGCTGTTATTTTGCACCTGGAGGGCTTTTGACCACGGTGCAGTCTGAAACCTGTGAAGGGAAGTGGAAGTGGAGGAAGATTGGATAGGAAGATCCTCAGGTATCATTGCATCTCTGAGGAAGGTTCAGCCAGCCCAGTGATCTCCAGTGCAAAGATCATTCATAGGGTAGTAACACAGAAGACAGAAATGGGCATACCCTAGTGTTGGTTACCATACTCCATCTTGGCTGGGAGCTCTGACAAGAAGAGTGTGACTCCCACATAAACACAGCAGCTGATCTTGAGGCATTGCAGCTGGAGGCTGCCAGCCAACTGTAGTCCCTGAAGCTAGTCAATGACTTCTTTTCCAAAGAGAGCTTCTGGTGGCACATCTCCGAGGCTGCCAGTCACCTATGTTTCTAAGTCCATTCTAGTATCTATATATAGTCTGTTCCTGTGCTATAAATGCCAAGGATTGCCAGAGTTCGGTATTGCTACATTTCTGGGTGTTTGTTTCTCTACAGTGTCTTACTTGAAGACTGTTCATGTGTGTTTTGTTTTATTTAAGAGTGTGTGGGAGGAGGGTAAAGATGAGCACAAAGGGCTTCATTGTAATTAAGCTTGTTTAGTTGAAGGGACACTTACTGATATTGTTTGTCTTTGTGTCCCCACGCAAATCTCATGTCAAATTGTAATCCCCAGGTATTAAGGGAGGGACCTGGTGGGAGGTGATTGGATCATGGCGGTGGTTTCCCTCATGCTGTTCTCATGATAGTGAGTGAGTTCTTAAGAGATGTGATGGTTTTATAAGGGGCTCTTCCCCCTTCACTCTCTTTCTCTTTCCCGCCGCCTTGTCAAGAAGGTACTTGCTTCTCCTTCTCCTATTGCTGTGATTGTAAGTTTCCTGAGGCCTCCCCAACCATGCAGAGCTGTGAGTCAATTGAACCCTTTCTTTATAAATTACCCCGTCTTTCTTTCTTTTTTTCTTTCTTTCCTTCTTTCTTTCTTTCCTTCCTTCTTTCCTTCTTTCCTTCTTTCCTTCTTTCCTTCTTTCCCCTTCCTCCCTTCCTCCCTTCCTTCCTCCCTTCCTCCCTTCCTCCCTTCCTCCCTTCCTCCCTTCCTCCTTTCCTTCCTTCCTTCCTTCCTTCCTTCCTTCCTTCCTTCCTTCCTTCCTTCCTT